>NW_026989835.1:340444-680889 GCF_036321535.1 Camelus dromedarius
AAACGTTCCCTTGGTGCTAGATGAACGAACGTCTCTCCACTTGCTCAGTTCTGAGAGATAAGTGTGTGTGAAAGCCGTCCTTCACCTAGCTTGTTGGGAACACAAAGTTTCTTTTCAGTTGCAAACTCCATTCCATACATATATATGGGGAGGTATAAGCTCCAACTCTGTTTGACACTGAAAACTGCAGGAACTTCAAACCGGCACTAGGAAACAGACTGAGAAAGCAGAGAAAAAGTGTCTCCTGCAACCCGTTCTCTTGGTGCTAGATGAACGAACGTCTCTCCACTTGCTCAGTTCTGAGAGATAAGTGTGTGTGAAAGCCGTCCTTCACCTAGCTTGTTGGGAACACAAAGTTTCTTTTCAGTTGCAAACTCCATTCCATACATATATATGGGGAAGTAAAAGCTCCAACTCTGTTTGACACTGAAAACTGCAGGAACTTCAAACCGGCACTAGGAAACAGACTGAGTAAGCAGAGAAAATGTGTCTCCTGCAACCCGTTCCCTTGGTGCTAGATGAACGAACGTCTCTCCACTTGCTCAGTTCTGAGAGATAAGTGTGTGTGAAAGCCGTCCTTCACCTAGCTTGTTGGGAACACAAAGTTTCTTTTCAGTTGCAAACTCCATTCCATACATATATATGGGGAGGTAGAAGCTCCAAATCGGTTTGACAGTGAAAACTGCAGGAACTTCAAACCGGCACTAGGAAACAGACTGAGAAAGCAGAGAAAAAGTGTCTCCTGCAACCCGTTCCCTTGGTGCTAGATGAACGAACGTCTCTGCACCTGCTCAGTTCTGAGAGATAATTGTGTGTGAAAGCCGTCCTTCACCTAGCTTGTTGGGAACACAAAGTTTCTTTTCAGTTGCAAACTCCATTCCATACATATATATGGGGAGGTAAAAGCTCCAACTCTGTTTGACCCTGAAAACTGCAGGAACTTCAAACCGGCACTAGGAAACAGACTGAGTAAGCAGAGAAAAAGTGTCTCCTGCAACCCGTTCCCTTGGTGCTAGATGAACGAACGTCTCTCCACTTGCTCAGTTCTGAGAGATAAGTGTGTGTGAAAGCCGTCCTTCACCTAGCTTGTTGGGAACACAAAGTTTCTTTTCAGTTGCAAACTCCATTCCATACATATATATGGGGAGGTAGAAGCTCCAAATCGGTTTGACAGTGAAAACTGCAGGAACTTCAAACCGGCACTAGGAAACAGACTGAGAAAGCAGAGAAAAAGTGTCTCCTTCAACCCGTTCCCTTGGTGCTAGATGAACGAACGTCTCTCCACCTGCTCAGTTCTGAGAGATAAGTGTGTGTGAAAGCCGTCCTTCACCTAGCTTGTTGGGAACACAAAGATTCTTTTCAGTTGCAAACTCCATTCCATACATATATATGGGGAGGTACAAGCTCCAACTCTGTTTGACAGTGAAAACTGCAGGAACTTCAAAATGGCACTAGGAAATAGACTGAGAAAGCTGAGGAAAAGTGTCTCCTGCAACCCGTTCCCTTGGTGCTAGATGAACGAACGTCTCTCCACTTGCTCATTTCTGAGAGATAAGTGTGTGTGAAAGCCGTCCTTCACCTAGCTGTTGGGAACACAAAGTTTCTTTCAGTTGCAAACTCCATTCCATACATATATATGGGGAGGTACAAACTCCAACTCGGTTTTACAGTGAAAACTGCAGGAACTTCAAACCGGCACTAGGAAACAGACTGAGAATGCAGAGAAAAAGTGTCTCCTGCAACCCGTTCCCTTGGTGCTAGATGAACGAACGTCTCTCCACTTGCTCAGTTCCGAGAGATAAGTGTGTGTGAAAGCCGTCCTTCACCTAGCTTGTTGGGAACACAAAGTTTCTTTTCAGTTGCAAACTCCATTCCATACATATATATGGGGAGGTACAAGCTCCAACTCGATTTTACAGTGAAAACAGAAGGAACTTCAAACCGGCACTAGGAAACAGACTGAGAAAGCAGAGAAAAAGTGTCTCCTGCAACCCGTTCCCTTGGTGCTAGATGAACGAACGTCTCTCCCCCTGCTCAGTTCTGAGAGATAAGTGTGTGTGAAAGCCGCTCTTCACTTAGCTTGTTGGGAACACAAAGTTTCTTTTCAGTTGCAAACTCCATTCCATACATATATATGGGGAGGTACAAGCTCCAACATGATTTTACAGTGAAAACTGCAGGAACTTCAAACTGGCACTAGGAAACAGACTGAGAAAGCAGAGAAAAAGTGTCTCCTGCAACCCGTTCCCTTGGTGCTAGATGAACGAACGTCTCTCCACTTGCTCAGTTCCAAGAGATAAGTGTGTGTGAAAGCCGTCCTTCACCTAGCTTGTTGGGAACACAAAGTTTCTTTTCAGTTGCAAACTCCATTCCATACATATATATGGGGAGGTACAAGCTCCAACTCGATTTTACAGTGGAAACTGCAGGAACTTCAAACCGGCAATAGGAAAGAGACTGAGAAAGCAGAGAAAAAGTGTCCCCTGCAACCCGTTCCCTTGGTGCTAGATGAACGAACGTCTCTCCACGTGCTCAGTTCTGAGAGATAAGTGTGTGTGAAAGCCGTCCTTCACCTAGCTTGTTGGGAACACAAAGTTTCTTTTCAGTTGCAAACTCCATTCCATACATATATATGGGGAGGTACAAGCTCCAACTCGATTTTACAGTGAAAACTGCAGGAACTTCAAACCGGCACTAGGAAACAGACTGAGAAAGCAGAGAAAAAGTGTCTCCTGCAAACCGTTCCCTTGATGCTAGATGAACGAACGTCTCTCCACTTGCTCTGTTCTGAGAGATAAGTGTGTGTGAAAGCCGTCCTTCACCTAGCTTGTTGGGAACACAAAGTTTCTTTTCAGTTGCAAACTCCATTCCATACATATATATGGGGAGGTACTAGCTCCAACTAGGTATGACAGTGAAAACTGCAGGAACTTCAAACCGGCACTAGGAAACAGACTGAGAATGCAGAGAAAAAGTGTCTCCTGCAACCCGTTCCCTTGGTGCTAGATGAACGAACGTCTCTCCACATGCTTAGTTCTGAGAGATAAGTGAGTGTGATAGCCTTCCATCACAAAGCTTGTTGGGAACACAAAGTTTCTTTTCAGTTGCAAACTCCATTCCATACATATATATGGGGAGGTACTAGCTCCAACTAGGTATGACAGTGAAAACTGCAGGAACTTCAAACCGGCACTAGGAAACAGACTGAGAATGCAGAGAAAAAGTGTCCCCTGCAACCCGTTCCCTTGGTGCTAGATGAACGAACGTCTCTCCACGTGCTCAGTTCTGAGAGATAAGTGTGTGTGAAAGCCGCTCTTCACCTAGCTTGTTGGGAACACAAAGTTTCTTTTCAGTTGCAAACTCCATTCCATACATATATATGGGGAGGTACAAGCTCCAACTCGATTTTACAGTGAAAAATGCAGGAACTTCAAACCGGCACTAGGAAACAGACTGAGAAAGCAGAGAAAAAGTGTCTCCTTCAAAATGTTCCCTTGGTGCTAGATGAACGAACGTCTCTCCACTTGCTCAGTTCTTAGAGATAGGTGTGTGTGAAAGCCGTCCTTCACCTAGCTTGTTGGGAACACAAAGTTTCTTTTCAGTTGCAAACTCCATTGCATACATATATATGGGGAGGTACTAGCTCCAACTCTGTTTTACAGTGAAAACTGCAGGAACTTCAAATCGGCACTAGGAAACAGACTGAGAAAACAGAGAAAAAGTGACTCCTGCAACCCGTTCCCTTGGTGCTAGATGAACGATCGTCTCTCCACTTGCTCAGTTCTGAGAGATAAGTGTGTGTGAAAGCCGTCCTTCACATAGCTTGTTGGGAACACAAAGTTTCTTTTCAGTTGCAAACTCCATTCCATACATATATATGGGGTGGTACTAGCTCCAACTAGGTTTGACAGTGAAAATTGCAGGAACTTCAGAACGGCACTAGGAAACAGACTGAGAATGCCGAGAAAAAGTGTCTCCTGCAACCCGATCCTTTGGTGATAGATGAACGAACGTCTCTCCACATGCTCAGTTCTGAGAGATAAGTGAGTGTGATAGTCTTCCATCACAAAGCTTGTTATGAACACAAAGTTTCTTTTCAGTTGCAAACTCCATTCCATACATATATATGGGGAGGTAGAAGCTCCAACTCGGTTTTACAGTGAAAACTGCAGGAACTTCAAACCGGCACTAGGAAACAGCCTGAGAATTCAGAGAAAAAGTGTCTCCTGCCAAACGTTCCCTTGGTGCTAGAAGAACGAACGTCTCTCCACTTGCTCAGTTCTGAGAGATAAGTGTGTGTGAAAGCCGTCCTTCAACTAGCTTGTTGGGAACACAAAGTTTCTTTTCAGTTGCAAACTCCATTCCATACATATATATGGGGAGGTACTCGCTCCAACTAGGTTTGACAGTGAAAACTGCAGGAACTTCAAAACGGCACTAGGAAACAGACTGAGAATGCAGAGAAAAAGTGTCTCCTGCAACCCGTTCCCTTGGTGCTAGATGAACGAACGTCTCTCCACATGCTCAGTTCTGAGAGATAATTGAGTGTGATAGCCTTCCATCACAAAGCTTGTTGGGAACACAAAGTTTCTTTTCAGTTGCAAACTCCATTCCATACATATATATGGGGAGGTAGAAGCTCCAACTCGGTTTTACAGTGAAAACTGCAGGAACTTCAAACCGGCACTAGGAAACAGACTGATAAAGCAGAGAAAAAGTGTCTCCTGCCAAACGTTCCCTTGGTGCTAGATGAACGAACGTCTCTCCACTTGCTCAGTTCTGAGAGATAAGTGTGTGTGAAAGCCGCTCTTCACCTAGCTTGTTGGGAACACAAAGTTTCTTTTCAGTTGCAAACTCCATTCCTTACATTTATTTGGGGAGGTACTAGCTCCAACTCGGTTTGACAGTGAAAACTGCAGGAACTTCAAACCGGCACTAGGAAACAGACTGAGAAAGCAGAGAAAATGTGTCTCCTGCAACCCGTTCCCTTGGTGCTAGATGAACGAACGTCTCTCCACTTGCTCAGTTCTGAGAGATAATTGTGTGTGAAAGCGGTCCTTCACCTAGCTTGTTGGGAACACAAAGTTTCTTTTCAGTTGCAAATTCCGTTCCATACATATATATGGGGAGGTAAAAGCTCCAACTCTGTTTGACACTGAAAACTGCAGGAACTTCAAACCGGCACTAGGAAACAGACTGAGAAAGCAGAGAAAAAGTGTCTCCTGCAACCCGTTCTCTTGGTGCTAGATGAACGAACGTCTCTCCACTTGCTCAGTTCTGAGAGATAATTGTGTGTGAAAGCCGTCCTTCACCTAGCTTGTTGGGAACACAAAGTTTCTTTTCAGTTGCAAACTCCATTCCATACATATATATGGGGAGGTAAAAGCTCCAACTCTGTTTGACACTGAAAACTGCAGGAACTTCAAACCGGCACTAGGAAACAGACTGAGTAAGCAGAGAAAAAGTGTCTCCTGCAACCCGTTCCCTTGGTGCTAGATGAACGAACGTCTCTCCACTTGCTCAGTTCTGAGAGATAAGTGTGTGTGAAAGCCGTCCTTCACCTAGCTTGTTGGGAACACAAAGTTTCTTTTCAGTTGCAAACTCCATTCCATACATATATATGGGGAGGTAGAAGCTCCAAATCGGTTTGACAGTGAAAACTGCAGGAACTTCAAACCGGCACTAGGAAACAGACTGAGAAAGCAGAGAAAAAGTGTCTCCTGCAACCCGTTCCCTTGGTGCTAGATGAACGAACGTCTCTCCACCTGCTCAGTTCTGAGAGATAAGTGTGTGTGAAAGCCGTCCTTCACCTAGCTTGTTGGGAACACAAAGTTTCTTTTCAGTTGCAAACTCCATTCCATACATATATATGGGGAGGTAAAAGCTCCAACACTGTTTGACACTGAAAACTGCAGGAACTTCAAACCGGCACTAGGAAACAGACTGAGTAAGCAGAGAAAAAGTGTCTCCTGCAACCCGTTCCCTTGGTGCTAGATGAACGAACGTCTCTCCACTTGCTCAGTTCTGAGAGATAAGTGTGTGTGAAAGCCGTCCTTCACCTAGCTTGTTGGGAACACAAAGTTTCTTTTCAGTTGCAAACTCCATTCCATACATATATATGGGGAGGTACAAGCTCCAACACGGTTTTACAGTGAAAACTGCAGGAACTTCAAACCGGCACTAGGAAACAGACTGAGAATGCAGAGAGAAAGTGTCTCCTGCAACCCGTTCCCTTGGTGCTAGATGAACGAACGTCTCTCCACTTGCTCAGTTCTGAGAGATAAGTGTGTGTGAAAGCCGTCCTTCAACTAGCTTGTTGGGAACACAAAGTTTCTTTTCAGTTGCAAACTCCATTCCATACATATATATGGGGAGGTACTAGCTCCAACTCGGTTTGACAGTGAAAACTGCAGGAACTTCAAACCGGCACTAGGAAACAATCTGAGAAAGCAGAGAAAAAGTGTCTCCTGCAACCCGTTCGCTAGATGAACGAACGTCTCTCCACTGGCTCAGTTCTGAGAGAAAAGTGTGTGTGAAAGCCGTCCTTCACATAGCTTGTTGGGAACTAAAAGTTTCTTTTCAGTTGCAAACTCCATTCCATACATATATATGGGGAGGCACTAGCTCCAACTCTGTTTGACAGTGAAAACTGCAGGAACTTCAAACCGGCAATAGGAAACAGACTGAGAAAGCAGAGAAAAAGTGTCTACTGCAACCCGTTCCCTTGGTGCTAGATGAACGAACGTCTCTCCACTTGCTCAGTTCTGAGAGATAATTGTGTGTGAAAGCCTTCCTTCACCTAGTTGTTGGGAACACAAAGTTTCTTTTCAGTTGTAAACTCCATTCCATACATATATATGGGTAGGTACAAGCTCCAACTCGGTTTGACAGTGAAAACTGTAGGAACTTCAAACCGGCAATAGGAAAGAGACTGAGAAAGCAGAGAAAAAGTGTCCCCTGCAACCCGTTCCCTTGGTGCTAGATGAACGAACGTCTCTCCACGTGCTCAGTTCTGAGAGATAAGTGTGTGTGAAAGCCGCTCTTCACCTAGCTTGTTGGGAACACAAAGTTTCTTTTCAGTTGCAAACTCCATTCCATACATATATATGGGGAGGTACAAGCTCCAACTCGATTTTACAGTGAAAAATGCAGGAACTTCAAACCGGCACTAGGAAACAGACTGAGAAAGCAGAGAAAAAGTGTCTCCTGCAAACCGTTCCCTTGGTGCTAGATGAACGAACGTCTCTCCACTTGCTCAGTTCTTAGAGATAGGTGTGTGTGAAAGCCGTCCTTCACCTAGCTTGTTGGGAACACAAAGTTTCTTTTCAGTTGCAAACTCCTTTGCATACATATATATGGGGAGGTACTAGCTCCAACTCTGTTTTACAGTGAAAACTGCAGGAACTTCAAATCGGCACTAGGAAACAGACTGAGAAAACAGAGAAAAAGTGACTCCTGCAACCCATTCCCTTGGTGCTAGATGAACGATCGTCTCTCCACTTGCTCAGTTCTGAGAGATAAGTGTGTGTGAAAGCCGTCCTTCACATAGCTTGTTGGGAACACAAAGTTTCTTTTCAGTTGCAAACTCCATTCCATACATATATATGGGGAGGTACTAGCTCCAACTAGGTTTGACAGTGAAAATTGCAGGAACTTCAGAACGGCACTAGGAAACAGTCTGAGAATGCAGAGAAAAAGTGTCTCCTGCAACCCGTTCCCTTGGTGCTAGATGAACGAACGTCTCTCCACATGCTCAGTTCTGAGAGATAATTGAGTGTGATAGCCTTCCATCACAAAGCTTGTTGGGAACACAAAGTTTCTTTTCAGTTGCAAACTCCATTCCATACATATATATGGGGAGGTAGAAGCTCCAACTCGGTTTTACAGTGAAAACTGCAGGAACTTCAAACCGGCACTAGGAAACAGACAGATAAAGCAGAGAAAAAGTGTCTCCTGCCAAACGTTCCCTTGGTGCTAGATGAACGAACGTCTCTCCACTTGCTCAGTTCTGAGAGATAAGTGTGTGTGAAAGCCGCTCTTCACCTAGCTTGTTGGGAACACAAAGTTTCTTTTCAGTTGCAAACTCCATTCCTTACATTTATTTGGGGAGGTACTAGCTCCAACTCGTTTTGACAGTGAAAACTGCAGGAACTTCAAACCGGCACTAGGAAACAGACTGAGAAAGCAGAGAAAATGTGTCTCCTGCAACCCGTTCCCTTGGTGCTAGATGAACGAACGTCTCTCCACTTGCTCAGTTCTGAGAGATAATTGTGTGTGAAAGCGGTCCTTCACCTAGCTTGTTGGGAACACAAAGTTTCTTTTCAGTTGCAAATTCCGTTCCATACATATATATGGGGAGGTAAAAGCTCCAACTCTGTTTGACACTGAAAACTGCAGGAACTTCAAACCGGCACTAGGAAACAGACTGAGAAAGCAGAGAAAAAGTGTCTCCTGCAACCCGTTCTCTTGGTGCTAGATGAACGAACGTCTCTCCACTTGCTCAGTTCTGAGAGATAATTGTGTGTGAAAGCCGTCCTTCACCTAGCTTGTTGGGAACACAAAGTTTCTTTTCAGTTGCAAACTCCATTCCATACATATATATGGGGAGGTAAAAGCTCCAACTCTTTTTGACACTGAAAACTGCAGGAACTTCAAACCGGCACTAGGAAACAGACTGAGTAAGCAGAGAAAAAGTGTCTCCTGCAACCCGTTCCCTTGGTGCTAGATGAACGAACGTCTCTCCACTTGCTCAGTTCTGAGAGATAATTGTGTGTGAAAGCCGTCCTTCACCTAGCTTGTTGGGAACACAAAGTTTCTTTTCAGTTGCAAACTCCATTCCATACATATATATGGGGAGGTAGAAGCTCCAAATCGGTTTGACAGTGAAAACTGCAGGAACTTCAAACCGGCACTAGGAAACAGACTGAGAAAGCAGAGAAAAAGTGTCTCCTGCAACCCGTTCCCTTGGTGCTAGATGAACGAACGTCTCTCCACCTGCTCAGTTCTGAGAGATAAGTGTGTGTGAAAGCCGTCCTTCACCTAGCTTGTTGGGAACACAAAGTTTCTTTTCAGTTGCAAACTCCATTCCATACATATATATGGGGAGGTAAAAGCTCCAACTCTGTTTGACACTGAAAACTGCAGGAACTTCAAACCGGCACTAGGAAACAGACTGAGTAAGCAGAGAAAAAGTGTCTCCTGCAACCCGTTCCCTTGGTGCTAGATGAACGAACGTCTCTCCACTTGCTCAGTTCTGAGAGATAAGTGTGTGTGAAAGCCGTCCTTCACCTAGCTTGTTGGGAACACAAAGTTTCTTTTCAGTTGCAAACTCCATTCCATACATATATATGGGAGGTACAAGCTCCAACACGGTTTTACAGTGAAAACTGCAGGAACTTCAAACCGGCACTAGGAAACAGACTGAGAATGCAGAGAAAAAGTGTCTCCTGCAACCCGTTCCCTTGGTGCTAGATGAACGAACGTCTCTCCACTTGCTCAGTTCTGAGAGATAAGTGTGTGTGAAAGCCGTCCTTCAACTAGCTTGTTGGGAACACAAAGTTTCTTTTCAGTTGCAAACTCCATTCCATACATATATATGGGGAGGTACTAGCTCCAACTCGGTTTGACAGTGAAAACTGCAGGAACTTCAAACCGGCACTAGGAAACAATCTGAGAAAGCAGAGAAAAAGTGTCTCCTGCAACCCGTTCGCTAGATGAACGAACGTCTCTCCACTGGCTCAGTTCTGAGAGAAAAGTGTGTGTGAAAGCCGTCCTTCACATAGCTTGTTGGGAACAAAAAGTTTCTTTTCAGTTGCAAACTCCATTCCATACATATATATGGGGAGGCACTAGCTCCAACTCTGTTTGACAGTGAAAACTGCAGGAACTTCAAACCGGCAATAGGAAACAGACTGAGAAAGCAGAGAAAAAGTGTCTACTGCAACCCGTTCCCTTGGTGCTAGATGAACGAACGTCTCTCCACTTGCTCAGTTCTGAGAGATAATTGTGTGTGAAAGCCTTCCTTCACCTAGTTGTTGGGAACACAAAGTTTCTTTTCCGTTGTAAACTCCATTCCATACATATATATGGGTAGGTACAAGCTCCAACTCGGTTTGACAGTGAAAACTGTAGGAACTTCAAACCGGCACTAGAAAACAGACTGAGAAAGTAGAGAAAAAGTGTCTCCTGCAACCCGTTCCCTTGGTGCTAGATGAACGAACGTCTCTCCACTTGCTCAGTTCTTAGAGATAGGTGTGTGTGAAAGCCGACCTTCACCTAGCTTGTTGGGAACACAAAGTTTCTTTTCAGTTGCAAACTCCATTCCATACATATATATGGGGAGGTACTAGCTCCAACTCTGTATTACAGTGAAAACTGCAGGAACTTCAAACAGGCACTAGGAAACAGAGTGAGAAAGCAGAGAAAAAGTGTCTCCTGCAAACCGTTCCCTTGGTGCTAGATGAACGAACGTCTCTCCACCTGCTCAGTTCTGAGAGATAAGTGTGTGTGAAAGCCGCTCTTCACCTAGCTTGTTGGGAACACAAAGTTTCTTTTCAGTTGCAAACTCCATTCCATACATATATATGGGGAGGTAAAAGCTCCAACTCGATTTTACAGTGAAAACTGCAGGAACTTCAAACCGGCACTAGGAAATAGACTGAGAAAGCAGAGAAAAAGTGTCTCCTGCAACCCGTTCCCTTGGTGCTAGATGAACGAACGTCTCTCCACTTGCTCAGTTCTGAGAGATAAGTGTGTGTGAAAGCCGTCCTTCACCTAGCTTGTTGGGAACACAAAGTTTCTTTTCAGTTGCAAACTCCATTCCATACATATATATGGGGAAGTACTAGCTCCAACTCGGTTTGACAGTGAAAACTGCAGGAATTTCAAACCGGCACTAGGAAACAAACTGAGAAAGCAGAGAAAAAGTGTCTCCTGCAACCCGTTCGCTAGATGAACGAACGTCTCTCCACTGGCTCAGTTCTGAGAGAAAAGTGTGTGTGAAAGCCGTCCTTCACCTAGCTTGTTGGGAACACAAAGTTTCTTTTCAGTTGCAAACTCCATTCCATACATATATATGGGGAGGTACAAGCTCCAACTCGATTTTACAGTGAAAACTGCAGGAACATCAAACCGGCACTAGGAAACAGACTGAGAAAGCAGAGAAAAAGTGTCTCCTGCAACCCGTTCCCTTGGTGCTAGATGAACGAACGTCTCTCCACTTGCTCAGTTCCGAGAGATAAGTGTGTGTGAAAGCCGTCCTTCACCTAGCTTGTTGGGAACACAAAGTTTCTTTTCAGTTGCAAACTCCATTCCATACATATATATGGGGAGGTACTAGCTCCAACTCTGTTTTACAGTGAAAACTGCAGGAACTTCAAACAGGCACTAGGAAACAGACTGAGAAAGCAGAGAAAAAGTGTCTCCTGCAACCCGTTCCATTGGTGCTAGATGAACGAACGTCTCTTCACTTGCTCAGTTCTGAGAGATAATTGTGTGTGAAAGCCGCTCTTAACCTAGCTTGTTGGGAACACAAAGTTTCTTTTCAGTTGCAAACTCCATTCCATACATTTATATGGGGAGGTACTAGCTCCAACTCGGTTTGACAGTGAAAACTGCAGGAACTTCAAACCGGCAATAGGAAAGAGACTGAGAAAGCAGAGAAAAAGTGTCCCCTGCAACCCGTTCCCTTGGTGCTAGATGAACGAACGTCTCTCCACCTGCTCAGTTCTGAGAGATAAGTGTGTGTGAAAGCCGCTCTTCACCTAGCTTGTTGGGAACACAAAGTTTCTTTTCAGTTGCAAACTCCATTCCATACATATATATGGGGAGGTACAAGCTCCAACTCGATTTTACAGTGAAAACTGCAGGAACATCAAACCGGCACTAGGAAACAGACTGAGAAAGCAGAGAAAAAGTGTCTCCTGCAACCCGTTCCCTTGGTGCTAGATGAACGAACGTCTCTCCACTTGCTCAGTTCCGAGAGATAAGTGTGTGTGAAAGCTATCCTTCACCTAGCTTGTTGGGAACACAATGTTTCTTTTCAGTTGCAAACTCCATTCCATACATATATATGGGGAGGTACAAGCTCCAAATCGATTTTACAGTGAAAACTGCAGGAACTTCAAACCGGCAATAGGAAAGAGACTGAGAAAGCAGAGAAAAAGTGTCCCCTGCAACCCGTTCCCTTGGTGCTAGATGAACGAACGTCTCTCCACGTGCTCAGTTCTGAGAGATAAGTGTGTGTGAAAGCCGCTCTTCACCTAGCTTGTTGGGAACACAAAGATTCTTTTCAGTTGCAAACTCCATTCCATACATATATATGGGGAGGTACAAGCTCCAACTCGATTTTACAGTGAAAACTGCAGGAACTTCAAACCGGCACTAGGAAACAGACTGAGAAAGCAGAGACAAAGTGACTCCTGCAACCCGTTCCCTTGGTGCTAGATGAACGAACGTCTCTCCACTTGCTCAGTTCCGAGAGATAAGTGTGTGTGAAAGCCGTCCTTCACCTAGCTTGTTGGGAACACAAAGTTTCTTTTCAGTTGGAAACACCATTCCATACATATATATGGGGAGGTAGAAGCTCCAACTCTGTTTTACAGTGAAAACTGCAGGAACTTCAAACCGGCACTAGGAAACAGACTGTGAAAGCAGAGAAAAAGTGTCTCCTGCCAAACGTTCCCTTGGTGCTAGATGAACGAACGTCTCTCCACTTGCTCAGTTCTGAGAGATAAGTGTGTGTGAAAGCCGCTCTTAACCTAGCTTGTTGGGAACACAAAGTTTCTTTTCAGTTGCAAACTCCATTCCATACATATATATGGGGAGGTAGAATCTCCAAATCGGTTTGACAGTGAAAACTGCAGGAACTTCAAACCGGCACTAGGAAACAGACTGAGAAAGCAGAGAAAAAGTGTCTCCTGCAAACCGTTCCCTTGGTGCTAGATGAACGAACGTCTCTCCACCTGCTCAGTTCTGAGAGATAAGTGTGTGTGAAAGCCGTCCTTCACCTAGCTTGTTGGGAACACAAAGTTTCTTTTCAGTTTCAAACACCATTCCATACATATATATGGGGAGGTACAAGCTACAACTCTATTTGACAGTGAAAACTGCAGGAACTTCAAACTGGCACTAGGAAATAGACTGAGAATGCTGAGGAAACGTGTCTCCTGCAACCCGTTCCCTTGGTGCTAGATGAACGAACGTCTCTCCACTTGCTCATTTCTGAGAGATAAGTGTGTGTGAAAGCCGTCCTTCATCTAGCTTGTTGGGAACACAAAGTTTCTTTCAGTTGGAAACTCCATTCCATACATATATATGGGGAGGTACAAGCTCCAACACGGTTTTAGAGTGAAAACTGCAGGAACTTCAAACCGGCACTAGGAAACAGACTGAGAATGCAGAGAAAAAGTGTCTCCTGCAACCCGTTCCCTTGGTGCTAGATGAACGAACGTCTCTCCAATTGCTCAGTTCTGAGAGATAAGTGTGTGTGAAAGCCGTCCTTCACCTAGCTTGTTGGGAACACAAAGTTTCTTTTCAGTTGCAAACTCCATTCCATACATATATATGGGGAGGTAGAAGCTCCAAATCGGTTTGACAGTGAAAACTGCAGGAACTTCAAACCGGTCCTAGGAAACAAACTGAGAAAGCAGAGAAAAAGTGTCTCCTGCAACCCGTTCCCTTGGTGCTAGATGAACGAACGTCTCTCCACCTGCTCAGTTCTGAGAGATAAGTGTGTGTGAAAGCCGCTCTTCACCTAGCTTGTTGGGAACACAAAATTTCTTTTCAGTTGCAAACTCCATTCCATACATATATATGGGGAGGTAAAAGCTCCAACTCTATTTTACAGTGAAAAGTGCAGGAACTTCAAACCGGCACTAGGAAACAGACTGAGAAAGCAGAGAAAATGTGTCTCCTGCAACCCGTTCCCTTCGTGCTAGATGAACGAACGTCTCTCCACTTGCTCAGTTCTGAGAGATAAGTGTGTGTGAATGCCGTCCTTCACCTAGCTTGTTGGGAATACAAAGTTTCTTTTCAGTTGCAAACTCCATTCCATACATATATATGGGGAGGTACTAGCTCCAACTCGGTTTGACAGTGAAAACTGCAGGAACTTCAAACCGGCACTAGGAAACAATCTGAGAAAGCAGAGAAAAAGTGTCTCCTGCAACCCGTTCGCTAGATGAACGGACGTCTCTCCACTGGCTCAGTTCTGAGAGAAAAGTGTGTGTGAAAGCCGTCCTTCACATAGCTTGTTGGGAACAAAAAGTTTCTTTTCAGTTGCAAACTCCATTCCATACATATATATGGGGAGGTACTAGCTCCAACTCTGTTTGACAGTGAAAACTGCAGGAACTTCTAACCGGCAATAGGAAACAGACTGAGAAAGCAGAGAAAAAGTGTCTACTGCAACCCGTTCCCTTGGTGCTAGATGAACGAACGTCTCTCCACTTGCTCAGTTCTGAGAGATAATTGTGTGTGAAAGGCTTCCTTCACATAGTTGTTGGGAACACAAAGTTTCTTTTCAGTTGCAAACTCCATTCCATACATATATATGGGGAGGTACAGGCTCCAACTCGGTTTTACAGAGAAAACTGTAGGAACTTCAAACCGGCACTAGGAAACAGACTGAGAAAGTAGAGAAAAAGTGTCTCCTGCAACCCGTTCCCTTGGTGCTAGATGAACGAACGTCTCTCCACTTGCTCAGTTCTTAGAGATAGGTGTGTGTGAAAGCCGACCTTCACCTAGCTTGTTGGGAACACAAAGTTTCTTTTCAGTTGCAAATTCCATTCCATACATATATATGGGGAGGTACTAGCTCCAACTCTGTTTTACAGTGAAAACTGCAGGAACTTCAAACAGGCACTAGGAAACAGACTGAGAAAGCAGAGAAAAAGTGTCTCCTGCAACCCGTACCCTTGGTGCTAGATGAACGAACGTCTCTCCACCTGCTCAGTTCTGAGAGATAAGTGTGTGTGAAAGCCGCTCTTCAACTAGCTTGTTGGGAACACAAAGTTTCTTTTCAGTTGCAAACTCCATTCCATACATATATATGGGGAGATACAAGCTCCAACTCGATTTTACAGTGAAAACTGCAGGAACTTCAAACCGGCACTAGGAAACAGACTGAGAAAGCAGAGAAAAAGTGTCTCCTGCAACCCGTTCCCTTGGTGCTAGATGAACGAACGTCTCTCCACTTGCTCAGTTCTGAGAGATAAGTGTGTGTGAAAACCGTCCTTCAACTAGCTTGTTGGGAACACAAAGTTTCTTTTCAGTTGCAAACCCCATTCCATACATATATATGGGGAGGTACTAGCTCCAACTAGGTTTGACAGTGAAAACTGCAGGAACTTCAAAACGGCACTAGGAAACAGACTGAGAATGCAGAGAAAAAGTGTCTCCTGCAACCCGTTCCCTTGGTGCTAGATGAACGAACGTCTCTCCACATGCTCAGTTCTGAGAGATAAGTGAGTGTGATAGCCTTCCATCACAAAGCTTGTTGGGAACACAAAGTTTCTTTTCAGTTGCAAACACCATTCCATACATATATATGGGGAGGTAGAAGCTCCAACTCGGTTTTACAGTGAAAACTGCATTAACTTCAAACCGGCACTAGGAAACAGACTGATAAAGCAGAGAAAAAGTGTCTCCTGCCAAACGTTCCCTTGGTGCTAGATGAACGAACGTCTCTCCACTTGCTCAGTTCTGAGAGATAAGTGTGTGTGAAAGCCGCTCTTAACCTAGCTTGTTGGGAACACAAAGTTTCTTTTCAGTTGCAAACTCCATTCCATACATATATATGGGGAGGTAGAAGCTCCAAATCGGTTTGACAGTGAAAACTGCAGGAACTTCAAACCGGCACTAGGAAACAGACTGAGAAAGCAGAGAAAAAGTGTCTCTTGCAAACCGTTCCCTTGGTGCTAGATGAACGAACGTCTCTCCACCTGCTCAGTTCTGAGAGATAAGTGTGTGTGAAAGCCGTCCTTCACCTAGCTTGTTGGGAACACAAAGTTTCTTTTCAGTTGCAAACTCCATTCCATACATATATATGGGGAGGTACAAGCTCCAACTCTGTTTGACAGTGAAAACTGCAGGAACTTCAAACTGGCACTAGGAAATAGACTGAGAATGCTGAGGAAACGTGTCTCCTGCAACCCGTTCCCTTGGTGCTAGATGAACGAACGTCTCTCCACTTGCTCATTTCTGAGAGATAAGTGTGTGTGAAAGCCGTCCTTCACCTAGCTTGTTGGGAACACAAAGTTTCTTTCAGTTGGAAACTCCATTCCATACATATATATGGGGAGGTACAAGCTCCAACACGGTTTTAGAGTGAAAACTGCAGGAACTTCAAACCGGCACTAGGAAACAGACTGAGAATGCAGAGAAAAAGTGTCTCCTGCAACCCGTTCCCTTGGTGCTAGATGAACGATCGTCTCTCCAATTGCTCAGTTCTGAGAGATAAGTGTGTGTGAAAGCCGTCCTTCAACTAGCTTGTTGGGAACACAAAGTTTCTTTTCAGTTGCAAACTCCATTCCATACATATATATGGGGAGGTTCAAGCTCCAACTCGGTTTTACAGTGAAAACTGCAGGAACTTCATACCGGCACTAGGAAACAGACTGAGAAAGCAGAGAAAAAGTGTCTCCTGCAACCCGTTCCCTTGGTGCTAGATGAACGAACGTCTCTCCACTTGCTCAGTTCTGAGAGATAAGTGTGTGTGAAAGCCGTCCTTCACCTAGCTTGTTGGGAACACAAAGTTTCTTTTCAGTTGCAAACTCCATTCCATACATATATATGGGGAGGTAGAAGCTCCAAATCGGTTTGACAGTGAAAACTGCAGGAACTTCAAACCGGTCCTAGGAAACAAACTGAGAAAGCAGAGAAAAAGTGTCTCCTGCAACCCGTTCCCTTGGTGCTAGATGAACGAACGTCTCTCCACCTGCTCAGTTCTGAGAGATAAGTGTGTGTGAAAGCCGCTCTTCACCTAGCTTGTTGGGAACACAAAATTTCTTTTCAGTTGCAAACTCCATTCCATACATATATATGGGGAGGTAAAAGCTCCAACTCTATTTTACAGTGAAAAGTGCTGGAACTTCAAACCGGCACTAGGAAACAGACTGAGAAAGCAGAGAAAATGTGTCTCCTGCAACCCGTTCCCTTCGTGCTAGATGAACGAACGTCTCTCCACTTGATCAGTTCTCAGAGATAAGTGTGTGTGAAAGCCGTCCTTCAACTAGCTTGTTGGGAATACAAAGTTTCTTTTCAGTTGCAAACTCCATTCCATACATATATATGGGGAGGTACTATCTCCAACTCGGTTTGACAGTGAAAACTGCAGGAACTTCAAACCGGCACTAGGAAACAATCTGAGAAAGCAGAGAAAAAGTGTCTCCTGCAACCCGTTCGCTAGATGAACGAACGTCTCTCCACTGGCTCAGTTCTGAGAGAAAAGTGTGTGTGAAAGCCGTCCTTCACATAGCTTGTTGGGAACAAAAAGTTTCTTTTCAGTTGCAAACTCCATTCCATACATATATATGGGGAGGTACTAGCTCCAACTCTGTTTGACAGTGAAAACTGCAGGAACTTCTAACCGGCAATAGGAAACAGACTGAGAAAGCAGAGAAAAAGTGTCTACTGCAACCCGTTCCCTTGGTGCTAGATGAACGAACGTCTCTCCACTTGCTCAGTTCTGAGAGATAATTGTGTGTGAAAGCCTTCCTTCACCTAGTTGTTGGGAACACAAAGTTTCTTTTCAGTTGCAAACTCCATTCCATACATATATATGGGGAGGTACAGGCTCCAACTCGGTTTTACAGTGAAAACTGTAGGAACTTCAAACCGGCACTAGGAAACAGCCTGAGAAAGTAGAGAAAAAGTGTCTCCTGCAACCCGTTCCCTTGGTGCTAGATGAACGAACGTCTCTCCACTTGCTCAGTTCTTAGAGATAGGTGTGTGTGAAAGCCGACCTTCACCTAGCTTGTTGGGAACACAAAGTTTCTTTTCAGTTGCAAATTCCATTCCATACATATATATGGGGAGGTAGTAGCTCCAACTCTGTTTTACAGTGAAAACTGCAGGAACTTTAAACAGGCACTAGGAAACAGACTGAGAAAGCAGAGAAAAAGTGTCTCCTGCAACCCGTACCCTTGGTGCTAGATGAACGAACGTCTCTCCACTTGCTCAGTTCTGAGAGATAAGAGTGTGTGAAAGCCGTCCTTCACCTAGCTTGTTGGGAACACAAAGTTTCTTTTCAGTTGCAAACTCCATTCCATACATATATATGGGGAGGTAGAAGCTCCAAATCGGTTTGACAGTGAAAACTGCAGGAACTTCAAACCGGCACTAGGAAACAGACTGAGAAAGCAGAGAAAAAGTGTCTCCTGCAACCCGTTCCCTTGGTGCTAGATGAACGAACGTCTCTCCACGTGCTCAGTTCTGAGAGATAAGTGTGTGTGAAAGCCGCTCTTCACCTAGCTTGTTGGGAACACAAAGTTTCTTTTCAGTTGCAAACTCCATTCCATACATATATATGGGGAGGTACAAGCTCCAACTCGATTTTACAGTGAAAACTGCAGGAACTTCAAAACGGCACTAGGAAACAGACTGAGAAAGCAGAGAAAAAGTGTCTCCTGCAACCCGTTCCCTTGGTGCTAGATGAACGAACGTCTCTCCACATGCTCAGTTCCGAGAGATAAGTGAGTGTGATAGCCTTCCATCACAAAACTTGTTGGGAACACAAAGTTTCTTTTCAGTTGCAAACTCCATTCCATACATATATATGGGGAGGTTGAAGCTCAAACTCGGTTTTACAGTGAAAACTGCAGGAACTTCAAACCGGCACTAGTAAACAGACTGAGAAAGCAGAGAAAAAGTGTCTCCTGCCAAACGTTCCCTTGGTGCTAGATGAACGAAAGTCTCTCCACTTGCTCAGTTCTGAGAGATAAGTGTGTGTGAAAGCCGCTCTTCACCTAGCTTGTTGGGAACACAAAGTTTCTTTTCAGTTGCAAACTACATTCCATACATTTATTTGGGGAGGTAGTATCTCCAACTCGGTTTGACAGTGAAAACTGCAGGAACTTCAAACCGGCACTAGGAAACAGACTGAGAAAGCAGAGAAAAAGTGTCTCCTGCAACCCGTTCTCTTGGTGCTAGATGAACGAACGTTTCTCCACTTGCTCAGTTCTGAGAGATAAGTGTGTGTGAAAGCCGTCCTTCACCTAGCTTGTTGGGAACACAAAGTTTCTTTTCAGTTGCAAACTCCATTCCATATATATATATGGGGAGGTAGAAGCTCCAAATCTGTTTGACAGTGAAAACTGCAGGAACTTCAAACCGGCACTAGGAAACAGACTGAGAAAGCAGAGAAAATGTGTCTCCTGCAACCCGTTCCCTTGTTGCTAGATGAACGAACGTCTCTCCACCTGCTCAGTTTTGAGAGATAAGTGTGTGTGAAAGCCGCTCTTCACCTAGCTTGTTGGGAACACAAAGTTTCTTTTCAGTTGCAAACTCCATTCCATACATATATATGGGGAGGTACAAGCTCCAACTCGATTTTACAGTGGAAACTGCAGGAACTTCAAACCGGCACTAGGAAACAGACTGAGAATGCAGAGAAAAAGTGTCTCTTGCAACCCGTTCCCTTGGTGCTAGATGAACGAACGTCTCTCCACTTGCTCAGTTCTGAGAGATAAGTGTGTGTGAAAGCCGTCCTTCACCTAGCTTGTTGGGAACACAAAGTTTCTTTTCAGTTGCAAACTCCATTCCATACATATATATGGGGAGGTAAAAGCTCCAACACTGTTTGACACTGAAAACTGCAGGAACTTCAAACCGGCACTAGGAAACAGACTGAGAAAGCAGAGAAAAGTGTCTCCTGCAACCCGTTCCCTTGGTGCTAGATGAACGAACGTTTCTCCACTTGCTCAGTTCTGAGAGATAAGTGTGTGTGAAAGCCGTCCTTCACCTAGCTTGTTGGGAACACAAAGTTTCTTTTCAGTTGCAAACTCCATTCCATACATATAAATGGGGAGGTACTAGC
Organism: Camelus dromedarius; assembly: GCF_036321535.1. Taxonomy (NCBI): domain Eukaryota; kingdom Metazoa; phylum Chordata; class Mammalia; order Artiodactyla; family Camelidae; genus Camelus; species Camelus dromedarius. The sequence continues at coordinate 360,480 of NW_026989835.1, forward strand.
TCCAACTAGGTTTGACAGTGAAAACTGCAGGAACTTCAAAACGGCACTAGGAAACAGACTGAGAATGCAGAGAAAAATTGTCTCCTGAAACCCGTTCCCTTGGTGCTAGATGAACGAACGTCTCTCCACATGCTCAGTTCTGAGAGATAAGTGAGTGTGATAGCCTTCCATCACAAAGCTTGTTGGGAACACAAAGTTTCTTTTCAGTTGCAAACTCCATTCCATACATATATATGGGGAGGTAGAAGCTCCAACTCGGTTTTACAGTGAAAACTGCTGGAACTTCAAACCGGCACTAGGAAACAGACTGAGAAAGCAGAGAAAAAGTGTCTCCTGCCAAACGTTCCCTTGGTGCTAGATGAACGAAAGTCTCTCCACTTGCTCAGTTCTGAGAGATAAGTGTGTGTGAAAGCCGCTCTTCACCTAGCTTGTTGGGAACACAAAGTTTCTTTTCAGTTGCAAACTCCATTCCATACATTTATTTGGGGAGGTAGTATCTCCAACTCGGTTTGACAGTGAAAACTGCAGGAACTTCAAACCGGCACTAGGAAACAGACTGAGAAAGCAGAGAAAATGTGTCTCCTGCAACCCGTTCCCTTGGTGCTAGATGAACGAACGTCTCTCCACTTGCTCAGTTCTGAGAGATAATTGTGCGTGAAAGCCGTCCTTCATCTAGCTTGTTGGGAACACAAAGTTTCTTTTCAGTTGCAAACTCCATTCCATACATATATATGGGGAGGTAAAAGCTCCAACACTGTTTGACACTGAAAACTGCAGGAACTTCAAACCGGCACTAGGAAACAGACTGAGAAAGCAGAGAAAAAGTGTCTCCTGCAACCCGTTCCCTTGGTGCTAGATGAACGAAAGTCTCTCCACTTGCTCAGTTCTGAGAGATAAGTGTGTGTGAAAGCCGTCCTTCACCTGGCTTGTTGGGAACACAAAGTTTCTTTTCAGTTGCAAACTCCATTCCATACATATATATGGGGAGGTAAAAGCTCCAACTCTGTTTGACACTGAAAACTGCAGGAACTTCAAACCGGCACTAGGAAACAGACTGAGTAAGCAGAGAAAAAGTGTCTCCTGCAACCCGTTCCCTTGGTGCTAGATGAACGAACGTCTCTCCACTTGCTCAGTTCTGAGAGATAAGTCTGTGTGAAAGCCATCCTTCACCTAGCTTGTTTGTTAACACAAAGTTTCTTTTCAGTTGCAAACTCCATTCCATACATATATATGGGGAGGTAGAAGCTCCAAATCGGTTTGACAGTGAAAACTGCAGGAACTTCAAACCGGCACTAGGAAAGAGTCTGAGAAAGCAGAGAAAAAGTGTCTCCTGCTACCCGTTCCCTTGGTGCTAGATGAACGAACGTCTCTCCACCTGCTCAGTTCTGAGAGATATGTGTGTGTGAAAGCCGCTCTTCACCTAGCTTGTTGGGAACACAAAGTTTCTTTTCAGTTGCAAACTCCATTCCATACATATATATGGGGAGGTACAAGCTCCAACTCGGTTTTACAGTGAAAACTGCAGGAACTTCAAACCGGCACTAGGAAACAGACTGAGAATGCAGAGAAAAAGTGTCTCCTGCAACCCGTTCCCTTGGTGCTAGATGAACGAACGTCTCTCCACTTGCTCAGTTCTGAGAGATAAGTGTGTGTGAAAGCCGTCCTTCACCTAGCTTGTTGGGAACACAAAGTTTCTTTTCAGTTGCAAACTCCATTCCATACATATATATGGGGAGGATCAAGCTCCAACTCGGTTTTACAGTGAAAACTGCAGGAACTTCAAACCGGCACTAGGAAACAGACAGAGAAAGCAGAGAAAAAGTGTCTCCTGCAACCCGTTCCCTTGGTGCTAGATGAACGAACGTCTCTCCACTTGCTCAGTTCAGAGAGATAAGTGTGTGTGAAAGCCGTCCTTCAACTAGCTTGTTGGGAACACAAAGTTTCTTTTCAGTTGCAAACTCCATTCCATACATGTATATTGGGAGGTAAAAGCTCCAACTCTGTTTGACACTGAAAACTGCAGGAACATCAAACCGGCACTAGGAAACAGACTGAGAAAGCAGAGAAAAAGTGTCTCCTGCAACCCGTTCCCTTGGTGCTAGATGAACGAACGTCTCTCCACTTGCTCAGTTCTGAGAGATAAGTGTGTGTGAAAGCCGTCCTTCACCTAGCTTGTTCGGAACACAAAGTTTCTTTTCAGTTGCAAACTCCATTCCATACATATATATGGGGAGGTAAAAGCTCCAACACTGTTTGACACTGAAAACTGCAGGAACTTCAAACCGGCACTAGGAAACAGACTGAGAAAGCAGAGAAAAAGTGTCTCCTGCAACCCGTTCCCTTGGTGCTAGATGAACGAACGTTTCTCCACTTGCTCAGTTCTGAGAGATAAGTGTGTGTGAAAGCCGTCCTTCACCTAGCTTGTTGGGAACACAAAGTTTCTTTTCAGTTGCAAACTCCATTCCATATATATATATGGGGAGGTAGAAGCTCCAAATCTGTTTGGCAGTGAAAACTGCAGGAACTTCAAACCGGCACTAGAAAACAGACTGAGAAAGCAGAGAAAATGTGTCTCCTGCAACCCGTTCCCTTGTTGCTAGATGAACGAACGTCTCTCCACCTGCTAAGTTCTGAGAGATAAGTGTGTGTGAAAGCCGCTCTTCACCTAGCTTGTTGGGAACACAAAGTTTCTTTTCAGTTGCAAACTCCATTCCATACATATATATGGGGAGGTACAAGCTCCAACTCGATTTTACAGTGGAAACTGCAGGAACTTCAAACCGGCACTAGGAAACAGACTGAGAATGCAGAGAAAAAGTGTCTCTTGCAACCCGTTCCCTTGGTGCTAGATGAACGAACGTCTCTCCACTTGCTCAGTTCTGAGAGATAAGTGTGTGTGAAAGCCGTCCTTCACCTAGCTTGTTGGGAACACAAAGTTTCTTTTCAGTTGCAAACTCCATTCCATATATATATATGGGGAGGTAGAAGCTCCAAATCTGTTTGACAGTGAAAACTGCAGGAACTTCAAACCGGCACTAGGAAACAGACTGAGAAAGCAGAGAAAATGTGTCTCCTGCAACCCGTTCCCTTGTTGCTAGATGATCGAACGTCTCTCCACCTGCTCAGTTCTGAGAGATAAGTGTGTGTGAAAGCCGCTCTTCACCTAGCTTGTTGGGAACACAAAGTTTCTTTTCAGTTGCAAACTCCATTCCATACATATATATGGGGAGGTACAAGCTCCAACTCGATTTTACAGTGGAAACTGCAGGAACTTCAAACCGGCACTAGGAAACAGACTGAGAATGCAGAGAAAAAGTGTCTCTTGCAACCCGTTCCCTTGGTGATAGATGAACGAACGTCTCTCCACATGCTCAGTTCTGAGGGATAATTGAGTGTGATAGTCTTCCATCACAAAGCTTGTTGGGAACACAAAGTTTCTTTTCAGTTGCAAACTCCATTCCATACATATATATGGGGAGGTAGAAGCTCCAACTCGGTTTTACAGGGAAAACTGCAGGAACTTCAAACCGGCACTAGGAAACAGACTGAGAAAGCAGAGAAAAAGTGTCTCCTGCAACCCGTTCCCTTGGTGCTAGATGAACGAACGTCTCTCCACTTGCTCAGTTCTGAGAGATAAGTGTGTGTGAAAGGCGTCCTTCACCTAGCTTGTTGGGAACACAAAGTTTCTTTTCAGTTGCAAACTCCATTCCATACATATATATGGGGAGGTAAAAGCTCCAACACGGTTTGACACTGAAAACTGCAGGAACTTAAAACCGGCACTAGGAAACAGACTAAGAAAGCAGAGAAAAAGTGTCTCCTGCAACCCGTTCCCTTGGTGCTAGATGAACGAACGTTTCTCCACTTGCTCAGTTCTGAGAGATAAGTGTGTGTGAAAGCCGTCCTTCACCTAGCTTGTTGGGAACACAAAGTTTCTTTTCAGTTGCAAACTCCATTCCATACATATAAATGGGGAGGTACTAGCTCCAACTAGGTTTGACAGTGAAAACTGCAGGAACTTCAAAACGGCACTAGGAAACAGACTGAGAATGCAGAGAAAAATTGTCTCCTGAAACCCGTTCCCTTGGTGCTAGATGAACGAACGTCTCTCCACATGCTCAGTTCTGAGAGATAAGTGAGTGTGATAGCCTTCCATCACAAAGCTTGTTGGGAACACAAAGTTTCTTTTCAGTTGCAAACTCCATTCCATACATATATATGGGGAGGTAGAAGCTCCAACTCGGTTTTACAGTGAAAACTGCTGGAACTTCAAACCGGCACTAGGAAACAGACTGAGAAAGCAGAGAAAAAGTGTCTCCTGCCAAACGTTCCCTTGGTGCTAGATGAACGAAAGTCTCTCCACTTGCTCAGTTCTGAGAGATAAGTGTGTGTGAAAGCCGCTCTTCACCTAGCTTGTTGGGAACACAAAGTTTCTTTTCAGTTGCAAACTCCATTCCATACATTTATTTGGGGAGGTAGTATCTCCAACTCGGTTTGACAGTGAAAACTGCAGGAACTTCAAAACGGCACTAGGAAACAGACTGAGAATGCAGAGAAAAATTGTCTCCTGAAACCCGTTCCCTTGGTGCTAGATGAACGAACGTCTCTCCACATGCTCAGTTCTGAGAGATAAGTGAGTGTGATAGCCTTCCATCACAAAGCTTGTTGGGAACACAAAGTTTCTTTTCAGTTGCAAACTCCATTCCATACATATATATGGGGAGGTAGAAGCTCCAACTCTGTTTTACAGTGAAAACTGCAGGAACTTCAAACCGGCACTAGGAGTCAGACTGAGAAAGCAGAGAAAAAGTGTCTCCTGCAACCCGTTCCCTTGGTGCTAGATGAACGAACGTCTCTCCACTTGCTCAGTTCTGAGAGATAAGTGTGTGTGAAAGCCGTCCTTCACCTAGCTTGTTGGGAACACAAAGTTTCTTTTCAGTTGCAAACTCCATTCCATACATATATATGGGGAGGTACAAGCTCCAACTCTGTTTGACAGTGAAAACTGCAGGAACTTCAAACGGGCACTAGGAAACAGACTGAGAAAGCAGAGAAAAAGTGTCTCCTGCAACCCGTTCCCTTGGTGCTAGATGAACGAACGTCTATCCACTTGCTCAGTTCTGAGAGATAAGTGTGTGTGAAAGCCTTCCTTCACCTAGCTTGTTGGGAACACAAAGTTTCTTTTCAGTTGCAAACTCCATTCCATACATATATATGGGGAGGTAGAAGCTCCAACTCGGTTTTACAGTGAAAATTGCAGGAACTTCAAACCGGCACTAGGAAACAGACTGAGAAAGCAGAGAAAAAGTATCTCCTGCATCCCGTTCCCTTGGTGCTAGATGAACGAACGTCTCTCCACTTGCTGAGTTCCGAGAGATAAGTGTGTGTGAAAGCCGTCCTTCAACTAGCTTGTTGGGAACACAAAGTTTCTTTTCAGTTGCAAACTCCATTCCATACATATATATGGGGATATACTAGCTCCAACTAGTTTTCACAGTGAAAACTGCAGGAAATTCAAACCGGCACTAGGAAACAGACTGAGAAAGCAGAGAAAAAGTGTCTCCTGCAAACCGTTCCCTTGGTGCTAGATGAACGAACGTCTCTCCACTTGCTCAGTTCTGAGAGATAATTGTGTGTGAAAGCCGTCCTTCACCTAGCTTGTTGGGAACACAAAGTTTCTTTTCAGTTGCAAACTCCATTCCATACATATATATGGGGAGGTACAAGCTCCAACTCTGTTTTACAGTGAAAACTGCAGGAACTTCAAACCGGCACTAGGAAACAGACTGAGAAAGCAGAGAAAAAGTGTCTCCTGCAACCCGTTCCCTTGGTGCTAGATGAACGAACGTCTCTCCACTTGCTCAGTTCCGAGAGATAAGTGTGTGTGAAAGCCGTCCTTCACCTAGCTTGTTGGGAACACAAAGTTTCTTTTCAGTTGCAAACTCCAAACCTTACATATATATGGGAAGGTACTAGCTCCAAATCGGTTTGACAGTGAAAACTGCAGGAACTTCAAACCGGCACTAGGAGTCAGACTGAGAAAGCAGAGAAAAAGTGTCTCCTGCAACCCGTTCCCTTGGTGCTAGATGAACGAACGTCTCTCCACTTGCTCAGTTCTGAGAGATAAGTGTGTGTGAAAGCCGTCCTTCACCTAGCTTGTTGGGAACACAAAGTTTCTTTTCAGTTGCAAACTCCATTCCTTACATATATATGGGGAGGTACTAGCTCCAACTCGGTTTGACAGTGAAAACTGCAGGAACTTCAAACCGGCACTAGGAGTCAGACTGAGAAAGCAGAGAAAAAGTGTCTCCTGCAACCCGTTCCCTTGGTGCTAGATGAACGAACGTCTCTCCACTTGCTCAGTTCCGAGAGATAAGTGTGTGTGAAGCCCTCCTTCACTTTGCTTGTTGTGAACACAAAGTTTCTTTTCAGTTGCAAACTCCATTCCTTACATATATATGGGTAGGTACTAGCTCCAACTCGGTTTGACAGTGAAAACTGCAGGAACTTCAAACCGGCACTAGGAGTCAGACTGAGAAAGCAGAGAAAAAGTGTGTCCTGCAACCCGTTCCCTTGGTGCTAGATGAACGAACGTCTCTCCACTTGCTCAGTTCTGAGAGATAAGTGTGTGTGAAAGCCGTCCTTCACCTAGCTTGTTGGGAACACAAAGTTTCTTTTCAGTTGCAAACTCCAATGCATACATATATATGGGGAGGTACAAGCTCCAACTCGGTTTTACAGAGAAAACTGCAGGAACTTCAAACCGGCCATAGGAAACAGACTGAGAAAGCAGAGAAAAAGTGTGTCCTGCAACCCGTTCCCTTGGTGCTATATGAACGAACGTCTCTCCACTTGCTCAGTTCTGAGAGATAAGTGTGTGTGAAAGCCGCACTTCATTCTAGCTTGTTGGGAACACAAAGTTTCTTTTCAGTTGCAAACTCCATTCCATACATATATATGGGGAGGTAGAAGCTCCAACACGGTTTTACAGGGAAAACTGCAGGAACTTCAAACCGGCACTAGGAAACAGACTGAGAAAGCAGAAAAAAAGTGTCTCCTGCCAAACGTTCCCTTGGTGCTAGATGAACGAACGTCTCTCCACTTGCTCAGTTCTGAGAGATAAGTGTGTGTGAAAGCCGTCCTTCACCTAGCTTGTTGGGAACACAAAGTTTCTTTTCAGTTGCAAACTCCATTCCATACATATAAATGGGGAGGTACTAGCTCCAACTAGGTTTGACAGTGAAAACTGCAGGAACTTCAAAACGGCACTAGGAAACAGACTGAGAATGCAGAGAAAAAGTGTCTCCTGCAACCCGTTCCCTTCGTGCTAGATGTATGAACGTCTCTCCACATGCTCAGTTCTGAGAGATAAGTGAGTGTGATAGCCTTCCATCACAAATCTTGTTGGGAACACAAAGTTTCTTTTCAGTTGCAAACTCCATTCCATACATATATATGGGGAGGTAGAAGCTCCAACTCGGTTTTACAGTGAAAACTGCAGGAACTTCAAACCGGCACTAGGAAACAGACTGAGAAAGCAGAGAAAAAGTGTCTCCTGTTAAACGTTCCCTTGGTGCTAGATGAACGAAAGTCTCTCCACTTGCTCAGTTCTGAGAGATAATTGTGTGTGAAAGCCGCTCTTCACCTAGCTTGTTGGGAACACAAAGTTTCTTTTCAGTTGCAAACTCCATTCCATACATTTATTTGGGGAGGTAGTATCTCCAACTCGGTTTGACAGTGAAAACTGCAGGAACTTCAAACCGGCACTAGGAAACAGACTGAGAAAGCAGAGAAAATGTGTCTCCTGCAACCCGTTCCCTTGGTGCTAGATGAAAGAACGTCTCTCCACTTGCTCAGTTCTGAGAGATAAGTGTGTGTGAAAGCCGTCCTTCATCTAGCTTGTTGGGAACACAAAGTTTCTTTTCAGTTGCAAACTCCATTCCATACATATATATGGGGAGGTAAAAGCTCCAACTCTTTTTGACACTGAAAACTGCAGGAACTTCAAACCGGCACTAGGAAACAGACTGAGAAAGCAGAGAAAAAGTGTCTCCTGCAACCCGTTCCCTTGGTGCTAGATGAACGAACGTCTCTCCACTTGCTCAGTTCTGAGAGATAAGTGTGTGTGAAAGCCGTCCTTCACCTAGCTTGTTGGGAACACAAAGTTTATTTTCAGTTGCAAACTCCATTCCATACATATATATGGGGAGGTAAAAGCTCCAACACTGTTTGACATTGAAAACTGCAGGAACTTCAAACCGGCACTAGGAAACAGACTGAGAAAGCAGAGAAAAAGTGTCTCCTGCAACCCGTTCCCTTGGTGCTAGATGAAAGAACGTTTCTCCACTTGCTCAGTTCTGAGAGATAAGTGTGTGTGAAAGCCGTCCTTCACCTAGCTTGTTGGGAACACAAAGTTTCTTTTCAGTTGCAAACTCCATTCCATTTATATATATGGGGAGGTAGAAGCTCCAAATCTGTTTGACAGTGAAAACTGCAGGAACTTCAAACCGGCACTAGGAAACAGACTGTGAAAGCAGAGAAAATGTGTCTCCTGCAACCCGTTCCCTTGTTGCCAGATGAACGAACGTCTCTCCACCTGCTCAGTTCTGAGAGAAAAGTGTGTGTGAAAGCCGCTCTTCACCTAGCTTGTTGGGAACACAAAGTTTCTTTTCAGTTGCAAACTCCATTCCATACATTTATTTGGGGAGGTAGTATCTCCAACTCGGTTTGACAGTGAAAACTGCAGGAACTTCAAACCGGCACTAGGAAACAGACTGAGAAAGCAGAGAAAATGTGTCTCCTGCAACCCGTTCCCTTGGTGCTAGATGAACGAACGTCTCTCCACTTGCTAAGTTCTGAGAGATAATTGTGTGTGAAAGCCGTCCTTCACCTAGCTTGTTGGGAACACAAAGTTTCTTTTCAGTTGCAAACTCCATTCCATACATATATATGGGGAGGTAAAAGCTCCAACACTGTTTGACATTGAAAACTGCAGGAACTTCAAACCGGCACTAGGAAACAGACTGAGAAAGCAGAGAAAAAGTGTCTCCTGCAACCCGTTCCCTTGGTGCTAGATGAACGAAAGTTTCTCCACTTGCTCAGTTCTGAGAGATAAGTGTGTGTGAAAGCCGTCCTTCACCTAGCTTGTTGGGAACACAAAGTTTCTTTTCAGTTGCAAACTCCATTCCATTTATATATATGGGGAGGTAGAAGCTCGAAATCTGTTTGACAGTGAAAACTGCAGGAACTTCAAAACGGCACTAGGAAACAGACTGAGAAAGCAGAGAAAATGTGTCTCCTGCAACCCGTTCCCTTGTTGCCAGATGAACGAACGTCTCTCCACCTGCTCAGTTTTGAGAGAAAAGTGTGTGTGAAAGCCGCTCTTCACCTAGCTTGTTGGGAACACAAAGTTTCTTTTCAGTTGCAAACTCCATTCCATACATATATAAGGGGAGGTACAAGCTCCAACTCGATTTTACAGTGAAAACTGCAGGAACTTCAAACCGGCACTAGGAAACAGACTGAGAAAGCAGAGAAAAAGTGTCTCCTGCAACCCGTTCCCTTGGTGCTAGATGAACGAACGTCTCTCCACTTGCACAGTTCCGAGGGATAATTGTGTGTGAAAGCCGTCCTTCACCTAGCTTGTTGGGAACACAAAGTTTCTTTTCAGTTGCAAACTCCATTCCATACATATATAATGGGAGGTAAAAGCTCCAACTCTGTTTGACAGTGAAAACTGCAGGAACTTCAAACTGGCACTAGGAAATAGACTGTGAAAGCTGAGAAAAAGTGTCTCCTGCAATCCGTTCCCTTGGTGCTAGATGAACGAACGTCTCTCCACTTGCTCCGTTCTGAGAGATAAGTGTGTGTGAAAGCCGTCCTTCACCTAGCTTGTTGGGAACACAAAGTTTCTTTTCAGTTGCAAACTCCATTCCATACATATAATGGGGAGATACAAGCTCCAACTCGGTTTTACAGTGAAAACTGCAGGAACTTCAAACCGGCACTAGGAAACAGACTGAGAATGCAGAGAAAAAGTGTCCCCTGCAACCCGTTCCCTTGGTGCTAGATGAACGAACGTCTCTCCACTTGCTCAGTTCTGAGAGATAAGTGTGTGTGAAAGCCGTCCTTCACCTAGCTTGTTGGGAACACAAAGTTTCTTTTCAGTTGCAAACTCCATTCCATACATATATATGGGGAGGTAAAAGCTCCAACTCTGTTTGACACTGAAAACTGCAGGAACTTCAAACCGGCACTAGGAAACAGACTGAGAAAGCAGAGAAATAGTGTCTCCTGCAACCCGTTCCCTTGGTGCTAGATGAACGAAAGTCTCTCCAATTGCTCATTTCTGAGAGATAAGTGTGTGTGAAAGCCGTCCTTCACCTAGCTTGTTGGGAACACCATGTTTCTTTTCAGTTGCAAACTCCATTTCATACATATATATGGGGATGTAGAAGCTCCAACTCGGTTTGACAGTGAAAACTGCAGTAACTTCAAACCGGCACTAGGAAAAAGCCTGAGAAAGCAGAGAAAAAGTGTCTCCTGCAACCCGTTCCCTTGGTGCTAGATGAACGAACGTCTCTCCACTTGCTCAGTTCTGAGAGATAAGTGTGTGTGAAAGCCGTCCTTCACCTAGCTTGTTGGGAACACAAAGTTTTTTTCAGTTGCAAACTCCATTCCATACATATATATGGGGAGGTAGAAGCTCCAAATCTGTTTGACAGTGAAAACTGCAGGAACTTCAAACCGGCACTAGGAAACAGACTGAGAAAGCAGAGAAAATGTGTCTCCTGCAACCCGTTCCCTTGTTGCCAGATGAACGAACGTCTCTCCACCTGCTCAGTTCCGAGAGATAAGTGTGTGTGAAAGCCGTCCTTCACCTAGCTTGTTGGGAACACAAAGTTTCTTTTCAGTTGCAAACTCCATTCCATACATATAATGGGGAGGTACAAGCTCCAACTCGGTTTTACAGTGAAAACTGCAGGAACTTCAAACCGGCACTAGGAAACAGACTGAGAAAGCAGAGAAAAAGTGTCTCCTGCAACCCGTTCCCTTGGTGCTAGATGAACGAAAGTCTCTCCACTTGCTCAGTTCCGAGAGATATGTGTGTGTGAAAGCCGTCCTTCACCTAGCTTGTTGGGAACACAAAGTTTCTTTTCAGTTGCAAACTCCATTCCTTACATATATATGGGAAGGTACTAGCTCCAACTCGGTTTGACAGTGAAAACTGCAGGAACTTCAAACCGGCACTAGGAGTCAGACTGAGAAAGCAGAGAAAAAGTGTCTCCTGCAACCCGTTCCCAAGGTGCTAGATGAACGAACGTCTCTCCACTTGCTCAGTTCCGAGAGATAAGTGTGTGTGAAAGCCGTCCTTCACTTTGCTTGTTGGGAACACAAAGTTTCTTTTCAGTTGCAAACTCCATTCCTTACATATATATGGGGAGGTACTAGCTCCAACTCGGTTTGACAGTGAAAACTGCAGGAACTTCAAACCGGCACTAGGAGTCAGACTGAGAAAGCAGAGAAAAAGTGTCTCCTGCAACCCGTTCCCTTGGTGCTAGATGAACGAACGTCTCTCCACTTGCTCAGTTCTGAGAGATAAGTGTGTGTGAAAGCCGTCCTTCACCTAGCTTGTTGGGAACACAAAGTTTCTTTTCAGTTTCAAACTCCATTGCATACATATATATGGGGAGGTACAAGCTCCAACTCGGTTTTACAGTGAAAACTGCAGGAACCTCAAACCGGCCGTAGGAAACAGACTGAGAAAGCAGAGAAAAAGTGTGTCCTGCAACCCGTTCCCTTGGTGCTATATGAACGAACGTCTCTCCACTTGCTCAGTTCTGAGAGATAAGTGTGTGTGAAAGCCGCACTTCATTCTAGCTTGTTGGGAACACAAAGTTACTTTTCAGTTGCAAACTCCATTCCATACATATATATGGGGAGGTTCAAGCTCCAACTCGGTTTTACAGTGAAAACTGCAGGAACTTCAAACCGGCCCTAGGAAACATAGTGAGAAAGCAGAGAAAAAGTTTCTCCTGCAACCCGGTCCCTTGGTGCTAGATGAACGAACGTCTCTCCACTTGCTCAGTTCTCAGAGATAAGTGTGTGTGAAAGCCGTCCTTCACCTAGCTTGTTGGGAACACAAAGTTTCTTTTCAGTTGCAAACCCCATTCCATACATATATATGGGGAGGTTCAAGCTCCAACTCGGATTTACAGTGAAAACTGCAGGAACTTCAAACCGGCACTAGGAAAAAGACTGAGAAAGCAGAGAAAAAGTGTCTCCTGCAACCCGTTCCCTTGGTGCTAGATGAACGAACGTCTCTCCTCTTGCTCAGTTCTGAGAGATAATTGTGTGTGAAAGCCTCACTTCATCCTAGCTTGTTGGGAACACAAAGTTTCTTTTCAGTTGCAAACCATTCCATACATATATATGGGGAGGTACTAGCTCCAACTCTGTTTGACAGTGTAAACTGCAGGAACTTCAAACCGGCACTAGGAAACAGACTGAGAAAGCAGAGAAAAAGTGTCTCCTGCAACCCGTTCCCTTGGTGCTAGATGAATGAACGTCTCTCCACTTGCTCAGTTCTGAGAGATAAGTGTGTGTGAAAGCCGTCCTTCACCTAGCTTGTTGGGAACACAAAGTTTCTTTTCAGTTGCAAACTCCATTCCATACATATATATGTGGAGGTACAAGCTCCAACTCTGTTTTACAGTGAAAACTACAGGAACTTCAAACCGGCCCTATTAAACAGACTGAGAAAACAGAGAAAATGTGTCTCCTGCAACCCGTTCCCTTTGTGCTAGATGAACGAACGTCTCTCCACTTGCTCCGTTCTGAGAGATAAGTGTGTGTGAAAGCCGTCCTTCACCTAGCTTGTTGGGAACACAAAGTTTCTTTTCAGTTGCAAACTCCATTCCATACATATAATGGGGAGGTACAAGCTCCAACTCGGTTTTACAGTGAAAACTGCAGGAACTTCAAACCGGCACTAGGAAACAGACTGAGAATGCAGAGAAAAAGTGTCCCCTGCAACCCGTTCCCTTGGTGCTAGATGAACGAACGTCTCTCCACTTGCTCAGTTCTGAGAGTTATGTGTGTGTGAAAGCCGTCCTTCACCTAGCTTGTTGGGAACACAAAGTTTCTTTTCAGTTGCCAACTCCATTCCATACATATATATGGGGAGGTAAAAACTCCAACTCTGTTTGACACTGAAAACTGCAGGAACTTCAAACCGGCACTAGGAAACAGACTGAGAAAGCAGAGAAATAGTGTCTCCTGCAACCCGTTCCCTTGGTGCTAGATGAACGAAAGTCTCTCCAATTGCTCATTTCTGAGAGATAAGTGTGTGTGAAAGCCGTCCTTCACCTAGCTTGTTGGGAACACCAAGTTTCTTTTCAGTTGCAAACTCCATTTCATACATATATATGGGGATGTAGAAGCTCCAACTCGGTTTGACAGTGAAAACTGCAGTAACTTCAAACCGGCACTAGGAAAAAGCCTGAGAAAGCAGAGAAAAAGTGGCTACTGCAACCCGTTCCCTTGGTGCTAAATGAACGAACGTCTCTCCACTTGCTCAGTTCTGAGAGATAAGTGTGTGTGAAAGCCGTCCTTCACCTAGCTTGTTGGGAACACAAAGTTTTTTTCAGTTGCAAACTCCATTCCATACATATATATGGGGAGGTAGAAGCTCCAAATCTGTTTGACAGTGAAAACTGCAGGAACTTCAAACCGGCACTAGGAAACAGACTGAGAAAGCAGAGAAAATGTGTCTCCTGCAACCCGTTCCCTTGTTGCCAGATGAACGAACGTCTCTCCACCTGGTCAGTTCCGAGAGATAAGTGTGTGTGAAAGCCGTCCTTCACCTAGCTTGTTGGGAACACAAAGTTTCTTTTCAGTTGCAAACTCCATTCCATACATATAATGGGGAGGTACAAGCTCCAACTCGGTTTTACAGTGAAAACTGCAGGAACTTCAAACCGGCACTAGGAAACAGACTGAGAAAGCAGAGAAAAAGTGTCTCCTGCAACCCGTTCCCTTGGTGCTAGATGAACGAAAGTCTCTCCACTTGCTCAGTTCCGAGAGATATGTGTGTGTGAAAGCCGTCCTTCACCTAGCTTGTTGGGAACACAAAGTTTCTTTTCAGTTGCAAACTCCATTCCTTACATATATATGGGAAGGTACTAGCTCCAACTCGGTTTGACAGTGAAAACTGCAGGAACTTCAAACCGGCACTAGGAGTCAGACTGAGAAAGCAGAGAAAAAGTGTCTCCTGCAACCCGTTCCCAAGGTGCTAGATGAACGAACGTCTCTCCACTTGCTCAGTTCCGAGAGATAAGTGTGTGTGAAAGCCGTCCTTCACTTTGCTTGTTGGGAACACAAAGTTTCTTTTCAGTTGCAAACTCCATTCCTTACATATATATGGGGAGGTACTAGCTCCAACTCGGTTTGACAGTGAAAACTGCAGGAACTTCAAACCGGCACTAGGAGTCAGACTGAGAAAGCAGAGAAAAAGTGTCTCCTGCAACCCGTTCCCTTGGTGCTAGATGAACGAACGTCTCTCCACTTGCTCAGTTCTGAGAGATAAGTGTGTGTGAAAGCCGTCCTTCACCTAGCTTGTTGGGAACACAAAGTTTCTTTTCAGTTTCAAACTCCATTGCATACATATATATGGGGAGGTACAAGCTCCAACTCGGTTTTACAGTGAAAACTGCAGGAACCTCAAACCGGCCGTAGGAAACAGACTGAGAAAGCAGAGAAAAAGGGTGTCCTGCAACCCGTTCCCTTGGTGCTATATGAACGAACGTCTCTCCACTTGCTCAGTTCTGAGAGATAAGTGTTTGTGAACGCCGGACTTCATTCTAGCTTGTTGGGAACACAAAGTTACTTTTCAGTTGCAAACTCCATTCCATACATATATATGGGGAGGTTCAAGCTCCAACTCGGTTTTACAGTGAAAACTGCAGGAACTTCAAACCGGCCCTAGGAAACATAGTGAGAAAGCAGAGAAAAAGTTTCTCCTGCAACCCGGTCCCTTGGTGCTAGATGAACGAACGTCTCTCCACTTGCTCAGTTCTCAGAGATAAGTGTGTGTGAAAGCCGTCCTTCACCTAGCTTGTTGGGAACACAAAGTTTCTTTTCAGTTGCAAACACCATTCCATACATATATATGGGGAGGTTCAAGCTCCAACTCGGATTTACAGTGAAAACTGCAGGAAATTCAAACCGGCACTAGGAAAAAGACTGAGAAAGCAGAGAAAATGTGTCTCCTGCAACCCGTTCCCTTGGTGCTAGATGAACGAACGTCTCTCCTCTTGCTCAGTTCTGAGAGATAATTGTGTGTGAAAGCCTCACTTCATCCTAGCTTGTTGGGAACACAAAGTTTCTTTTCAGTTGCAAACCATTCCATACATATATATGGGGAGGTACTAGCTCCAACTCTGTTTGACAGTGTAAACTGCAGGAACTTCAAACCGGCACTAGGAAACAGACTGAGAAAGCAGAGAAAAAGTGTCTCCTGCAACCCGTTCCCTTGGTGCTAGATGAATGAACGTCTCTCCACTTGCTCAGTTCTGAGAGATAAGTGTGTGTGAAAGCCGTCCTTCACCTAGCTTGTTGGGAACACAAAGTTTCTTTTCAGTTGCAAACTCCATTCCATACATATATATGTGGAGGTACAAGCTCCAACTCTGTTTTACAGTGAAAACTACAGGAACTTCAAACCGGCCCTATTAAACAGACTGAGAAAACCGAGAAAAAGTGTCTCCTGCAACCCGTTCCCTTTGTGCTAGATGAACGAACGTCTCTCCACTTGCGCAGTTCTGAGAGATAAGTGTGTGTGAAAGCCGCACTTCATCCTAGCTTGTTGGGAACACAAAGTTTCTTTTCAGTTGCAAACTCCATTCCATACATATATATGGGGAGGTACTAGCTCCAACTCGGTTTGATAGTGAAAACTGCAGGAACTTCAAACCGGCACTAGGAAAGAGACTGAGAAAGCAGAGAAAAAGTATCTCCTGCAACCCGTTCCCTTGGTGCTAGATGAACGAACGTCTCTCCACTTGCTCAGTTCTGAGAGATAAATGTGTGTGAAAGCCGCACTTCATCCTAGCTTGTTGGGAACACAAAGTTTCTTTTCAGTTGCAAACTCCATTCCATACATATATATGGGGAGGTACAAGCTCCAACTCGATTTTACAGTGAAAACTGCAGGAAATTCAAACCGACACTAGGAAACAGACTGAGAAAGCAGAGAAAAAGTGTCTCCTGCCAAACGTTCCCTTGGTGCTAGATGAACGAAAGTCTCTCCACTTGCTCAGTTCTGAGAGATAAGTGTGTGTGAAAGCCGCTCTTCACCTAGCTTGTTGGGAACACAAAGTTTGTTTTCAGTTGCAAACTCCATTCCATACATTTATTTGGGGAGGTAGTATCTCCAACTCGGTTTGACAGTGAAAACTGCAGGAACTTCAAAACGGCACTAGGAAACAGACTGAGAATGCAGAGAAAAATTGTCTCCTGAAACCCGTTCCCTTGGTGCTAGATGAACGAACGTCTCTCCACATGCTCAGTTCTGAGAGATAAGTGAGTGTGATAGCCTTCCATCACAAAGCTTGTTGGGAACACAAAGTTTCTTTTCAGTTGCAAACTCCATTCCATACATATATATGGGGAGGTAGAAGCTCCAACTCGGTTTTACAGTGAAAACTGCAGGAACTTCAAACCGGCACTAGGAGTCAGACTGAGAAAGCAGAGAAAAAGTGTCTCCTGCAACCCGTTCCCTTGGTGCTAGATGAACGAACGTCTCTCCACTTGCTCAGTTCTGAGAGATAATTGTGTGTGAAAGCCGTCCTTCACCTAGCTTGTTGGGAACACAAAGTTTCTTTTCAGTTGCAAACTCCATTCCATACATATATATGGGGAGGTACAAGCTCCAACTCTGTTTGACAGAGAAAACTGCAGGAACTTCAAACGGGCACTAGGAAACAGACTGAGAAAGCAGAGAAAAAGTGTCTCCTGCAACCCGTTCCCTTGGTGCTAGATGAACGAACGTCTATCCACTTGCTCAGTTCTGAGAGATAAGTGTGTGTGAAAGCCTTCCTTCACCTAGCTTGTTGGGAACACAAAGTTTCTTTTCAGTTGCAAACTCCATTCCATACATATATATGGGGAGGTAGAAGCTCCAACTCGGTTTTACAGTGAAAATTGCAGGAACTTCAAACCGGCACTAGGAAACAGACTGAGAAAGCAGAGAAAAAGTATCTCCTGCATCCCGTTCCCTTGGTGCTAGATGAACGAACGTCTCTCCACTTGCTGAGTTCCGAGAGATAAGTGTGTGTGAAAGCCGTCCTTCAACTAGCTTGTTGGGAACACAAAGTTTCTTTTCAGTTGCAAACTCCATTCCATACATATATATGGGGATATACTAGCTCCAACTAGATTTCACAGTGAAAACTGCAGGAAATTCAAACCGGCACTAGGAAACAGACTGAGAAAGCAGAGAAAAAGTGTCTCATGCAAACCGTTCCCTTGGTGCTAGATGAACGAACGTCTCTCCACTTGCTCAGTTCTGAGAGATAATTGTGTGTGAAAGCCGTCCTTCACCTAGCTTGTTGGGAACACAAAGTTTCTTTTCAGTTGCAAACTCCATTCCATACTTATATATGGGGAGGTACAAGCTCCAACTCTGTTTTACAGTGAAAACTGCAGGAACTTCAAACCGGCACTAGGAAACAGACTGAGAAAGCAGAGAAAAAGTGTCTCCTGCAACCCGTTCCCTTGGTGCTAGATGAACGAACGTCTCTCCACTTGCTCAGTTCCGAGAGATAAGTGTGTGTGAAAGCCGTCCTTCACCTAGCTTGTTGGGAACACAAAGTTTCTTTTCAGTTGCAAACTCCAAACCTTACATATATATGGGAAGGTACTAGCTCCAAATCGGTATGACAGTGAAAACTGCAGGAACTTCAAACCGGCACTAGGAGTCAGACTGAGAAAGCAGAGAAAAAGTGTCTCCTGCAACCCGTTCCCTTGGTGCTAGATGAACGAACGTCTCTCCACTTGCTCAGTTCTGAGAGATAAGTGTGTGTGAAAGCCGTCCTTCACCTAGCTTGTTGGGAACACAAAGTTTCTTTTCAGTTGCAAACTCCATTCCTTACATATATATGGGGAGGTACTAGCTCCAACTCGGTTTGACAGTGAAAACTGCAGGAACTTCAAACCGGCACTAGGAGTCAGACTGAGAAAGCAGAGAAAAAGTGTCTCCTGCAACCCGTTCCCTTGGTGCTAGATGAACGAACGTCTCTCCACTTGCTCAGTTCCGAGAGATAAGTGTGTGTGAAGCCCTCCTTCACTTTGCTTGTTGTGAACACAAAGTTTCTTTTCAGTTGCAAACTCCATTCCTTACATATATATTGGTAGGTACTAGCTCCAACTCGGTTTGACAGTGAAAACTGCAGGAACTTCAAACCGGCACTAGGAGTCAGACTGAGAAAGCAGAGAAAAAGTGTGTCCTGCAACCCGTTCCCTTGGTGCTAGATGAACGAACGTCTCTCCACTTGCTCAGTTCTGAGATATAAGTGTGTGTGAAAGCCGCACTTCATTCTAGCTTGTTGGGAACACAAAGTTTCTTTTCAGTTGCAAACTCCATTCCATACATATATATGGGGAGGTAGAAGCTCCAACACGGTTTTACAGGGAAAACTGCAGGAACTTCAAACCGGCACTAGGAAACAGACTGAGAAAGCAGAGAAAAAGTGTCTCCTGCCAAACGTTCCCTTGGTGCTAGATGAACGAACGTCTCTCCACTTGCTCAGTTCTGAGAGATAAGTGTGTGTGAAAGCCGTCCTTCACCTAGCTTGTTGGGAACACAAAGTTTCTTTTCAGTTGCAAACTCCATTCCATACATATAAATGGGGAGGTACTAGCTCCAACTAGGTTTGACAGTGAAAACTGCAGGAACTTCAAAACGGCACTAGGAAACAGACTGAGAATGCAGAGAAAAAGTGTCTCCTGCAACCCGTTCCCTTCGTGCTAGATGTATGAACGTCTCTCCACATGCTCAGTTCTGAGAGATAAGTGAGTGTGATAGCCTTCCATCACAAAGCTTGTTGGGAACACAAAGTTTCTTTTCAGTTGCAAACTCCATTCCATACATATATATGGGGAGGTAGAAGCTCCAACTCGGTTTTACAGTGAAAACTGCAGGAACTTCAAACCGGCACTAGGAAACAGACTGAGAAAGCAGAGAAAATGTGTCTCCTGCAACCCGTTCCCTTGGTGCTAGATGAAAGAACGTCTCTCCACTTGCTCAGTTCTGAGAGATAATTGTGTGTGAAAGCCGTCCTTCACCTAGCTTGTTGGGAACACAAAGTTTCTTTTCAGTTGCAAACTCCATTCCATACATATATATGGGGAGGTACAAGCTCCAACTCGGTTTTACAGTGAAAACTGCAGGAACTTCAAACCGGCACTAGGAAACAGACTGAGAATGCAGAGAAAAATTGTCTCCTGCAACCCGTTCCCTTGGTGCTAGATGAACGAACGTCTCTCCACTTGCTCAGTTCTGAGAGATAAGTGTGTGTGAAAGCCGTCCTTCATCTAGCTTGTTGGGAACACAAAGTTTCTTTTCAGTTGCAAACTCCATTCCATACATATATATGGGGAGGTACTAGCTCAAACTCGGTTTGACAGTGAAAACTGCAGGAACTTCAAACAGGCACTAGGAAAAAGTCTGAGAAAGCAGAGAAAAAGTGTCTCCTGCAACCCGTTCCCTTGGTGCTAGATGAACGAACTTCTCTCCACTTGCTCAGTTCTGAGAGATAAGTGTGTGTGAAAGCCGTCCTTCAACTAGCTTGTTGGGAACACAAAGTTTCTTTTCTGTTGCAAACTCCATTCCATACATATATATTGGGAGGTAAAAGCTCCAACTCTTTTTGACACTGAAAACTGCAGGAACTTCAAACCGGCACTAGGAAACAGACTGAGAAAGCAGAGAAAAAGTGTCTCCTGCAACCCGTTCCCTTGGTGCTAGATGAACGAACGTCTCTCCACTTGCTCAGTTCTGAGAGATAAGTGTGTGTGAAAGCCGTCCTTCACCTAGCTTGTTGGGAACACAAAGTTTATTTTCAGTTGCAAACTCCATTCCATACATATATATGGGGAGGTAAAAGCTCCAACACTGTTTGACATTGAAAACTGCAGGAACTTCAAACCGGCACTAGGAAACAGACTGAGAAAGCAGAGAAAAAGTGTCTCCTGCAACCCGTTCCCTTGGTGCTAGATGAAAGAACGTTTCTCCACTTGCTCAGTTCTGAGAGATAAGTGTGTGTGAAAGCCGTCCTTCACCTAGCTTGTTGGGAACACAAAGTTTCTTTTCAGTTGCAAACTCCATTCCATTTATATATATGGGGAGGTAGAAGCTCCAAATCTGTTTGACAGTGAAAACTGCAGGAACTTCAAACCGGCACTAGGAAACAGACTGAGAAAGCAGAGAAAATGTGTCTCCTGCAACCCGTTCCCTTGTTGCCAGATGAACGAACGTCTCTCCACCTGCTCAGTTCTGAGAGAAAAGTGTGTGTGAAAGCCGCTCTTCACCTAGCTTGTTGGGAACACAAAGTTTCTTTTCAGTTGCAAACTCCATTCCATACATTTATTTGGGGAGGTAGTATCTCCAACTCGGTTTGACAGTGAAAACTGCAGGAACTTCAAACCGGCACTAGGAAACAGACTGAGAAAGCAGAGAAAATGTGTCTCCTGCAACCCGTTCCCTTGGTGCTAGATGAACGAACGTCTCTCCACTTGCTAAGTTCTGAGAGATAATTGTGTGTGAAAGCCGTCCTTCACCTAGCTTGTTGGGAACACAAAGTTTCTTTTCAGTTGCAAACTCCATTCCATACATATATATGGGGAGGTAAAAGCTCCAACACTGTTTGACATTGAAAACTGCAGGAACTTCAAACCGGCACTAGGAAACAGACTGAGAAAGCAGAGAAAAAGTGTCTCCTGCAACCCGTTCCCTTGGTGCTAGATGAACGAAAGTTTCTCCACTTGCTCAGTTCTGAGAGATAAGTGTGTGTGAAAGCCGTCCTTCACCTAGCTTGTTGGGAACACAAAGTTTCTTTTCAGTTGCAAACTCCATTCCATTTATATATATGGGGAGGTAGAAGCTCGAAATCTGTTTGACAGTGAAAACTGCAGGAACTTCAAAACGGCACTAGGAAACAGACTGAGAAAGCAGAGAAAATGTGTCTCCTGCAACCCGTTCCCTTGTTGCCAGATGAACGAACGTCTCTCCACCTGCTCAGTTTTGAGAGAAAAGTGTGTGTGAAAGCCGCTCTTCACCTAGCTTGTTGGGAACACAAAGTTTCTTTTCAGTTGCAAACTCCATTCCATACATATATAAGGGGAGGTACAAGCTCCAACTCGATTTTACAGTGAAAACTGCAGGAACTTCAAACCGGCACTAGGAAACAGACTGAGAAAGCAGAGAAAAAGTGTCTCCTGCAACCCGTTCCCTTGGTGCTAGATGAACGAACGTCTCTCCACTTGCACAGTTCCGAGGGATAATTGTGTGTGAAAGCCGTCCTTCACCTAGCTTGTTGGGAACACAAAGTTTCTTTTCAGTTGCAAACTCCATTCCATACATATATAATGGGAGGTAAAAGCTCCAACTCTGTTTGACAGTGAAAACTGCAGGAACTTCAAACTGGCACTAGGAAATAGACTGTGAAAGCTGAGAAAAAGTGTCTCCTGCAATCCGTTCCCTTGGTGCTAGATGAACGAACGTCTCTCCACTTGCTCCGTTCTGAGAGATAAGTGTGTGTGAAAGCCGTCCTTCACCTAGCTTGTTGGGAACACAAAGTTTCTTTTCAGTTGCAAACTCCATTCCATACATATAATGGGGAGGTACAAGCTCCAACTCGGTTTTACAGTGAAAACTGCAGGAAATTCAAACCGGCACTAGGAAACAGACTGAGAAAGCAGAGAAAAAGTGTCTCATGCAAACCGTTCCCTTGGTGCTAGATGAACGAACGTCTCTCCACTTGCTCAGTTCTGAGAGATAATTGTGTGTGAAAGCCGTCCTTCACCTAGCTTGTTGGGAACACAAAGTTTCTTTTCAGTTGCAAACTCCATTCCATACTTATATATGGGGAGGTACAAGCTCCAACTCTGTTTTACAGTGAAAACTGCAGGAACTTCAAACCGGCACTAGGAAACAGACTGAGAAAGCAGAGAAAAAGTGTCTCCTGCAACCCGTTCCCTTGGTGCTAGATGAACGAACGTCTCTCCACTTGCTCAGTTCCGAGAGATAAGTGTGTGTGAAAGCCGTCCTTCACCTAGCTTGTTGGGAACACAAAGTTTCTTTTCAGTTGCAAACTCCAAACCTTACATATATATGGGAAGGTACTAGCTCCAAATCGGTATGACAGTGAAAACTGCAGGAACTTCAAACCGGCACTAGGAGTCAGACTGAGAAAGCAGAGAAAAAGTGTCTCCTGCAACCCGTTCCCTTGGTGCTAGATGAACGAACGTCTCTCCACTTGCTCAGTTCTGAGAGATAAGTGTGTGTGAAAGCCGTCCTTCACCTAGCTTGTTGGGAACACAAAGTTTCTTTTCAGTTGCAAACTCCATTCCTTACATATATATGGGGAGGTACTAGCTCCAACTCGGTTTGACAGTGAAAACTGCAGGAACTTCAAACCGGCACTAGGAGTCAGACTGAGAAAGCAGAGAAAAAGTGTCTCCTGCAACCCGTTCCCTTGGTGCTAGATGAACGAACGTCTCTCCACTTGCTCAGTTCCGAGAGATAAGTGTGTGTGAAGCCCTCCTTCACTTTGCTTGTTGTGAACACAAAGTTTCTTTTCAGTTGCAAACTCCATTCCTTACATATATATTGGTAGGTACTAGCTCCAACTCGGTTTGACAGTGAAAACTGCAGGAACTTCAAACCGGCACTAGGAGTCAGACTGAGAAAGCAGAGAAAAAGTGTGTCCTGCAACCCGTTCCCTTGGTGCTAGATGAACGAACGTCTCTCCACTTGCTCAGTTCTGAGATATAAGTGTGTGTGAAAGCCGTCCTTCACCTAGCTTGTTGGGAACACAAAGTTTCTTTTCAGTTGCAAACTCCAATGCATACATATATATGGGGAGGTACAAGCTCCAACTCGGTTTTACAGTGAAAACTGCAGGAACTTCAAACCGGCCATAGGAAACAGACTGAGAAAGCAGAGAAAAAGTTTGTCCTGCAACCCGTTCCCTTGGTGCTATATGAACGAACGTCTCTCCACTTGCTCAGTTCTGAGAGATAAGTGTGTGTGAAAGCCGCACTTCATTCTAGCTTGTTGGGAACACAAAGTTTCTTTTCAGTTGCAAACTCCATTCCATACATATATATGGGGAGGTAGAAGCTCCAACACGGTTTTACAGGGAAAACTGCAGGAACTTCAAACCGGCACTAGGAAACAGACTGAGAAAGCAGAGAAAAAGTGTCTCCTGCCAAACGTTCCCTTGGTGCTAGATGAACGAACGTCTCTCCACTTGCTCAGTTCTGAGAGATAAGTGTGTGTGAAAGCCGTCCTTCACCTAGCTTGTTGGGAACACAAAGTTTCTTTTCAGTTGCAAACTCCATTCCATACATATAAATGGGGAGGTACTAGCTCCAACTAGGTTTGACAGTGAAAACTGCAGGAACTTCAAAACGGCACTAGGAAACAGACTGAGAATGCAGAGAAAAAGTGTCTCCTGCAACCCGTTCCCTTCGTGCTAGATGTATGAACGTCTCTCCACATGCTCAGTTCTGAGAGATAAGTGAGTGTGATAGCCTTCCATCACAAAGCTTGTTGGGAACACAAAGTTTCTTTTCAGTTGCAAACTCCATTCCATACATATATATGGGGAGGTAGAAGCTCCAACTCGGTTTTACAGTGAAAACTGCAGGAACTTCAAACCGGCACTAGGAAACAGACTGAGAAAGCAGAGAAAATGTGTCTCCTGCAACCCGTTCCCTTGGTGCTAGATGAAAGAACGTCTCTCCACTTGCTCAGTTCTGAGAGATAATTGTGTGTGAAAGCCGTCCTTCACCTAGCTTGTTGGGAACACAAAGTTTCTTTTCAGTTGCAAACTCCATTCCATACATATATATGGGGAGGTACAAGCTCCAACTCGGTTTTACAGTGAAAACTGCAGGAACTTCAAACCGGCACTAGGAAACAGACTGAGAATGCAGAGAAAAATTGTCTCCTGCAACCCGTTCCCTTGGTGCTAGATGAACGAACGTCTCTCCACTTGCTCAGTTCTGAGAGATAAGTGTGTGTGAAAGCCGTCCTTCATCTAGCTTGTTGGGAACACAAAGTTTCTTTTCAGTTGCAAACTCCATTCCATACATATATATGGGGAGGTACTAGCTCAAACTCGGTTTGACAGTGAAAACTGCAGGAACTTCAAACAGGCACTAGGAAAAAGTCTGAGAAAGCAGAGAAAAAGTGTCTCCTGCAACCCGTTCCCTTGGTGCTAGATGAACGAACTTCTCTCCACTTGCTCAGTTCTGAGAGATAAGTGTGTGTGAAAGCCGTCCTTCAACTAGCTTGTTGGGAACACAAAGTTTCTTTTCTGTTGCAAACTCCATTCCATACATATATATTGGGAGGTAAAAGCTCCAACTCTTTTTGACACTGAAAACTGCAGGAACTTCAAACCGGCACTAGGAAACAGACTGAGAAAGCAGAGAAAAAGTGTCTCCTGCAACCCGTTCCCTTGGTGCTAGATGAACGAACGTCTCTCCACTTGCTCAGTTCTGAGAGATAAGTGTGTGTGAAAGCCGTCCTTCACCTAGCTTGTTGGGAACACAAAGTTTATTTTCAGTTGCAAACTCCATTCCATACATATATATGGGGAGGTAAAAGCTCCAACACTGTTTGACATTGAAAACTGCAGGAACTTCAAACCGGCACTAGGAAACAGACTGAGAAAGCAGAGAAAAAGTGTCTCCTGCAACCCGTTCCCTTGGTGCTAGATGAAAGAACGTTTCTCCACTTGCTCAGTTCTGAGAGATAAGTGTGTGTGAAAGCCGTCCTTCACCTAGCTTGTTGGGAACACAAAGTTTCTTTTCAGTTGCAAACTCCATTCCATTTATATATATGGGGAGGTAGAAGCTCCAAATCTGTTTGACAGTGAAAACTGCAGGAACTTCAAACCGGCACTAGGAAACAGACTGAGAAAGCAGAGAAAATGTGTCTCCTGCAACCCGTTCCCTTGTTGCCAGATGAACGAACGTCTCTCCACCTGCTCAGTTCTGAGAGAAAAGTGTGTGTGAAAGCCGCTCTTCACCTAGCTTGTTGGGAACACAAAGTTTCTTTTCAGTTGCAAACTCCATTCCATACATTTATTTGGGGAGGTAGTATCTCCAACTCGGTTTGACAGTGAAAACTGCAGGAACTTCAAACCGGCACTAGGAAACAGACTGAGAAAGCAGAGAAAATGTGTCTCCTGCAACCCGTTCCCTTGGTGCTAGATGAACGAACGTCTCTCCACTTGCTAAGTTCTGAGAGATAATTGTGTGTGAAAGCCGTCCTTCACCTAGCTTGTTGGGAACACAAAGTTTCTTTTCAGTTGCAAACTCCATTCCATACATATATATGGGGAGGTAAAAGCTCCAACACTGTTTGACATTGAAAACTGCAGGAACTTCAAACCGGCACTAGGAAACAGACTGAGAAAGCAGAGAAAAAGTGTCTCCTGCAACCCGTTCCCTTGGTGCTAGATGAACGAAAGTTTCTCCACTTGCTCAGTTCTGAGAGATAAGTGTGTGTGAAAGCCGTCCTTCACCTAGCTTGTTGGGAACACAAAGTTTCTTTTCAGTTGCAAACTCCATTCCATTTATATATATGGGGAGGTAGAAGCTCGAAATCTGTTTGACAGTGAAAACTGCAGGAACTTCAAAACGGCACTAGGAAACAGACTGAGAAAGCAGAGAAAATGTGTCTCCTGCAACCCGTTCCCTTGTTGCCAGATGAACGAACGTCTCTCCACCTGCTCAGTTTTGAGAGAAAAGTGTGTGTGAAAGCCGCTCTTCACCTAGCTTGTTGGGAACACAAAGTTTCTTTTCAGTTGCAAACTCCATTCCATACATATATAAGGGGAGGTACAAGCTCCAACTCGATTTTACAGTGAAAACTGCAGGAACTTCAAACCGGCACTAGGAAACAGACTGAGAAAGCAGAGAAAAAGTGTCTCCTGCAACCCGTTCCCTTGGTGCTAGATGAACGAACGTCTCTCCACTTGCACAGTTCCGAGGGATAATTGTGTGTGAAAGCCGTCCTTCACCTAGCTTGTTGGGAACACAAAGTTTCTTTTCAGTTGCAAACTCCATTCCATACATATATAATGGGAGGTAAAAGCTCCAACTCTGTTTGACAGTGAAAACTGCAGGAACTTCAAACTGGCACTAGGAAATAGACTGTGAAAGCTGAGAAAAAGTGTCTCCTGCAATCCGTTCCCTTGGTGCTAGATGAACGAACGTCTCTCCACTTGCTCCGTTCTGAGAGATAAGTGTGTGTGAAAGCCGTCCTTCACCTAGCTTGTTGGGAACACAAAGTTTCTTTTCAGTTGCAAACTCCATTCCATACATATAATGGGGAGGTACAAGCTCCAACTCGGTTTTACAGTGAAAACTGCAGGAACTTCAAACCGGCACTAGGAAACAGACTGAGAATGCAGAGAAAAAGTGTCCCCTGCAACCCGTTCCCTTGGTGCTAGATGAACGAACGTCTCTCCACTTGCTCAGTTCTGAGAGATAAGTGTGTGTGAAAGCCGTCCTTCACCTAGCTTGTTGGGAACACAAAGTTTCTTTTCAGTTGCAAACTCCATTCCATACATATATATGGGGAGGTAAAAGCTCCAACTCTGTTTGACACTGAAAACTGCAGGAACTTCAAACCGGCACTAGGAAACAGACTGAGAAAGCAGAGAAATAGTGTCTCCTGCAACCCGTTCCCTTGGTGCTAGATGAACGAAAGTCTCTCCAATTGCTCATTTCTGAGAGATAAGTGTGTGTGAAAGCCGTCCTTCACCTAGCTTGTTGGGAACACCAAGTTTCTTTTCAGTTGCAAACTCCATTTCATACATATATATGGGGATGTAGAAGCTCCAACTCGGTTTGACAGTGAAAACTGCAGTAACTTCAAACCGGCACTAGGAAAAAGCCTGAGAAAGCAGAGAAAAAGTGGCTACTGCAACCCGTTCCCTTGGTGCTAGATGAACGAACGTCTCTCCACTTGCTCAGTTCTGAGAGATAAGTGTGTGTGAAAGCCGTCCTTCACCTAGCTTGTTGGGAACACAAAGTTTTTTTCAGTTGCAAACTCCATTCCATACATATATATGGGGAGGTAGAAGCTCCAAATCTGTTTGACAGTGAAAACTGCAGGAACTTCAAACCGGCACTAGGAAACAGACTGAGAAAGCAGAGAAAATGTGTCTCCTGCAACCCGTTCCCTTGTTGCCAGATGAACGAACGTCTCTCCACCTGCTCAGTTCCGAGAGATAAGTGTGTGTGAAAGCCGTCCTTCACCTAGCTTGTTGGGAACACAAAGTTTCTTTTCAGTTGCAAACTCCATTCCATACATATAATGGGGAGGTACAAGCTCCAACTCGGTTTTACAGTGAAAACTGCAGGAACTTCAAACCGGCACTAGGAAACAGACTGAGAAAGCAGAGAAAAAGTGTCTCCTGCAACCCGTTCCCTTGGTGCTAGATGAACGAAAGTCTCTCCACTTGCTCAGTTCCGAGAGATATGTGTGTGTGAAAGCCGTCCTTCACCTAGCTTGTTGGGAACACAAAGTTTCTTTTCAGTTGCAAACTCCATTCCTTACATATATATGGGAAGGTACTAGCTCCAACTCGGTTTGACAGTGAAAACTGCAGGAACTTCAAACCGGCACTAGGAGTCAGACTGAGAAAGCAGAGAAAAAGTGTCTCCTGCAACCCGTTCCCAAGGTGCTAGATGAACGAACGTCTCTCCACTTGCTCAGTTCCGAGAGATAAGTGTGTGTGAAAGCCGTCCTTCACTTTGCTTGTTGGGAACACAAAGTTTCTTTTCAGTTGCAAACTCCATTCCTTACATATATATGGGGAGGTACTAGCTCCAACTCGGTTTGACAGTGAAAACTGCAGGAACTTCAAACCGGCACTAGGAGTCAGACTGAGAAAGCAGAGAAAAAGTGTCTCCTGCAACCCGTTCCCTTGGTGCTAGATGAACGAACGTCTCTCCACTTGCTCAGTTCTGAGAGATAAGTGTGTGTGAAAGCCGTCCTTCACCTAGCTTGTTGGGAACACAAAGTTTCTTTTCAGTTTCAAACTCCATTGCATACATATATATGGGGAGGTACAAGCTCCAACACGGTTTTACAGTGAAAACTGCAGGAACCTCAAACCGGCCGTAGGAAACAGACTGAGAAAGCAGAGAAAAAGTGTGTCCTGCAACCCGTTCCCTTGGTGCTATATGAACGAACGTCTCTCCACTTGCTCAGTTCTGAGAGATAAGTGTGTGTGAAAGCCGCACTTCATTCTAGCTTGTTGGGAACACAAAGTTACTTTTCAGTTGCAAACTCCATTCCATACATATATATGGGGAGGTTCAAGCTCCAACTCGGTTTTACAGTGAAAACTGCAGGAACTTCAAACCGGCCCTAGGAAACATAGTGAGAAAGCAGAGAAAAAGTTTCTCCTGCAACCCGGTCCCTTGGTGCTAGATGAACGAACGTCTCTCCACTTGCTCAGTTCTCAGAGATAAGTGTGTGTGAAAGCCGTCCTTCACCTAGCTTGTTGGGAACACAAAGTTTCTTTTCAGTTGCAAACCCCATTCCATACATATATATGGGGAGGTTCAAGCTCCAACTCGGATTTACAGTGAAAACTGCAGGAACTTCAAACCGGCACTAGGAAAAAGACTGAGAAAGCAGAGAAAAAGTGTCTCCTGCAACCCGTTCCCTTGGTGCTAGATGAACGAACGTCTCTCCTCTTGCTCAGTTCTGAGAGATAATTGTGTGTGAAAGCCTCACTTCATCCTAGCTTGTTGGGAACACAAAGTTTCTTTTCAGTTGCAAACCATTCCATACATATATATGGGGAGGTACTAGCTCCAACTCTGTTTGACAGTGTAAACTGCAGGAACTTCAAACCGGCACTAGGAAACAGACTGAGAAAGCAGAGAAAAAGTGTCTCCTGCAACCCGTTCCCTTGGTGCTAGATGAATGAACGTCTCTCCACTTGCTCAGTTCTGAGAGATAAGTGTGTGTGAAAGCCGTCCTTCACCTAGCTTGTTGGGAACACAAAGTTTCTTTTCAGTTGCAAACTCCATTCCATACATATATATGTGGAGGTACAAGCTCCAACTCTGTTTTACAGTGAAAACTACAGGAACTTCAAACCGGCCCTATTAAACAGACTGAGAAAACAGAGAAAATGTGTCTCCTGCAACCCGTTCCCTTTGTGCTAGATGAACGAACGTCTCTCCACTTGCTCCGTTCTGAGAGATAAGTGTGTGTGAAAGCCGTCCTTCACCTAGCTTGTTGGGAACACAAAGTTTCTTTTCAGTTGCAAACTCCATTCCATACATATAATGGGGAGGTACAAGCTCCAACTCGGTTTTACAGTGAAAACTGCAGGAACTTCAAACCGACACTAGGAAACAGACTGAGAATGCAGAGAAAAAGTGTCCCCTGCAACCCGTTCCCTTGGTGCTAGATGAACGAACGTCTCTCCACTTGCTCAGTTCTGAGAGATAAGTGTGTGTGAAAGCCGTCCTTCACCTAGCTTGTTGGGAACACAAAGTTTCTTTTCAGTTGCAAACTCCATTCCATACATATATATGGGGAGGTAAAAGCTCCAACTCTGTTTGACACTGAAAACTGCAGGAACTTCAAACCGGCACTAGGAAACAGACTGAGAAAGCAGAGAAATAGTGTCTCCTGCAACCCGTTCCCTTGGTGCTAGATGAACGAAAGTCTCTCCAATTGCTCATTTCTGAGAGATAAGTGTGTGTGAAAGCCGTCCTTCACCTAGCTTGTTGGGAACACCAAGTTTCTTTTCAGTTGCAAACTCCATTTCATACATATATATGGGGATGTAGAAGCTCCAACTCGGTTTGACAGTGAAAACTGCAGTAACTTCAAACCGGCACTAGGAAAAAGCCTGAGAAAGCAGAGAAAAAGTGGCTACTGCAACCCGTTCCCTTGGTGCTAGATGAACGAACGTCTCTCCACTTGCTCAGTTCTGAGAGATAAGTGTGTGTGAAAGCCGTCCTTCACCTATCTTGTTGGGAACACAAAGTTTTTTTCAGTTGCAAACTCCATTCCATACATATATATGGGGAGGTAGAAGCTCCAAATCTTTTTGACAGTGAAAACTGCAGGAACTTCAAACCGGCACTAGGAAACAGACTGAGAAAGCAGAGAAAATGTGTCTCCTGCAACCCGTTCCCTTGTTGCCAGATGAACGAACGTCTCTCCACCTGCTCAGTTCCGAGAGATAAGTGTGTGTGAAAGCCGTCCTTCACCTAGCTTGTTGGGAACACAAAGTTTCTTTTCAGTTGCAAACTCCATTCCATACATATAATGGGGAGGTACAAGCTCCAACTCGGTTTTACAGTGAAAACTGCAGGAACTTCAAACCGGCACTAGGAAACAGACTGAGAAAGCAGAGAAAAAGTGTCTCCTGCAACCCGTTCCCAAGGTGCTAGATGAACGAACGTCTCTCCACTTGCTCAGTTCCGAGAGATAAGTGTGTGTGAAAGCCGTCCTTCACTTTGCTTGTTGGGAACACAAAGTTTCTTTTCAGTTGCAAACTCCATTCCTTACATATATATGGGGAGGTACTAGCTCCAACTCGGTTTGACAGTGAAAACTGCAGGAACTTCAAACCGGCACTAGGAGTCAGACTGAGAAAGCAGAGAAAAAGTGTCTCCTGCAACCCGTTCCCTTGGTGCTAGATGAACGAACGTCTCTCCACTTGCTCAGTTCTGAGAGATAAGTGTGTGTGAAAGCCGTCCTTCACCTAGCTTGTTGGGAACACAAAGTTTCTTTTCAGTTTCAAACTCCATTGCATACATATATATGGGGAGGTACAAGCTCCAACTCGGTTTTACAGTGAAAACTGCAGGAACCTCAAACCGGCCGTAGGAAACAGACTGAGAAAGCAGAGAAAAAGTGTGTTCTGCAACCCGTTCCCTTGGTGCTATATGAACGAACGTCTCTCCACTTGCTCAGTTCTGAGAGATAAGTGTTTGTGAACGCCGCACTTCATTCTAGCTTGTTGGGAACACAAAGTTACTTTTCAGTTGCAAACTCCATTCCATACATATATATGGGGAGGTTCAAGCTCCAACTCGGTTTTACAGTGAAAACTGCAGGAACTTCAAACCGGCCCTAGGAAACATAGTGAGAAAGCAGAGAAAAAGTTTCTCCTGCAACCCGGTCCCTTGGTGCTAGATGAACGAACGTCTCTCCACTTGCTCAGTTCTCAGAGATAAGTGTGTGTGAAAGCCGTCCTTCACCTAGCTTGTTGGGAACACAAAGTTTCTTTTCAGTTGCAAACCCCATTCCATACATATATATGGGGAGGTTCAAGCTCCAACTCGGATTTACAGTGAAAACTGCAGGAACTTCAAACCGGCACTAGGAAAAAGACTGAGAAAGCAGAGAAAATGTGTCTCCTGCAACCCGTTCCCTTGGTGCTAGATGAACGAACGTCTCTCCTCTTGCTCAGTTCTGAGAGATAATTGTGTGTGAAAGCCTCACTTCATCCTAGCTTGTTGGGAACACAAAGTTTCTTTTCAGTTGCAAACCATTCCATACATATATATGGGGAGGTACTAGCTCCAACTCTGTTTGACAGTGTAAACTGCAGGAACTTCAAACCGGCACTAGGAAACAGACTGAGAAAGCAGAGAAAAAGTGTCTCCTGCAACCCGTTCCCTTGGTGCTAGATGAATGAACGTCTCTCCACTTGCTCAGTTCTGAGAGATAAGTGTGTGTGAAAGCCGTCCTTCACCTAGCTTGTTGGGAACACAAAGTTTCTTTTCAGTTGCAAACTCCATTCCATACATATATATGTGGAGGTACAAGCTCCAACTCTGTTTTACAGTGAAAACTACAGGAACTTCAAACCGGCCCTATTAAACAGACTGAGAAAACAGAGAAAAAGTGTCTCCTGCAACCCGTTCCCTTTGTGCTAGATGAACGAACGTTTCTCCACTTGCGCAGTTCTGAGAGATAAGTGTGTGTGAAAGCCGCACTTCATCCTAGCTTGTTGGGAACACAAAGTTTCTTTTCAGTTGCAAACTCCATTCCATACATATATATGGGGAGGTACAAGCTCCAACTCGATTTTACAGTGAAAACTGCAGGAAATTCAAACCGGCACTAGGAAACAGACTGAGAAAGCAGAGAAAAAGTGTCTCCTGCAACCCGTTCCCTTGGTGCTAGATGAACGAACGTCTCATCACTTGCTCAGT
This sequence comes from Camelus dromedarius, assembly GCF_036321535.1. Classification (NCBI taxonomy): domain Eukaryota; kingdom Metazoa; phylum Chordata; class Mammalia; order Artiodactyla; family Camelidae; genus Camelus; species Camelus dromedarius. The sequence goes on from NW_026989835.1 coordinate 392,979, forward strand.
TCTGAGAGATAAGTGTGAGTGAAAGCCATCCTTCACCTAGATTGTGTGGAACACAAAGTTTCTTTTCAGTTGCATACTCCATTCCATACATATATATGGGGAGGTACTAGCTCCAACTCGGTTTGACAGTGAAAACTGCAGGAACTTCAAACCGGCCCTAGGAAACAGACTGAGAAAGCAGAGAAAAAGTTTCTCCTGCAACCCGTTCCATTGGTGCTAGATGAACGAACGTCTCTACACTTGCTAAGTTCTGAGAGATAAGTGTGTGTGAAAGCCGTCCTTCACCTAGCTTGTTGGGAACACAAAGTTTCTTTTCAGTTGCAAACTCCATTCCATACATATATATGGGGAGGTACTAGCTCCAACTCGGTTTGACAGTGAAAACTGCAGAAACTTCAAACCGGCACTAGGAATCAGACTGAGACAGCAGAGAAATAGTTTCTCCTGCAACCCGATCCCTTGGTGCTAGATGAACGAACGTCTCTCCACTTGCTCAGTTCTGAGAGATAAGTGTGTGTGAAAGGCGTCCTTCACCTAGCTTGTTGGGAACACAAAGTTTCTTTTCAGTTGCAAACTCCATTGCATACATATATATGGGGAGGTACAAGCTCCAACTCGGTTTTACAGTGAAAACTGCAGGAACTTCAAACCGGCCGTAGGAAACAGACTGAGAAAGCAGAGAAAAAGTGTGTCCTGCAACCCGTTCCCTTGGTGCTAGATGAACGAACGTCTCTCCACTTGCTCAGTTCTGAGAGATAAGTGTGTGTGAAAGCCGCACTTCATTCTAGCTTGTTGGGAACACAAAGTTACTTTTCAGTTGCAAACTCCATTCCATACATATATATGGGGAGGTTCAAGCTCCAACTCAGTTTTACATGTGAAAACTGCAGGAACTTCAAACCGGCCCTAGGAAACATAGTGAGAAAGCAGAGAAAAAGTTTCTCCTGCAACCCGATCCCTTGGTGCTAGATGAACGAACGTCTCTACACTTGCTAAGTTCTCAGAGATAAGTGTGTGTGAAAGCCGTCCTTCACCTAGCTTGTTGGGAACACAAAGTTTGTTTTCAGTTGCAAACTCCATTCCATACATATATATGGGGAGGTTCAAGCTCCAACTCGGATTTACAGTGAAAACTGCAGGAACTTCAAACCGGCACTAGGAAAAAGACTGAGAAAGCAGAGAAAAAGTGTCTCCTGCAACCCGTTCCCTTGGTGCTAGATGAACGAACATCTCTCCACTTGCTCAGTTCTGAGAGATAATTGTGTGTGAAAGCCTCACTTCATCCTAGCTTGTTGGGAACACAAAGTTTCTTTTCAGTTGCAAACTCCATTCCATACATATATATGGGGAGGTACTAGCTCCAACTCGGTTTGACAGTGAAAACTGCAGGAACTTCAAACCGGCACTAGGAAACAGTCTGAGAAAGCAGAGAAAAAGTGTCTCCTGCAACCCGTTCCCTTGGTGCTAGATGAACGAACGTCTCTCCACTTGCTCAGTTCTGAGAGATAAGTGTGTGTGAAAGCCGTCCTTCACCTAGCTTGTTGGGAACACAAAGTTTCTTTTCAGTTGCAAACTCCATTCCATACATATATATGTGGAGGTACAAGCTCCAACTCTGTTTTACAGTGAAAACTGCAGGAACTTCAAACCGGCCCTATTAAACACACTGAGAAAACAGAGAAAAAGTGTCTCCTGCAACCCGTTCCCTTTGTGCTAGATGAACGAACGTCTCTCCACTTGCTCAGTTCTGAGAAATAAGTGTGTGTGAAAGCCGCACTTCATCCTAGCTTGTTGGGAACACAAAGTTTCTTTTCAGATGCAAACTCCATTCCATACATATATATGGGGAGGTACTAGCTCCAACTCGTTTTGACAGTGAAAACTGCAGGAACTTCAAACCGGCACTAGGAAAGAGACTGAGAAAGCAGAGAAAAAGTATCTCCTGCAACCCGTTCCCTTGGTGCTAGATGAACGAACGTCTCTCCACTTGCTAAGTTCTGAGAGATAAATGTGTGTGAAAGCCGTCCTTCACCTAGCTTGTTGGGAACACAAAGCTTCTTTTCAGTTGCAAACTCCATTCCATACATATATATGGGGAGGTAATAGCTCCCACTCTGTTTGACAGTGAAAACTGCAGGAACTTCAAACTGGCACTAGTAAATAGAATGAGAAAGCTGAGAAAAAGAATCTCCTGCAACCCGTTCCCTTGGTGCTAGATGAACGAAAGTTTCTCCACTTGCTCAGTTCCGAGAGATAAGTGTGTGTGAAAGCCGTCCTTCAACTAGCTTGTTGGTAACACAAAGTTTCTTTTCAGTTGCAAACTCCGTTCCATACATATATATGGGGAGGTTCAAGCTCCAACTCGGTTTTACAGTGAAAACTGCAGGAACTTCAAACCGGCACTAGGAAACAGACTGAGAAAGCAGAGAAAATGTGTCTCCTGCAACCCGTTCCCTTGGTGCTAGATGAACGAACGTCTCTCCACTTGCTCAGTTCTGAGAGATAAGTGTGTGTGAAAGCCGTCCTTCACCTAGCTTGATGGGAACAAAAAGTTTCTTTTCAGTTGCAAACTCCATTCCATACATATATATGGGGAGGTAAAATCTCCAACTCTTTTTGACACTGAAAACTGCAGGAACTTCAAACCGGCACTAGGAAACAGACTGAGAAAGCAGAGAAAAAGTGTGTCCTGCAACCCGTTTCCTTGGTGCTAGATGAACGAACGTCTCTCCACCTGCTCAGTTCTGAGAGATAAGTGTGTGTGAACGCCGCTCTTCACCTAGCTTGTTGGGAACACAAAGTTTCTTTTCAGTTGCAAACTCCATTCCATACATATATATGGGGAGGTACAAGCTCCAACTCGATTTTACATTGAAAACTGCAGGAACTTCAAACCGGCACTAGGAAACAGACTAAGAAATCAGGGAATAAGTGTCTCCTGCAACCCGTTCCCTTGGTGCTAGATGAACGAACGTCTCTCCACTTGCTCATTTCCGAGAGATAAGTGTGTGTGAAAGCCGCTCTTCACCTAGCTTGTTGGGAACACAAAGTTTCTTTTCAGTTGCAAACTCCATTCCATACATATATATGGGGAGGTACAAGCTCCAACTCGATTTTACAGTGAAAACTGCAGGAACTTCAAACCGGCACTAGGAAACAGACTGAGAAAGCAGAGAAAAAGTGTCTCCTGCAACCCGTTCCCTTGGTGCTAGATGAACGAACGTCTCTCCACTTGCTCAGTTCCGAGAGTTAAGTGTGTGTGAAAGCCGTCCTTCACCTAGCTTGTTGGGAACACAAAGTTTCTTTTCAGTTGCAAACTCCATTCCATACATATATATGGGGAGGTACAAGCTCCAACTCTGTTTGACAGTGAAAACTGCAGGAACTTCAAAATGGCACTAGTAAATAGAATGAGAAAGCTGTGAAAAAGAATCTCCTGCAACCCGTTCCCTTGGTGCTAGATGAACGAACGTTTCTCCACTTGCTCAGTTCCGAGAGATAAGTGTGTGTGAAAGCCATCCTTCAACTAGCTTGTTGGTAACACAAAGTTTCTTTTCAGTTGCAAACTCCATTCCATACATATATATGGGGAGGTTCAAGCTCCAACTCGGTTTTACAGTGAAAACTGCAGGAACTTCAAACCGGCACTAGGAAACAGACTGAGAAAGCAGAGAAAATGTGTCTCCTGCAACCCGTTCCCTTGGTGCTAGATGAACGAACGTCTCTCCACTTGCTCAGTTCTGAGATATAAATGTGTGTGAAAGCCGTCCTTCACCTAGCTTGTTGGGAACACAAAGTTTCTTTTCAGTTGCAAACTCCATTCCAAACATATATATGGGGAGGTCAAAGCTCCAACTCTGTTTGACACTGAAAACTGCAGGAACTTCAAAACGGCACTAGGAAACAGACTGAGAAAGCAGAGAAAAAGTGTCTCCTGCAACCCGTTCCCTTGGTGCTAGATGAACGAACGTCTCTCCACTTGCTCAGTTCTGAGAGATAAGTGTGTGTGAAAGCCGTCCTTCACCTAGCTTGTTGGGAACACAAAGTTTCTTTTCAGTTGCAAACTCCATTTTTTACATTTATATGGGGAGGTAGAAGCTCCAAATCGGTTTGACAGTGAAAACTGCAGGAACTTTAAACCGGCACTAGGAAAGAGACTGAGAAAGCAGAGAAAAAGTGTGTCCTGCAACCCGTTCCCTTGGTGCTAGATGAACGAACGTCTCTCCACCTGCTCAGTTCTGAGAGATAAGTGTGTGTGAAAGCCGCCCTTCACCTAGCTTGTTGGGAACACAAAGTTTCTTTTCAGTTGCAAACTCCATTCCATACATATATATGGGGAGGTACTAGCTCCAACTCGGTTTGACAGTGAAAACTGCAGGAACTTCAAAACGGCACTAGGAAACATACTGAGAAAGCAGAGAAAAAGTGTCTCCTGCAACCCGATCCCTTGGTGTTAGATGAACGAACGTCTCTCCACTTGCTCAGTTCTGAGAGATATGTGTGTGTGGAAGCCGCTCTTCACCTATCTTATTGGGATCACAAAGTTTCTTTTCAGTTGCAAACTCCATTCCATACATATATATGGGGAGGTACAAGCTCCAAATCATTTTGACAGTGAAAACTGCAGGAATTTCAAACTGGCACTAGGAATCAGACTGAGAAAGCAGAGAAAAAGTTTCTCCTGCAACCCGTTCCCTTGGTGCTAGATGAAAGAACGTCTCTCCTCTTGCTCAGTTCTGAGAGATAAGTTTGTGTGAAAGCCGTCCTTCACCTAGCTTGATGGGAACAAAAAGTTTCTTTTCAGTTGCAAACTTCATTCCTTACACATATATGGGGAAGTAAAAGCTCCAACTCTGTTTGACACTGAAAACTGCAGGAACTTCAAACCGGCACTAGGAAACAGACTGAGAAAGCAGAGAAATAGTGTCTCCTGCAACCCGATCCCTTGGTGCTAGATGAACGAACGTCTCTCCACTTGCTCAGTTCTGAGAGATAAGTGTGTGTGAAAGCCGTCCTTCACCTAGCTTGTTGGGAACACAAAGTTTCTTTTCAGTTGCAAACTCCATTCCATACATATATATGGGGAGGTACAAGCTCCAACTCGATTTTACAGTGAAAACTGCAGGAACTTCAAACCGGCACTAGGAAAGAGAGTGAGAAATCTGAGAAAAAGTGTCTCCTGCAACCCGTTCCCTTGGTGCTAGATGAACGAACGTCTCTCCACTTACTCAGTTCCGAGAGATAAGTGTGTGTGAAAGCCGTCCTTCACCTAGCTTGTTGGGAACACAAAGTTTCTTTTCAGTTGCAAATTCCATTCCGTACATATATATGGGGAGGTTCAAGCTCCAACTTGGTTTTACAGTGAAAACTGCAGGAACTTCAAACCGGCACTAGGAAACAGACTGAGAAAGCAGAGAAAAAGTGTCTCCTGCAACCCGTTCCCTTGGTGCTAGATGAACGAACGTCTCTCCACTTGCTCAGTTCTGAGAGATAAGTGTGTGTGAAAGCCGTCCTTCACCTAGCTTGTTGGGAACACAAAGTTTATTTTCAGTTGCTAACTCCATTCCATACATATATATGGGGAGGTAAAAGCTCCAACTCTTTTTGACACTGAAAACTGCAGGAACTTCAAACCGGCACTAGGAAACAGACTGAGAAAGCAGAGAAAAAGTGTCTCCTGCAACCCGTTCCCTTGGTGCTAGATGAACGAACGTCTCTCCACTTGCTCAGTTCTGAGAGATTAGTGTGTGTGAAAGCCGGACTTCATCCTAGATTGTTGGGAACACAAAGTTTCTTTTCAGTTGCAAACTCCATTCCATACATATATATGGGGAGGTACAAGCTCCAACTCGGTTTTACAGTGAAAACTGCAGGAACTTCAAACCGGCCCTAGGAAACAGACTGAGAAAGCAGAGAAAATGTTTCTCTTGCAACCCGATCCCTTGGTGCTAGATGAACGAACGTATCTCCACTTGCTCAGTTCTGAGAGATAAGTGTGTGTGAAAGCCGTCCTTCACCTAGCTTGTTGGGAACACAAAGTTTCTTTTCAGTTGCAAACTCCATTTTATACATTTATATGGGTAGGTAGAAGCTCCAAATCGGTTTGACAGTGAAAACTGCAGGAAATTCAAACCGGCACTAGGAAAGAGACTGAGAAAGCAGAGAAATAGTGTGTCCTGCAACCCGTTCCCTTGGTGCTAGATGAACGAACGTCTCTCCACCTGCTCAGTTCTGAGAGATAAGTGTGTTTGAAAGCCGTCCTTCACCTAGCTTGTTGGGAACACAAAGTTTCTTTTCAGTTGCAAACTCCATTCCATACATATATATGGGGAGGTACAAGCTCCAACTCTGTTTGACAGTGAAAACTGCAGGAACTTCAAACTGGCACTAGTAAATAGAATGAGAAAGCTGAGAAAAAGAATCTCCTGCAACCCGTTCCCTTGGTGCTAGATGAACGAACGTTTCTCCACTTGCTCAGTTCCGAGAGATAAGTGTGTGTGAAAGCCGTCCTTCAACTAGCTTGTTGGTAACACAAAGTTTCTTTTCAGTTGCAAACTCCGTTCCATACATATATATGGGGAGGTTCAATCTCCAACTCGGTTTTACAGTGAAAACTGCAGGAACTTCAAACCGGCACTAGGAAACAGACTGAGAAAGCAGAGAAAATGTGTCTCCTGCAACCCGTTCCCTTGGTGCTAGATGAGCGAACGTCTCTCCACTTGCTCAGTTCTGAGAGATATGTGTGTGTGAAAGCCGTCCTTCACCTAGCTTGATGGGAACAAAAAGTTTCTTTTCAGTTGCAAACTCCATTCCATACATATATATGGGGAGGTAAAATCTCCAACTCTTTTTGACACTGAAAACTGCAGGAACTTCAAACCGGCACTAGGAAACAGACTGAGAAAGCAGAGAAAAAGTGCGTCCTGCAACCCGTTCCCTTGGTGCTAGATGAACGAACGTCTCTCCACCTGCTCAGTTCTGAGAGATAAGTGTGTGTGAAAGCCGCTCTTCACCTAGCTTGTTGGGAACACAAAGTTTCTTTTCAGTTGCAAACTCCATTCCATACATATATATGGGGAGGTAAAAGCTCCAACTCTTTTTGACACTGAAAACTGCAGGAACTTCAAACCGGCACTAGGAAACAGACTGAGAAAGCAGAGAAAAAGTGTCTCCTGCAACCCGTTCCCTTGGTGCTAGATGAACGAACGTCTCTCCACTTGCTCAGTTCTGAGAGATTAGTGTGTTTGAAAGCCGGACTTCATCCTAGATTGTTGGGAACACAAAGTTTCTTTTCAGTTGCAAACTCCATTCCATACATATATATGGGGAGGTACAAGCTCCAACTCGGTTTTACAGTGAAAACTGCAGGAACTTCAAACCGGCCCTAGGAAACAGACTGAGAAAGCAGAGAAAATGTTTCTCTTGCAACCCGATCCCTTGGTGCTAGATGAACGAACGTATCTCCACTTGCTCAGTTCTGAGAGATAAGTGTGTGTGAAAGCCGTCCTTCACCTAGCTTGTTGGGAACACAAAGTTTCTTTTCAGTTGCAAACTCCATTTTATACATTTATATGGGTAGGTAGAAGCTCCAAATCGGTTTGACAGTGAAAACTGCAGGAAATTCAAACCGGCACTAGGAAAGAGACTGAGAAAGCAGAGAAATAGTGTGTCCTGCAACCCGTTCCCTTGGTGCTAGATGAACGAACGTCTCTCCACCTGCTCAGTTCTGAGAGATAAGTGTGTTTGAAAGCCGTCCTTCACCTAGCTTGTTGGGAACACAAAGTTTCTTTTCAGTTGCAAACTCCATTCCATACATATATATGGGGAGGTACAAGCTCCAACTCTGTTTGACAGTGAAAACTGCAGGAACTTCAAACTGGCACTAGTAAATAGAATGAGAAAGCTGAGAAAAAGAATCTCCTGCAACCCGTTCCCTTGGTGCTAGATGAACGAACGTTTCTCCACTTGCTCAGTTCCGAGAGATAAGTGTGTGTGAAAGCCGTCCTTCAACTAGCTTGTTGGTAACACAAAGTTTCTTTTCAGTTGCAAACTCCGTTCCATACATATATATGGGGAGGTTCAATCTCCAACTCGGTTTTACAGTGAAAACTGCAGGAACTTCAAACCGGCACTAGGAAACAGACTGAGAAAGCAGAGAAAATGTGTCTCCTGCAACCCGTTCCCTTGGTGCTAGATGAGCGAACGTCTCTCCACTTGCTCAGTTCTGAGAGATATGTGTGTGTGAAAGCCGTCCTTCACCTAGCTTGATGGGAACAAAAAGTTTCTTTTCAGTTGCAAACTCCATTCCATACATATATATGGGGAGGTAAAATCTCCAACTCTTTTTGACACTGAAAACTGCAGGAACTTCAAACCGGCACTAGGAAACAGACTGAGAAAGCAGAGAAAAAGTGCGTCCTGCAACCCGTTCCCTTGGTGCTAGATGAACGAACGTCTCTCCACCTGCTCAGTTCTGAGAGATAAGTGTGTGTGAAAGCCGCTCTTCACCTAGCTTGTTGGGAACACAAAGTTTCTTTTCAGTTGCAAACTCCATTCCATACATATATATGGGGAGGTACAAGCTCCAACTCGATTTTACATTGAAAACTGCAGGAACTTCAAACCGGCACTAGGAAACAGACTGAGAAATCAGGGAAAAATTTTCTCCTGCAACCCGTTCCCTTGGTGCTAGATGAACGAACGTCTCTCCACTTGCTCATTTCCGAGAGATAAGTGTGTGTGAAAGCCGCTCTTCACCTAGCTTGTTGGGAACACAAAGTTTCTTTTCAGTTGCAAACTCCATTCCATACATATATATTGTGAGGTACAAGCTCCAACTCGATTTTACAGTGAAAACTGCAGGAACTTCAAACCGGCACTAGGAAACAGACTGAGAAAGCAGAGAAAAAGTGTCTCCTGCAACCCGTTCCCTTGGTGCTAGATGAACGAACGTCTCTCCACTTGCTCAGTTCCGAGAGTTAAGTGTGTGTGAAAGCCGTCCTTCACCTAGCTTGTTGGGAACACAAAGTTTCTTTTCAGTTGCAAACTCCATTCCATACATATATATGGGGAGGTACAAGCTCCAACTCTGTTTGACAGTGAAAACTGCAGGAACTTCAAAATGGCACTAGTAAATAGAATGAGAAAGCTGTGAAAAAGAATCTCCTGCAACCCGTTCCCTTGGTGCTAGATGAACGAACGTTTCTCCACTTGCTCAGTTCCGAGAGATAAGTGTGTGTGAAAGCCGTCCTTCAACTAGCTTGTTGGTAACACAAAGTTTCTTTTCAGTTGCAAACTCCATTCCATACATATATATGGGGAGGTTCAAGCTCCAACTCGGTTTTACAGTGAAAACTGCAGGAACTTCAAACCGGCACTAGGAAACAGACTGAGAAAGCAGAGAAAATGTGTCTCCTGCAACCCGTTCCCTTGGTGCTAGATGAACGAACGTCTCTCCACTTGCTCAGTTCTGAGAGATAAATGTGTGTGAAAGCCGTCCTTCACCTAGCTTGTTGGGAACACAAAGTTTCTTTTCAGTTGCAAACTCCATTCCATACATATATATGGGGAGGTCAAAACTCCAACTCTGTTTGACACTGAAAACTGCAGGAACTTCAAAACGGCACTAGGAAACAGACTGAGAAAGCAGAGAAAAAGTGTCTCCTGCAACCCGTTCCCTTGGTGCTAGATGAACGAACGTCTCTCCACTTGCTCAGTTCTGAGAGATAAGTGTGTGTGAAAGCCGTCCTTCACATAGCTTGTTGGGAACACAAAGTTTCTTTTCAGTTGCAAACTCCATTTTTTACATTTATATGGGGAGGTAGAAGCTCCAAATCGGTTTGACAGTGAAAACTGCAGGAACTTCAAACCGGCACTAGGAAACAGACTGAGAAAGCAGAGAAAAAGAGTCTCCTGCAACCCGTTCCCTTGGTGCTAGATGAACGAACGTCTCTCCACTTGCTCAGTTCTGAGAGATAAGTGTGTGTGAAAGCCGTCCTTCACCTAGCTTGATGGGAACAAAAAGTTTCTTTTCAGTTGCAAACTCCATTCCATACATATATATGGGGAGGTAAAATCTCCAACACTTTTTGACACTGAAAACTGCAGGAACTTCAAACCGGCACTAGGAAACAGACTGAGAAAGCAGAGAAAAAGTGTGTCCTGCAACCCGTTCCCTTGGTGCTAGATGAACGAACGTCTCTCCACCTGCTCAGTTCTGAGAGATAAGTGTGTGTGAAAGCCGCTCTTCACCTAGCTTGTTGGGAACACAAAGTTTCTTTTCAGTTGCAAACTCCATTCCATACATATATATGGGGAGGTACAAGCTCCAACTCGATTTTACAGTGAAAACTGCAGGAACTTCAAACCGGCACTAGGAAACAGACTGAGAAATCAGAGAAAAAGTGTCTCCTGCAACCAGTTCCCTTGGTGCTAGATGAACGAAAGTCTCTCCACTTGCTCAGTTCCGAGAGATAAGTGTGTGTGAAAGCCGTCCTTCACCTAGCTTGTTGGGAACACAAAGTTTCTTTTCAGTTGCAAATTCCATTCCATACATATATATGGGGAGGTTCAAGCTCCAACTCGGTTTTACAGTGAAAACTGCAGGAACTTCAAACCGGCACTAGGAAACAGACTGAGAAAGCAGAGAAATAGAGTCTCCTGCAACCCGTTCCCTTGGTGCTAGATGAACGAACGTCTCTCCACTTGCTCAGCTCTGAGAGATAAGTGTGTGTGAAAGCCGTCCTTCACCTAGCTTGATGGGAACAAAAAGTTTCTTTTCAGTTGCAAACTCCATTTCATACATATATATGGGGAGGTAAAATCTCCAACTCTGTTTGACACTGAAAACTGCAGGAACTTCAAACCGGCACTAGGAAACAGACTGAGAAAGCAGAGAAATAGTGTCTCCTGCAACCCGTTCCCTTGGTGCTAGATGAACGAACGTCTCTCCACTTGCTCAGTTCTGAGAGATAAATGTGTGTGAAAGCCGTCCTTCACCTAGCTTGTTGGGAACACAAAGTTTCTTTTCAGTTGCAAACTCCATTCCATACATATATATGGGGAGGTCAAAGCTCCAACTCTGTTTGACACTGAAAACTGCAGGAACTTCAAAACGGCACTAGGAAACAGACTGAGAAAGCAGAGAAAAAGTGTCTCCTGCAACCCGTTCCCTTGGTGCTAGATGAACGAACGTCTCTCCACTTGCTCAGTTCTGAGAAATAAGTGTGTGTGAAAGCCGTCCTTCACCTAGCTTGTTGGGAACACAAAGTTTCTTTTCAGTTGCAAACTCCATTTTTTACATTTATATGGGGAGGTAGAAGCTCCAAATCGGTTTGACAGTGAAAATTGCAGGAACTTCAAACCGGCACTAGGAAAGAGACTGAGAAAGCAGAGAAAAAGTGTGTCCTGCAACCCGTTCCCTTGGTGCTAGATGAACGAACGTCTCTCCACCTGCTCAGTTCTGAGAGATAAGTGTGTGTGAAAGCCGTCCTTCACCTAGCTTGTTGGGAACACAAAGTTTCTTTTCAGTTGCAAACTCCATTCCATACATATATATGGGGAGATACAAGCTCCAACTCGATTTTACAGTGAAAACTGCAGGAACTTCAAACCGGCACTAGGAAACAGACTGAGAAAGCAGAGAAAAAGTGTCTCCTGCAACCCGTTCCCTTGGTGCTAGATGAACGAACGTTTCTCCACTTGCTCAGTTCCGAGAGATAAGTGTGTGTGAAAGCCGTCCTTCACCTAGCTTGTTGGGAACACAAAGTTTCTTTTCAGTTGCAAATTCCATTCCATACATATATATGGGGAGGTTCAAGCTCCAACTCGGTTTTACAGTGAAAACTGCAGGAACTTCAAACCGGCACTAGGAAACAGACTGAGAAAGCAGAGAAAAAGAGTCTCCTGCAACCCGTTCCCTTGGTGCTAGATGAACGAACGTCTCTCCACTTGCTCAGTTCTGAGAGATAAGTGTGTGTGAAACCCGTCCTTCACCTAGCTTGATGGGAACAAAAAGTTTCTTTTCAGTTGCAAACTCCATTCCATACATATATATGGGGAGGTAAAATCTCCAACACTTTTTGACACTGAAAACTGCAGGAACTTCAAACCGGCACTAGGAAACAGACTGAGAAAGCAGAGAAAAAGTGTGTCCTGCAACCCGTTCCCTTGGTGCTAGATGAACGAACGTCTCTCCACCTGCTAAGTTCTGAGAGATAAGTGTGTGTGAAAGCCGCTCTTCACCTAGCTTGTTGGGAACACAAAGTTTCTTTTCAGTTGCAAACTCCATTCCATACATATATATGGGGAGGTACAAGCTCCAACTCGATTTTACAGTGAAAACTGCAGGAACTTCAAACCGGCACTAGGAAACAGACTGAGAAATCAGAGAAAAAGTGTCTCCTGCAACCAGTTCCCTTGGTGCTAGATGAACGAAAGTCTCTCCACTTGCTCAGTTCCGAGAGATAAGTGTGTGTGAAAGCCGTCCTTCACCTAGCTTGTTGGGAACACAAAGTTTCTTTTCAGTTGCAAATTCCATTCCATACATATATATGGGAAGGTTCAAGCTCCAACTCGGTTTTACAGTGAAAACTGCAGAAACTTCAAACCGGCACTAGGAAACAGACTGAGAAAGCAGAGAAATAGAGTCTCCTGCAACCCGTTCCCTTGGTTCTAGATGAACGAACGTCTCTCCACTTGCTCAGTTCTGAGAGATAAGTGTGTGTGAAAGCCGTCCTTCACCTAGCTTGATGGGAACAAAAAGTTTCTTTTCAGTTGCAAACTCCATTTCATAAATATATATGGGGAGGTAAAATCTCCAACTCTGTTTGACACTGAAAACTGCAGGAACTTCAAACCGGCACTAGGAAACAGACTGAGAAAGCAGAGAAATAGTGTCTCCTGCAACCCGTTCCCTTGGTACTAGATGAACGAACGTCTCTCCACCTGCTCAGTTCTGAGACGTAAGTGTGTGTGAAAGCCGCACTTCACCTAGCTTGTTGGGAACACAAAGTTTCTTTTCAGTTGCAGACTCCATTCCATACATATATATGGGGAGATACAAGCTCCAACTCGATTTTACAGTGAAAACTGCAGGAACTTCAAACCGGCACTAGGAAACAGACTGAGAAAGCAGAGAAAAAGTGTCTCCTGCAACCCGTTCCCTTGGTGCTAGATGAACGAACGTCTCTCCACTTGCTCAGTTCCGAGAGTTAAGTGTGTGTGAAAGCCGTCCTTCACCTAGCTTGTTGGGAACACAAAGTTTCTTTTCAGTTGCAAACTCCATTCCATACATATATATGGGGAGGTACAAGCTCCAACTCTGTTTGACAGTGAAAACTGCAGGAACTTCAAACTGGCACTAGTAAATAGAATGAGAAAGCTGAGAAAAAGTGTCTCCTGCAACCCGTTCCCTTGGTGCTAGATGAACGAACGTTTCTCCACTTGCTCAGTTCCGAGAGATAAGTGTGTGTGAAAGCCGTCCTTCAACTAGCTTGTTGGTAACACAAAGTTTCTTTTCAGTTGCAAACTCCATTCCATACATATATATGGGGAGGTTCAAGCTCCAACTCGGTTTTACAGTGAAAACTGCAGGAACTTCAAAACGGCACTAGGAAACAGACTGAGAAAGCAGAGAAATAGTATCTCCTGCAACCCGTTCCCTTGGTGCTAGATGAACGAACGTCTCTCCACTTGCTCAGTTTTGAGAGAAAAGTGTGTGTGAAAGCCGTCCTTCACCTTCCTTGTTGGGAACACAAAGTTTCTTTTCAGTTGCAAACTCCATTCCATACATATATATGGGGAGGTACTAGCTCCAACTCGGTTTGACAGTGAAAACTGCAGGAACTTCAAACCGGCACTAGGAATCAGACTGAGAATGCAGAGAAAAAGTTTCTCCTGCAAGCCTTTCCCTTGGTGCTAAATGAACGAACGTCTCTCCACTTGCTCAGTTCCGAGAGATAAGTGTGTGTGAAAGCCGTCCTTCACCTAGCTTGTTGGGAACACAAAATTTCTTTTCAGTTGCAAACTCCATTTCATACATATATATGGGGAGGTACAAGCTCCAACTCGATTTTACAGTGAAAACTGCAGGAACTTCAAACCGGCACTAGGAAACAGACTGAGAAAGCAGAGAAAAAGTGTCTCCTGCAACCCGTTCCCTTGGTGCTAGATGAACGAACGTCTCTCCACTTGCTCAGTTCCGAGACATAAGTGTGTGTGATAGCCGTCCTTCACCTAGCTTGTTGGGAACACAAAGTTTCTTTTCAGTTGCAAACTCCATTCCATACATATATATGGGGAGGTTAAAGCTCCAACTCGGTTTTACAATGAAAACTGCAGGAACTTCAAACCGGCAGTAGGAAACAGACTGAGAAAGCAGAGAAAAAGTGACACCTGCAACCCGTTCCCTTGGTGCTAGATGAACGAACGTCTCTCCACTTGCTCAGTTCTGAGAGACAAGTGTGTGTGAAAGCCGTCCTTCACCTAGCTTGTTGGGAACACAAAGTTTCTTTTCAGTTGCAAACTCCATTCCATACATATATATGGGGAGGTACAAGCTCCAACTCGGTTTGACAGTGAAAACTGCAGGAAGTTCAAACCTGCCCTAGGAAACAGACTGAGAAAGTATAGAAAAAGTGTCTCCTGCAACCCGATCCCTTGGTGCTAGATGAACGAACGTCTCTCCACTTGCTCAGTTCTGAGAGATAAGTGTGTGTGAAAGCCGTCCTTCAACTAGCTTGTTGGGAACACAAAGTTTCATTTCAGTTGCAAACTCCATTCCATACATATATATGGGGAGGTAGAAACTCCAACTCGGTTTGACAGTGAAAACTGCAGGAAATTCAAACAGGCACTAGGAAAAAACTGAGAAAGCAGAGAAAAAGTGTCTCCTGCAAACCGTTCCCTTGGTGCTAGATGAACGAACGTCTCTCCACTTGCTCATTTCCGAGAGATAAGTGTGTGTGAAAGCCGTCCTTCACCTTGCTTGTTGGGAACACAAAGTTTCTTTTCAGTTGCAAACTCCATTCCATACATATATATGGGGAGGTTCAAGCTCCAACTCGGTTTTACAGTGAAAACTGCAGGAACTTCAAACCGGCAGTAGGAAACAGACTGAGAAAGCAAAGAAAAATTGACTCCTGCAACCCGTTCCCTTGGTGCTAGATGAACGAACGTCTCTCCACCTGCTCAGTTCTGAGAGACAAGTGTGTGTGAAAGCCGTCCTTCACCTAGCTTGTTGGGAACACAAAGTTTCTTTTCAGTTGCAAACTCCATTCCATACATATATATGGGGAGGTACAAGCTCCAACACGGTTTGACAGTGAAAACTGCAGGAACTTCAAACCGGCCCTAGGAAACAGACTGAGAAAGCAGAGAAAAAGTTTCTCCTGCAACCCGATCCCTTGGTGCTAGATGAACGAACGTCTCTCCACTTGCTCAGTTCTGAGAGATAAGTGTGTGTGAAAGCCGTCCTTCAACTAGCTTGTTGGGAACACAAAGTTTCTTTTCAGTTGCAAACTCCATTCCATACATATATATGGGGAGGTTCAAGCTCCAACTCGGTTTTACAGTGAAAACTGCAGGAACTTCAAACCGGCACTAGGAAACAGACTGAGAAAGCAGAGAAAAAGTGTCTCCAGCAACCCGTTCCCTTGGTGCTAGATGAACGAACGTCTCTCCACTTGCTAAGTTGTGAGAGATCAGTGTGTGTGAAAGCCGTCCTTCAACTAGCTTGTTGGGAACACAAAGTTTCTTTTCAGTTGCAAACTCCATTCCATACATATATAAGGGGAGGTAAAAGTTCCAACACTGTTTGACACTGAAAACTGCAGGAACATCAAACAGGCACTAGGAAACAGACTGAGAAAGCAGAGAAAAAGTGTCTCCTGCAACCCGTTCCCTTGGTGCTAGATGAACGAACGTCTCTCCACTTGCTCAGTTCTGAGAGATAAGTGTGTGTGAAAGCCGCCCTTCACCTAGCTTGTTGGGAACACAAAGTTTCTTTTCAGTTGCAAACTCCATTCCATACATATATATGGGGAGGTAGAAGCTCCAATTCGGTTTGACAGTGAAAACTGCAGGAAATTCAAACAGGCACTAGGAAAAAGACTGAGAATGCAGAGAAAAAGTGTCTCCTGCAACCCGTTCCCTTGGTGCTAGATGAACGAACGTCTCTCCACTTGCTCATTTCCGAGAGATAAGTGTGTGTGAAAGCCGTCCTTCACCTAGCTTGTTGGGAACACAAAGTTTCTTTTCAGTTGCAAACTCCATTCCATACATATATATGGGGAGGTAGGAGCTCCAACTCGGTTTGACAGTGAAAACTGCAGGAAATTCAAACAGGCACTAGGAAAAAGACTGAGAAAGCAGAGAAAAAGTGTCTCCTGCAACCCGTTCCCTTGGTGCTAGATGAACGAACGTCTCTCCACTTGCTCAGTTCTGAGAGATAAGTGTGTGTGAAAGCCGTCCTTCACCTAGCTTGTTGGGAACACAAAGTTTCTTTTCAGTTGCAAACTCCATTCCATACATATATATGGGGAGGTAAAAGTTCCAACACTGTTTGACACTGAAAACTGCAGGAACTTCAAACCGGCACTAGGAAACAGACTGAGAAAGCAGAGAAAAAGTGTCTCCTGCAACCCGTTCCCTTGGTGCTAGATGAACGAACGTCTCTCCACTTGCTCAGTTCTGAGAAATAAGTGTGTGTGAAAGCCGTCCTTCACCTAGCTTGTTGGGAACACAAAGTTTCTTTTCAGTTGCAAACTCCATTCCATACATATATATGGGGAGGTACAAGCTCCAACTCTGTTTGACAGTGAAAACTGCAGGAACTTCAAACTGGCACTAGTAAATAGAATGAGAAAGCTGAGAAAATGTGTCTCCTGCAACCCGTTCCCTTGGTGCTAGATGAACGAACGTTTCTCCACTTGCTCAGTTCCGAGAGATAAGTGTGTGTGAAAGCCGTCCTTCAACTAGCTTGTTGGTAACACAAAGTTACTTTTCAGTTGCAAACTCCATTCCATACATATATATGGGGAGGTTCAAGCTCCAACTCGGTTTGACAGTGAAAACTGCAGGAACTTCATACCGGCACTAGGAAACAGACTGAGAAAGCAGAGAAAAAGTTACTCCTGCAACCCGTTCCCTTGGTGCTAGATGAACGAACGTCTCTCCACTTGCTCAGTTCTGAGAGATAAGTGTGTGTGAAAGCCGCTCTTCACCTAGCTTGTTGGGAACACAAAGTTTCTTTTCAGTTGCAAAGTCCATTCCATACATATATATGGGGAGGTACAAGCTCCAACTCGATTTTACAGTGAAAACTGCAGGAACTTCAAACCGGCACTAGGAAACAGACTGAGAAAGCAGTGAAAAATTGTCTCCTGTAACCCGTTCCCTTGGTGCTAGATGAACGAACGTCGCTCCACTTACTCAGTTCCGAGAGATAAGTGTGTGTGAAAGCCGTCCTTCACCTAGCTTGTTGGGAACAGAAAGTTTCTTCTCAGTTGCAAATTCCATTCCATACATATATATGGGGAGGTTCAAGCTCCAACTCGGTTTTACAGTGAAAACTGCAGGAACTTCAAACCGGCACTAGGAAACAGACTGAGAAAGCAGAGAAAAATTGTCTCCAGCAACCCGTTCCCTTGGTGCTAGATGAACGAACGTCTCTCCACTTGCTCAGTTCTGAGAGATAAGTGTGTGTGAAAGCCGTCCTTCACCTATCTTATTGGGAACACAAAGTTTCTTTTCAGTTGCAAACTCCATTCAATACATATATATGGGTAGGTCAAAGCTCCAACTCTGTTTGACACTGAAAACTGCAGGAACTTCAAACCGGCACTAGGAAACAGACTGAGAAAGCAGAGAAAAAGTGTCTCCTGCAACCCGTTCCCTTGGTGCTAGATGAACGAACGTCTCTCCACTTGCTCAGTTCTGAGAGATAAGTGTGTGTGAAAGCCGCCCTTCACCTAGCTTGTTGGGAACACAAAGTTTCTTTTCAGTTGCAAACTCCATTCCATACATATATATGGGGAGGTAGAAGCTCCAATTCGGTTTCACAGTGAAAACTGCAGGAAATTCAAACAGGCACTAGGAAAAAGACTGAGAATGCAGAGAAAAAGTGTCTCCTGCAACCCGTTCCCTTGGTGCTAGATGAACGAACGTCTCTCCACTTGCTCATTTCCGAGAGATAAGTGTGTGTGAAAGCCGTCCTTCACCTAGCTTGTTGGGAACACAAAGTTTCTTTTCAGTTGCAAACTCCATTCCATACATATATATGGGGAGGTAGAAGCTCCAACTCGGTTTGACAGTGAAAACTGCAGGAAATTCAAACAGGCACTAGGAAAAAGACTGAGAAAGCAGAGAAAAAGTGTCTCCTGCATCCCGTTCCCTTGGTGCTAGATGAACCAACGTCTCTCCACTTGCTCAGTTCTGAGAGATAAGTGTGTGTGAAAGCCGTCCTTCACCTAGCTTGTTGGGAACTCAAAGTTTCTTTTCAGTTGCAAACTCCATTCCATACATATATATGGGGAGGTAAAAGTTCCAACACAGTTTGACACTGAAAACTGCAGGAACTTCAAACAGGCACTAGGAAAAAACTGAGAAAGCAGAGAAAAAGTGTCTCCAGCAACCCGTTCCCTTGGTGCTAGATGAACGAACGTCTCTCCACTTGCTCATTTCCGAGAGATAAGTGTGTGTGAAAGCCGCTCTTCACCTAGCTTGTTGGGAACACAAAGTTTCTTTTCAGTTGCAAACTCCATTCCATACATATATATTGTGAGGTACAAGCTCCAACTCGGTTTTACAGTGAAAACTGCAGGAACTTCAAACCGGCACTAGGAAACAGACTGAGAAAGCAGAGAAAAAGTGTCTCCTGCAACCCGTTCCCTTGGTGCTAGATGAACGAACGTCTCTCCACTTGCTCAGTTCCGAGAGTTAAGTGTGTGTGAAAGCCGTCCTTCACCTAGCTTGTTGGGAACACAAAGTTTCTTTTCAGTTGCAAACTCCATTCCATACATATATATGGGGAGGTACAAGCTCCAACTCTGTTTGACAGTGAAAACTGCAGGAACTTCAAAATGGCACTAGTAAATAGAATGAGAAAGCTGTGAAAAAGAATCTCCTGCAACCCGTTCCCTTGGTGCTAGATGAACGAACGTTTCTCCACTTGCTCAGTTCCGAGAGATAAGTGTGTGTGAAAGCCGTCCTTCAACTAGCTTGTTGGTAACACAAAGTTTCTTTTCAGTTGCAAACTCCATTCCATACATATATATGGGGAGGTTCAAGCTCCAACTCGGTTTTACAGTGAAAACTGCAGGAACTTCAAACCGGCACTAGGAAACAGACTGAGAAAGCAGAGAAAATGTGTCTCCTGCAACCCGTTCCCTTGGTGCTAGATGAACGAACGTCTCTCCACTTGCTCAGTTCTGAGAGATAAATGTGTGTGAAAGCCGTCCTTCACCTAGCTTGTTGGGAACACAAAGTTTCTTTTCAGTTGCAAACTCCATTCCATACATATATATGGGGAGGTCAAAGCTCCAACTCTGTTTGACACTGAAAACTGCAGGAACTTCAAAACGGCACTAGGAAACAGACTGAGAAAGCAGAGAAAAAGTGTCTCCTGCAACCCGTTCCCTTGGTGCTAGATGAACGAACGTCTCTCCACTTGCTCAGTTCTGAGAGATAAGTGTGTGTGAAAGCCGTCCTTCACCTAGCTTGTTGGGAACACAAAGTTTCTTTTCAGTTGCAAACTCCATTTTTTACATTTATATGGGGAGGTAGAAGCTCCAAATCGGTTTGACAGTGAAAACTGCAGGAACTTCAAACCGGCACTAGGAAAGAGACTGAGAAAGCAGAGAAAAAGTGTGTCCTGCAACCCGTTCCCTTGGTGCTAGATGAACGAACGTCTCTCCACCTGCTCAGTTCTGAGAGATAAGTGTGTGTGAAAGCCGTCCTTCACCTAGCTTGTTGGGAACACAAAGTTTCTTTTCAGTTGCAAACTCCATTCCATACATATATATGGGGAGATACAAGCTCCAACTCGATTTTACAGTGAAAACTGCAGGAACTTCAAACCGGCACTAGGAAACAGACTGAGAAAGCAGAGAAAAAGTGTCTCCTGCAACCCGTTCCCTTGGTGCTAGAAGAACGAACGTTTCTCCACTTGCTCAGTTCCGAGAGATAAGTGTGTGTGAAAGCCGTCCTTCACCTAGCTTGTTGGGAACACAAAGTTTCTTTTCAGTTGCAAATTCCATTCCATACATATATATGGGGAGGTTCAAGCTCCAACTCGGTTTTACAGTGAAAACTGCAGGAACTTCAAACCGGCACTAGGAAACAGACTGAGAAAGCAGAGAAAAAGAGTCTCCTGCAACCCGTTCCCTTGGTGCTAGATGAACGAACGTCTCTCCACTTGCTCAGTTCTGAGAGATAAGTGTGTGTGAAAGCCGTCCTTCACCTAGCTTGATGGGAACAAAAAGTTTCTTTTCAGTTGCAAACTCCATTCCATACATATATATGGGGAGGTAAAATCTCCAACACTTTTTGACACTGAAAACTGCAGGAACTTCAAACCGGCACTAGGAAACAGACTGAGAAAGCAGAGAAAAAGTGTGTCCTGCAACCCGTTCCCTTGGTGCTAGATGAACGAACGTCTCTCCACCTGCTCAGTTCTGAGAGATAAGTGTGTGTGAAAGCCGCTCTTCACCTAGCTTGTTGGGAACACAAAGTTTCTTTTCAGTTGCAAACTCCATTCCATACATATATATGGGGAGGTTAAAGCTCCAACTCGGTTTTACAGTGAAAACTGCAGGAACTTCAAACCGGCACTAGGAAACAGACTGAGAAATCAGAGAAAAAGTGTCTCCTGCAACCAGTTCCCTTGGTGCTAGATGAACGAAAGTCTCTCCACTTGCTCAGTTCCGAGAGATAAGTGTGTGTGAAAGCCGTCCTTCACCTAGCTTGTTGGGAACACAAAGTTTCTTTTCAGTTGCAAATTCCATTCCATACATATATATGGGGAGGTTCAAGCTCCAACTCGGTTTTACAGTGAAAACTGCAGGAACTTCAAACCGGCACTAGGAAACAGACTGAGAAAGCAGAGAAATAGAGTCTCCTGCAACCCGTTCCCTTGGTGCTAGATGAACGAACGTCTCTCCACTTGCTCAGTTCTGAGAGATAAGTGTGTGTGAAAGCCGTCCTTCACCTAGCTTGATGAGAACAAAAATTTTCTTTTCAGTTGCAAACTCCATTTCATACATATATATGGGGAGGTAAAATCTCCAACTCTGTTTGACACTGAAAACTGCAGGAACTTCAAACCGGCACTAGGAAACAGACTGAGAAAGCAGAGAAATAGTGTCTCCTGCAACCCGTTCCCTTGGTGCTAGATGAACGAACGTCTCTCCACCTGCTCAGTTCTGAGACGTAAGTGTGTGTGAAAGCCGCTCTTCACCTAGCTTGTTGGGAACACAAAGTTTCTTTTCAGTTGCAGACTCCATTCCATACATATATATGGGGAGATACAAGCTCCAACTCGATTTTACAGTGAAAACTGCAGGAACTTCAAACCGGCACTAGGAAACAGACTGAGAAAGCAGAGAAAAAGTGTCTCCTGCAACCCGTTCCCTTGGTGCTAGATGAACGAAAGTCTCTCCAATTGCTCAGTTCCGAGAGTTAAGTGTGTGTGAAAGCCGTCCTTCACCTAGCTTGTTGGGAACACAAAGTTTCTTTTCAGTTGCAAACTCCATTCCATACATATATATGGGGAGGTACAAGCTCCAACTCTGTTTGACAGTGAAAACTGCAGGAACTTCAAAATGGCACTAGTAAATAGAATGAGAAAGCTGTGAAAAAGAATCTCCTGCAACCCGTTCCCTTGGTGCTAGATGAACGAACGTTTCTCCACTTGCTCAGTTCCGAGAGATAAGTGTGTGTGAAAGCCGTCCTTCAACTAGCTTGTTGGTAACACAAAGTTTCTTTTCAGTTGCAAACTCCATTCCATACATATATATGGGGAGGTTCAAGCTCCAACTCGGTTTTACAGTGAAAACTGCAGGAACTTCAAACCGGCACTAGGAAACAGACTGAGAAAGCAGAGAAAATGTGTCTCCTGCAACCCGTTCCCTTGGTGCTAGATGAACGAACGTCTCTCCACTTGCTCAGTTCTGAGAGATAAATGTGTGTGAAAGCCGTCCTTCACCTAGCTTGTTGGGAACACAAAGTTTCTTTTCAGTTGCAAACTCCATTCCATACATATATATGGGGAGGTCAAAGCTCCAACTCTGTTTGACACTGAAAACTGCAGGAACTTCAAAACGGCACTAGGAAACAGACTGAGAAAGCAGAGAAAAAGTGTCTCCTGCAACCCGTTCCCTTGGTGCTAGATGAACGAACGTCTCTCCACTTGCTCAGTTCTGAGAGATAAGTGTGTGTGAAAGCCGTCCTTCACCTAGCTTGTTGGGAACACAAAGTTTCTTTTCAGTTGCAAACTCCATTTTTTACATTTATATGGGGAGGTAGAAGCTCCAAATCGGTTTGACAGTGAAAACTGCAGGAACTTCAAACCGGCACTAGGAAAGAGACTGAGAAAGCAGAGAAAAAGTGTGTCCTGCAACCCGTTCCCTTGGTGCTAGATGAACGAACGTCTCTCCACCTGCTCAGTTCTGAGAGATAAGTGTGTGTGAAAGCCGTCCTTCACCTAGCTTGTTGGGAACACAAAGTTTCTTTTCAGTTGCAAACTCCATTCCATACATATATATGGGGAGATACAAGCTCCAACTCGATTTTACAGTGAAAACTGCAGGAACTTCAAACCGGCACTAGGAAACAGACTGAGAAAGCAGAGAAAAAGTGTCTCCTGCAACCCGTTCCCTTGGTGCTAGAAGAACGAACGTTTCTCCACTTGCTCAGTTCCGAGAGATAAGTGTGTGTGAAAGCCGTCCTTCACCTAGCTTGTTGGGAACACAAAGTTTCTTTTCAGTTGCAAATTCCATTCCATACATATATATGGGGAGGTTCAAGCTCCAACTCGGTTTTACAGTGAAAACTGCAGGAACTTCAAACCGGCACTAGGAAACAGACTGAGAAAGCAGAGAAAAAGAGTCTCCTGCAACCCGTTCCCTTGGTGCTAGATGAACGAACGTCTCTCCACTTGCTCAGTTCTGAGAGATAAGTGTGTGTGAAAGCCGTCCTTCACCTAGCTTGATGGGAACAAAAAGTTTCTTTTCAGTTGCAAACTCCATTCCATACATATATATGGGGAGGTAAAATCTCCAACACTTTTTGACACTGAAAACTGCAGGAACTTCAAACCGGCACTAGGAAACAGACTGAGAAAGCAGAGAAAAAGTGTGTCCTGCAACCCGTTCCCTTGGTGCTAGATGAACGAACGTCTCTCCACCTGCTCAGTTCTGAGAGATAAGTGTGTGTGAAAGCCGCTCTTCACCTAGCTTGTTGGGAACACAAAGTTTCTTTTCAGTTGCAAACTCCATTCCATACATATATATGGGGAGGTTAAAGCTCCAACTCGGTTTTACAGTGAAAACTGCAGGAACTTCAAACCGGCACTAGGAAACAGACTGAGAAATCAGAGAAAAAGTGTCTCCTGCAACCAGTTCCCTTGGTGCTAGATGAACGAAAGTCTCTCCACTTGCTCAGTTCCGAGAGATAAGTGTGTGTGAAAGCCGTCCTTCACCTAGCTTGTTGGGAACACAAAGTTTCTTTTCAGTTGCAAATTCCATTCCATACATATATATGGGGAGGTTCAAGCTCCAACTCGGTTTTACAGTGAAAACTGCAGGAACTTCAAACCGGCACTAGGAAACAGACTGAGAAAGCAGAGAAATAGAGTCTCCTGCAACCCGTTCCCTTGGTGCTAGATGAACGAACGTCTCTCCACTTGCTCAGTTCTGAGAGATAAGTGTGTGTGAAAGCCGTCCTTCACCTAGCTTGATGAGAACAAAAATTTTCTTTTCAGTTGCAAACTCCATTTCATACATATATATGGGGAGGTAAAATCTCCAACTCTGTTTGACACTGAAAACTGCAGGAACTTCAAACCGGCACTAGGAAACAGACTGAGAAAGCAGAGAAATAGTGTCTCCTGCAACCCGTTCCCTTGGTGCTAGATGAACGAACGTCTCTCCACCTGCTCAGTTCTGAGACGTAAGTGTGTGTGAAAGCCGCTCTTCACCTAGCTTGTTGGGAACACAAAGTTTCTTTTCAGTTGCAGACTCCATTCCATACATATATATGGGGAGATACAAGCTCCAACTCGATTTTACAGTGAAAACTGCAGGAACTTCAAACCGGCACTAGGAAACAGACTGAGAAAGCAGAGAAAAAGTGTCTCCTGCAACCCGTTCCCTTGGTGCTAGATGAACGAAAGTCTCTCCAATTGCTCAGTTCCGAGAGTTAAGTGTGTGTGAAAGCCGTCCTTCACCTAGCTTGTTGGGAACACAAAGTTTCTTTTCAGTTGCAAACTCCATTCCATACATATATATGGGGAGGTACAAGCTCCAACACTGTTTGACAGTGAAAACTGCAGGAACTTCAAACTGGCACTAGTAAATAGAATGAGAAAGCTGAGAAAAAGTGTCTCCTGCAACCCGTTCCCTTGGTGCTAGATGAACGAAAGTTTCTCCACTTGCTCAGTTCCGAGAGATAAGTGTGTGTGAAAGCCGTCCTTCAACTAGCTTGTTGGTAACACAAAGTTTCTTTTCAGTTGCAAACTCCATTCCATACATATATATGGGGAGGTTCAAGCTCCAACTCGGTTTTACAGTGAAAACTGCAGGAACTTCAAAACGGCACTAGGAAACAGACTGAGAAAGCAGAGAAATAGTATCTCCTGCAACCCGTTCCCTTGGTGCTAGATGAACGAACGTCTCTCCACTTGCTCAGTTTTGAGAGAATAGTGTGTGTGAAAGCCGTCCTTCACCTTCCTTGTTGGGAACACAAAGTTTCTTTTCAGTTGCAAACTCCATTCCATACATATATATGGGGAGGTACTAGCTCCAACTCGGTTTGACAGTGAAAACTGCAGGAACTTCAAACCGGCACTAGGAATCAGACTGAGAATGCAGAGAAAAAGTTTCTCCTGCAAGCCGTTCCCTTGGTGCTAAATGAACGAACGTCTCTCCACTTGCTCAGTTCCGAGAGATAAGTGTGTGTGAAAGCCGTCCTTCACCTAGCTTGTTGGGAACACAAAGTTTCTTTTCAGTTGCAAACTCCATTTCATACATATATATGGGGAGGTACAAGCTCCAACTCGATTTTACAGTGAAAACTGCAGGAACTTCAAACCGGCACTAGGAAACAGACTGAGAAAGCAGAGAAAAAGTGTCTCCTGCAACCCGTTCCCTTGGTGCTAGATGAACGAACGTCTCTCCACTTGCTCAGTTCCGAGACATAAGTGTGTGTGATAGCCGTCCTTCACCTAGCTTGTTGGGAACACAAAGTTTCTTTTCAGTTGCAATCTCCATTCCATATATATATATGGGGAGGTTAAAGCTCCAACTCGGTTTTACAGTGAAAACTGCAGGAACTTCAAACCGGCAGTAGGAAACAGACTGAGAAAGCAGAGAAAAAGTGACACCTGCAACCCGTTCCCTTGGTGCTAGATGAACGAACGTCTCTCCACTTGCTCAGTTCTGAGAGACAAGTGTGTGTGAAAGCCGTCCTTCACCTAGCTTGTTGGGAACACAAAGTTTCTTTTCAGTTGCAAACTCCATTCCATACATATATATGGGGAGGTACAAGCTCCAACTCGGTTTGACAGTGAAAACTGCAGGAAGTTCAAACCGGCCCTAGGAAACAGACTGAGAAAGTATAGAAAAAGTGTCTCCTGCAACCCGATCCCTTGGTGCTAGATGAACGAACGTCTCTCCACTTGCTCAGTTCTGAGAGATAAGTGTGTTTGAAAGCCGTCCTTCAACTAGCTTGTTGGGAACACAAAGTTTCTTTTCAGTTGCAAACTCCATTCCATACATATATATGGGGAGGTTCAAGCTCCAACTCGGTTTGACAGTGAAAACTGCAGGAACTTCAAACCGGCACTAGGAAACAGACTGAGAAAGCAGAGAAAAAGTGTCTCCAGCAACCCGTTCCCTTGGTGCTCGATGAACGAACGTCTCTCCACTTGCTCAGTTCTGAGAGATAAGTGTGTGTGAAAGCCGTCCTTCAACTAGCTTGTTGGGAACACAAAGTTTCTTTTCAGTTGCAAACTCCATTCCATACATATATAAGGGGAGGTAAAAGTTCCAACACTTTTTGACACTGAAAACTGCAGGAACTTCAAACCGGCACTAGGAAACAGACTGAGAAAGCAGAGAAAAAGTGTCTCCTGCAACCCGTTCCCTTGGTGCTAGATGAACGAACGTCTCTCCACTTGCTCAGTTCTGAGAGATACGTGTGTGTGAAAGCCGTCCTTCACCTAGCTTGTTGGGAACACAAAGTTTCTTTTCAGTTGCAAACTCCATTCCATACATATATATGGGGAGGTAGAAACTCCAACTCGGTTTGACAGTGAAAACTGCAGGAAATTCAAACAGGCACTAGGAAAAAACTGAGAAAGCAGAGAAAAAGTGTCTCCTGCAAACCGTTCCCTTGGTGCTAGATGAACGAACGTCTCTCCACTTGCTCATTTCCGAGAGATAAGTGTGTGTGAAAGCCGTCCTTCACCTTGCTTGTTGGGAACACAAAGTTTCTTTTCAGTTGCAAACTCCATTCCATACATATATATGGGGAGGTACAAGCTCCAACTCGGTTTTACAGTGAAAACTGCAGGAACTTCAAACCGGCAGTAGGAAACAGACTGAGAAAGCAAAGAAAAAGTGACTCCTGCAACCCGTTCCCTTGGTGCTAGATGAACGAACGTCTCTCCACCTGCTCAGTTCTGAGAGACAAGTGTGTGTGAAAGCCGTCCTTCACCTAGCTTGTTGGGAACACAAAGTTTCTTTTCAGTTGCAAACTCCATTCCATACATATATATGGGGAGGTACAAGCTCCAACACGGTTTGACAGTGAAAACTGCAGGAACTTCAAACCGGCCCTAGGAAACAGACTGAGAAAGCAGAGAAAAAGTTTCTCCTGCAACCCGATCCCTTGGTGCTAGATGAACGAACGTCTCTCCACTTGCTCAGTTCTGAGAGATAAGTGTGTGTGAAAGCCGTCCTTCAACTAGCTTGTTGGGAACACAAAGTTTCTTTTCAGTTGCAAACTCCATTCCATACATATATATGGGGAGGTTCAAGCTCCAACTCGGTTTTACAGTGAAAACTGCAGGAACTTCAAACCGGCACTAGGAAACAGACTGAGAAAGCAGAGAAAAAGTGTCTCCAGCAACCCGTTCCCTTGGTGCTAGATGAACGAACGTCTCTCCACTTGCTAAGTTGTGAGAGATCAGTGTGTGTGAAAGCCGTCCTTCAACTAGCTTATTGGGAACACAAAGTTTCTTTTCAGTTGCAAACTCCATTCCATACATATATAAGGGGAGGTAAAAGTTCCAACACTTTTTGACACTGAAAACTGCAGGAACATCAAACAGGCACTAGGAAACAGACTGAGAAAGCAGAGAAAAAGTGTCTCCTGCAACCCGTTCCCTTGGTGCTAGATGAACGAACGTCTCTCCACTTGCTCAGTTCTGAGAGATAAGTGTGTGTGAAAGCCGCCCTTCACCTAGCTTGTTGGGAACACAAAGTTTCTTTTCAGTTGCAAACTCCATTCCATACATATATATGGGGAGGTAGAAGCTCCAATTCGGTTTGACAGTGAAAACTGCAGGAAATTCAAACAGGCACTAGGAAAAAGACTGAGAATGCAGAGAAAAAGTGTCTCCTGCAACCCGTTCCCTTGGTGCTAAATGAACGAACGTCTCTCCACTTGCTCATTTCCGAGAGATAAGTGTGTGTGAAAGCCGTCCTTCACCTAGCTTGTTGGGAACACAAAGTTTCTTTTCAGTTGCAAACTCCATTCCATACATATATATGGGGAGGTAGGAGCTCCAACTCGGTTTGACAGTGAAAACTGCAGGAAATTCAAACAGGCACTAGGAAAAATACTGAGAAAGCAGAGAAAAAGTGTCTCCTGCAACCCGTTCCCTTTGTGCTAGATGAACGAACGTCTCTCCACTTGCTCAGTTCTGAGAGATAAGTGTGTGTGAAAGCCGTCCTTCACCTAGCTTGTTGGGAACACAAAGTTTCTTTTCAGTTGCAAACTCCATTCCATACATATATATGGGGAGGTAAAAGTTCCAACACTGTTTGACACTGAAAACTGCAGGAACTTCAAACCGGCACTAGGAAACAGACTGAGAAAGCAGAGAAATAGTGTCTCCTGCAACCCGTTCCCTTGGTGCTAGATGAACGAACGTCTCTCCACTTGCTCAGTTCTGAGAAATAAGTGTGTGTGAAAGCCGTCCTTCACCTAGCTTGTTGGGAACACAAAGTTTCTTTTCAGTTGCAAACTCCATTCCATACATATATATGGGGAGGTACAAGCTCCAACTCTGTTTGACAGTGAAAACTGCAGGAACTTCAAACTGGCACTAGTAAATAGAATGAGAAAGCTGAAAAAAAGTGTCTCCTGCAACCCGTTCCCTTGGTGCTAGATGAACGAACGTTTCTCCACTTGCTCAGTTCCGAGAGATAAGTGTGTGTGAAAGCCGTCCTTCAACTAGCTTGTTGGTAACACAAAGTTACTTTTCAGTTGCAAACTCCATTCCATACATATATATGGGGAGGT
Source organism: Camelus dromedarius (assembly GCF_036321535.1). Lineage (NCBI taxonomy): Eukaryota > Metazoa > Chordata > Mammalia > Artiodactyla > Camelidae > Camelus > Camelus dromedarius. The sequence continues at coordinate 421,722 of NW_026989835.1, forward strand.
TCAAGCTCCAACTCGGTTTGACAGTGAAAACTGCAGGAACTTCATACCGGCACTAGGAAACAGACTGAGAAAGCAGAGAAAAAGTGACTCCTGCAACCCGTTCCCTTGGTGCTAGATGAACGAACGTCTCTCCACTTGCTCAGTTCTGAGAGATAAGTGTGTGTGAAAGCCGCTCTTCACCTAGCTTGTTGGGAACACAAAGTTTCTTTTCAGTTGCAAAGTCCATTCCATACATATATATGGGGAGGTACAAGCTCCAACTCGATTTTACAGTGAAAACTGCAGGAACTTCAAACCGGCACTAGGAAACAGACTGAGAAAGCAGTGAAAAATTGTCTCCTGTAACCCGTTCCCTTGGTGCTAGATGAACGAACGTCGCTCCACTTACTCAGTTCCGAGAGATAAGTGTGTGTGAAAGCCGTCCTTCACCTAGCTTGTTGGGAACAGAAAGTTTCTTTTCAGTTGCAAATTCCATTCCATACATATATATGGGGAGGTTCAAGCTCCAACTCGGTTTTACAGTGAAAACTGCAGGAACTTCAAACCGGCACTAGGAAACAGACTGAGAAAGCAGAGAAAAATTGTCTCCTGCAACCCGTTCCCTTGGTGCTAGATGAACGAACGTCTCTCCACTTGCTCAGTTCTGAGAGATAAGTGTGTGTGAAAGCCGTCCTTCACCTATCTTATTGGGAACACAAAGTTTCTTTTCAGTTGCAAACTCCATTCAATACATATATATGGGTAGGTCAAAGCTCCAACTCTGTTTGACACTGAAAACTGCAGGAACTTCAAACCGGCACTAGGAAACAGACTGAGAAAGCAGAGAAAAAGTGTCTCCTGCAACCCGTTCCCTTGGTGCTAGATGAACGAACGTCTCTCCACTTGCTCAGTTCTGAGAGATAAGTGTGTGTGAAAGCCGCCCTTCACCTAGCTTGTTGGGAACACAAAGTTTCTTTTCAGTTGCAAACTCCATTCCATACATATATATGGGGAGGTAGAAGCTCCAATTCGGTTTGACAGTGAAAACTGCAGGAAATTCAAACAGGCACTAGGAAAAAGACTGAGAATGCAGAGAAAAAGTGTCTCCTGCAACCCGTTCCCTTGGTGCTAGATGAACGAACGTCTCTCCACTTGCTCAGTTCTGAGAAATAAGTGTGTGTGAAAGCCGTCCTTCACCTAGCTTGTTGGGAACACAAAGTTTCTTTTCAGTTGCAAACTCCATTCCATACATATATATGGGGAGGTACAAGCTCCAACTCGTTTTGACAGTGAAAACTGCAGGAAGTTCAAACCGGCCCTAGGAAACAGACTGAGAAAGTATAGAAAAAGTGTCTCCTGCAACCCGATCCCTTGGTGCTAGATGAACGAACGTCTCTCCACTTGCTCAGTTCTGAGAGATAAGTGTGTGTGAAAGCCGTCCTTCAACTAGCTTGTTGGGAACACAAAGTTTCTTTTCAGTTGCAAACTCCATTCCATACATATATATGGGGAGGTTCAAGCTCCAACTCGGTTTGACAGTGAAAACTGCAGGAACTTCAAACCGGCACTAGGAAACAGACTGAGAAAGCAGAGAAATAGTGTCTCCAGCAACCCGTTCCCTTGGTGCTAGATGAACGAACGTCTCTCCACTTGCTCAGTTCTGAGAGATAAGTGTGTGTGAAAGCCGTCCTTCAACTAGCTTGTTGGGAACACAAAGTTTCTTTTCAGTTGCAAACTCCATTCCATACATATATAAGGGGAGGTAAAAGTTCCAACACTTTTTGACACTGAAAACTGCAGGAACTTCAAACCGGCACTAGGAAACAGACTGAGAAAGCAGAGAAAAAGTGTCTCCTGCAACCCGTTCCCTTGGTGCTAGATGAACGAACGTCTCTCCACTTGCTCAGTTCTGAGAGATACGTGTGTGTGAAAGCCGTCCTTCACCTAGCTTGTTGGGAACACAAAGTTTCTTTTCAGTTGCAAACTCCATTCCATACATATATATGGGGAGGTAGAATCTCCAACTCGGTTTGACAGTGAAAACTGCAGGAAATTCAAACAGGCACTAGGAAAAAACTGAGAAAGCAGAGAAAAAGTGTCTCCTGCAACCCGTTCCCTTGGTGCTAGATGAACGAACGTCTCTCCACCTGCTCAGTTCTGAGAGACAAGTGTGTGTGAAAGCCGTCCTTCACCTAGCTTGTTGGGAACACAAAGTTTCTTTTCAGTTGCAAACTCCATTCCATACATATATATGGGGAGGTACAAGCTCCAACACGGTTTGACAGTGAAAACTGCAGGAACTTCAAACCGGCCCTAGGAAACAGACTGAGAAAGCAGAGAAAAAGTTTCTCCTGCAACCCGATCCCTTGGTGCTAGATGAACGAACGTCTCTCCACTTGCTCAGTTCTGAGAGATAAGTGTGTGTGAAAGCCGTCCTTCAACTAGCTTGTTGGGAACACAAAGTTTCTTTTCAGTTGCAAACTCCATTCCATACATATATATGGGGAGGTTCAAGCTCCAACTCGGTTTTACAGTGAAAACTGCAGGAACTTCAAACCGGCACTAGGAAACAGACTGAGAAAGCAGAGAAAAAGTGTCTCCTGCAACCCGTTCCCTTGGTGCTAGATGAACGAACGTCTCCCCACTTGCTCAGTTCTGAGAGATAAGTGTGTGTGAAAGCCGTCCTTCACCTAGCTTGTTGGGAACACAAAGTTTCTTTTCAGTTGCAAACTCCATTCCATACATATATATGGGGAGGTAAAAGTTCCAACACTGTTTGACACTGAAAACTGCAGGAACTTCAAACCGGCACTAGGAAACAGACTGAGAAAGCAGAGAAAAAGTGTCTCCTGCAACCCGTTCCCTTGGTGCTAGATGAACGAACGTCTCTCCACTTGCTCAGTTCTGAGAAATAAGTGTGTGTGAAAGCCGTCCTTCACCTAGCTTGTTGGGAACACAAAGTTTCTTTTCAGTTGCAAACTCCATTCCATACATATATATGGGGAGGTACAAGCTCCAACTCTGTTTGACTGTGAAAACTGCAGGAACTTCAAACTGGCACTAGTAAATAGAATGAGAAAGCTGAGAAAAAGTGTCTCCTGCAACCCGTTCCCTTGGTGCTAGATGAACGAACGTCTCTCCACTTGCTCAGTTCCGAGAGATAAGTGTGTGTGAAAGCCGTCCTTCAACTAGCTTGTTGGTAACACAAAGTTACTTTTCAGTTGCAAACTCCATTCCATACATATATATGGGGAGGTTCAAGCTCCAACTCGGTTTGACAGTGAAAACTGCAGGAACTTCAAACCGGCACTAGGAAACAGACTGAGAAAGCAGAGAAAAAGTGACTCCTGCAACCCGTTCCCTTGGTGCTAGATGAACGAACGTCTCTCCACTTGCTCAGTTCTGAGAGATAAGTGTGTGTGAAAGCCGCTCTTCACCTAGCTTGTTGGGAACACAAAGTTTCTTTTCAGTTGCAAAGTCCATTCCATACATATATATGGGGAGGTACAAGCTCCAACTCGATTTTACAGTGAAAACTGCAGGAACTTCAAACCGGCACTAGGAAACAGACTGAGAAAGCAGTGAAAAATTGTCTCCTGTAACCCGTTCCCTTGGTGCTAGATGAACGAACGTCGCTCCACTTACTCAGTTCCGAGAGATAAGTGTGTGTGAAAGCCGTCCTTCACCTAGCTTGTTGGGAACAGAAAGTTTCTTTTCAGTTGCAAATTCCATTCCATACATATATATGGGGAGGTTCAAGCTCCAACTCGGTTTTACAGTGAAAACTGCAGGAACTTCAAACCGGCACTAGGAAACAGACTGAGAAAGCAGAGAAAAATTGTCTCCTGCAACCCGTTCCCTTGGTGCTAGATGAACGAACGTCTCTCCACTTGCTCAGTTCTGAGAGATAAGTGTGTGTGAAAGCCGTCCTTCACCTATCTTATTGGGAACACAAAGTTTCTTTTCAGTTGCAAACTCCATTCAATACATATATATGGGTAGGTCAAAGCTCCAACTCTGTTTGACACTGAAAACTGCAGGAACTTCAAACCGGCACTAGGAAACAGACTGAGAAAGCAGAGAAAAAGTGTCTCCTGCAACCCGTTCCCTTGGTGCTAGATGAACGAACGTCTCTCCACTTGCTCAGTTCTGAGAGATAAGTGTGTGTGAAAGCCGCCCTTCACCTAGCTTGTTGGGAACACAAAGTTTCTTTTCAGTTGCAAACTCCATTCCATACATATATATGGGGAGGTAGAAGCTCCAATTCGGTTTGACAGTGAAAACTGCAGGAAATTCAAACAGGCACTAGGAAAAAGACTGAGAATGCAGAGAAAAAGTGTCTCCTGCAACCCGTTCCCTTGGTGCTAGATGAACGAACGTCTCTCCACTTGCTCATTTCCGAGAGATAAGTGTGTGTGAAAGCCGTCCTTCACCTAGCTTGTTGGGAACACAAAGTTTCTTTTCAGTTGCAAACTCCATTCCATACATATATATGGGGAGGTAGAAGCTCCAACTCGGTTTGACAGTGAAAACTGCAGGAAATTCAAACAGGCACTAGGAAAAAGACTGAGAAAGCAGAGAAAATGTGTCTCCTGCATCCCGTTCCCTTGGTGCTAGATGAACGAACGTCTCTCCACTTGCTCAGTTCTGAGAGATAAGTGTGTGTGAAAGCCGTCCTTCACCTAGCTTGTTGGGAACACAAAGTTTCTTTTCAGTTGCAAACTCCATTCCATACATATATATGGGGAGGTAAAAGTTCCAACACTGTTTGACACTGAAAACTGCAGGAACTTCACACCGGCACTAGGAAACAGACTGAGAAAGCAGAGAAAAAGTGTCTCCTGCAACCCGTTCCCTTGGTGCTAGATGAACGAACGTCTCTCCACTTGCTCAGTTCTGAGAAATAAGTGTGTGTGAAAGCCGTCCTTCACCTAGCTTGTTGGGAACACAAAGTTTCTTTTCAGTTGCAAACTCCATTCCATACATATATATGGGGAGGTACAAGCTCCAACTCTGTTTGACAGTGAAAACTGCAGGAACTTCAAACTGGCACTAGTAAATAGAATGAGAAAGCTGAGAAAAAGTGTCTCCTGCAACCCGTTCCCTTGGTGCTAGATGAACGAACGTTTCTCCACTTGCTCAGTTCCGAGAGATAAGTGTGTGTGAAAGCCGTCCTTCAACTAGCTTGTTGGTAACACAAAGTTACTTTTCAGTTGCAAACTCCATTCCATACATATATATGGGGAGGTTCAAGCTCCAACTCGGTTTGACAGTGAAAACTGCAGGAACTTCAAACCGGCAGTAGGAAACAGACTGAGAAAGCAGAGAAAAAGTGACTCCTGCAACCCGTTCCCTTGGTGCTAGATGAACGAACGTCTCTCCACTTGCTCAGTTCTGAGAGATAAGTGTGTGTGAAAGCCGCTCTTCACCTAGCTTGTTGGGAACACAAAGTTTCTTTTCAGTTGCAAAGTCCATTCCATACATATATATGGGGAGGTACAAGCTCCAACTCGATTTTACAGTGAAAACTGCAGGAACTTCAAACCGGCACTAGGAAACAGACTGAGAAAGCAGAGAAAAAGTGTCTCCTGTAACCCGTTCCCTTGGTGCTAGATGAACGAACGTCTCTCCACTTACTCAGTTCCGAGAGATAAGTGTGTGTGAAAGCCGTCCTTCACCTAGCTTGTTGGGAACAGAAAGTTTCTTTTCAGTTGCAAATTCCATTCCATACATATATATGGGGAGGTTCAAGCTCCAACTCGGTTTTACAGTGAAAACTGCAGGAACTTCAAACCGGCACTAGGAAACAGACTGAGAAAGCAGAGAAATATTGTCTCCTGCAACCCGTTCCCTTGGTGCTAGATGAACGAACGTCTCTCCACTTGCTCAGTTCTGAGAGATAAGTGTGTGTGAAAGCCGTCCTTCACCTATCTTATTGGGAACACAAAGTTTCTTTTCAGTTACAAACTCCATTCAATACATATATATGGGTAGGTCAAAGCTCCAACTCTGTTTGACACTGAAAACTGCAGGAACTTCAAACTGGCACTAGGAAACAGACTGAGAAAGCAGAGAAAAAGTGTCTCCTGCAAACCGTTCCCTTGGTGCTAGATGAACGAACGTCTCTCCACTTGCTCAGTTCTGAGAGATAAGTGTGTGTGAAAGCCGCTCTTCACCTAGATTGTTGGATACACAAAGTTTCTTTTCAGTTTCAAACTCCATTCCATACATATATATGGGGTGGTACTAGCTAAAACTCTGTTTGACCGTGAAAACTGCAGGAACTTCAAACCGGCACTAGGAATCAGACTGAGAAAGCAGAGAAAAAGTGTCTCCTGCAACCCGTTCCCTTGGTTCTAGATGAACGAACGTCTCTCCACTTGCTCAGTTCTGAGAGATAAGTGTGTGTGAAAGCCGTCCTTCACCTAGCTTTTTGGGAACACAATGTTTCTTTTCAGTTGCAAACTCCATTCCATACATATATATGGGGAGGTTCAAGCTCCAACTCGGTTTTACAGTGAAAACTGCAGGAACTTCAAACCGGCACTAGGAAACAGACTGAGAAAGCAGAGAAAAAGTGTCACCTGCAACCCGTTCCCTTGGTGCTAGATGAACGAACGTCTCTCCACTTGCTCAGTTCTGAGAGATAAGTGTGTGTGAAAGCCGTCCTTCACCAAGCTTGTTTGGAACACAAAGCTTCTTTTCAGTTGCAAACTCCATTCCATACATAAATATGGGGAGGTACTAGCTCCAACTCGGTTTGACAGTGAAAATTGCAGGAACTTCAAACCGGCACTAGGAAACAGACTGAGAAAGCAGAGAAAAAGTGTCTCCTGCAACCCGTTCCCTTGGTGCTAGATGAACGAACGTCTCTCCACTTGCTCAGTTCTGAGAGATAATTGTGTGTGAAAGCCGCTCTTCACCTAGCTTGTTGGGAACACAAAGTTTCTTTTCAGTTGCCAACTCCATTCCATACATATATATGGGGAGGTACTAGCTCCAACTCGGTTTGACAGTGAAAACTGCAGGAACTTCAAACCGGCCCTAGCAAACAGACTGAGAAAGCAGAGAAAAAGTGTCTCCTGCAACCCGTTCCCTTGGAGCTAGATGAACGAAGGTCTCTCCACTTGCTCAGTTCTGAGGGATAAGTGTGTGTGAAAGCCGCCCTTCACCTAACTTGTTGGGAACACAAAGTTTCTTTTCAGTTGCAAACTCCATTCCATACATATATATGGGGAGGTACAAGCTCCAACTCGATTTTACAGTGAAAACTGCAGGAACATCAAACCGGCACTAGGAAACAGACAGAGAAAGCAGAGAAATAGAGTCCCTGTAACCCGTTCCCTTGGTGCTAGATGAACGAACGTTTCTCCACTTGCTCAGTTCTGAGAGAAAAGTGTGTGTGAAAGCCATCCTTCAACTAGATTGTGGGGAACACAAAGTTTCTTTTCAGTTGCAAACTCCATTCCATACATATATATGGGTAGGTACTAGCTCCAACTCGGTTTTACAGTGAAAATTGCAGGAACTTCAAACCGGCACTAGGAAACAGAATGAGAAAGCAGAGAAAAAGTGTCTCCTGCAACCCGTTCCCTTGGTGCTAGATGAACGAACGTCTCTCCACTTGCTCAGTTCTGAGAGATAAGTGTGAGTGAAAGCCGTCCTTCACCTAGCTTGTTTGGAACACAAAGCTTCTTTTCAGTTGCAAACTCCATTCCATACATATATATGGGGAGGTACTAGCTCCAACTCGGTTTGACAGTGAAAATTGCAGGAACTTCAAAACGGCACTAGGAAAAAGACTGAGAAAGCAGAGAAAAAGTGTCTCCTGCAACCCGTTCCCTTGGTGCTAGATGAACGAACGTCTCTCCACTTGCTCAGTTCTGAGAGATAAGTGTGTGTGAAAGCCGCTCTTCACCTAGCTTGTTGGGAACACAAAGTTTCTTTTCAGTTGCCAACTCCATTCCATACATATATATGGGGAGGTACTAGCTCCAACTCGGTTTCACAGTGAAAACTGCAGGAACTTCAAACCGGCAGTAGGAAACAGACTGAGAAAGCAGAGAAAAAGAGTCTCCTGCAACCCGTTCCCTTGGTGCTAGATGAACGAAGGTCTCTCCACTTGCTCAGTTCTGAGAGATAAGTGTGTGTGAAAGGCGTCCTTCACCAAGCTTGTTGGGAACAAAAAGTTTCTTTTCAGTTGCAAATTCCATTCCATACATATATATGGGGAGGTACAAGCTCCAACTCGGTTTTACAGTGAAAACTGGAGGAACTTCAAACCGGCCCTAGTAAACAGACTGAGAAAGCAGAGAAAAAGTGTCTCCTGCAACCCGTTCCCTTGGTGCTAGATGAACGAACGTCTCTCCACTTGCTCAGTTCTGAGGGATAATTGTGTGTGAAAGTCGCCCTTCACCTAACTTGTTGGGAACACAAAGTTTCTTTTCAGTTGCAAACTCCATTCCATACATATATATGGGGAGGTACAAGCTCCAACTCGATTTTACAGTGAAAACTGCAGGAACATCAAACCGGCACTAGGAAACAGACTGAGAAAGCAGAGAAATAGTGTCCCTGCCACCCGTTCCCTTGGTGCTAGATGAACGAACGTCTCTCCACTTGCTCAGTTCTGAGAGATAAATGTGTGTGAAAGCCGCACTTCATCCTAGCTTGTTGGGAACACAAAGTTTCTTTTCAGTTGCAAAATCCATTCCATACATATATATGGGGAGGTACAAGCTCCAACTCGATTTTACAGTGAAAACTGCAGGAAATTCAAACCGGCACTAGGAAACAGACTGAGAAAGCAGAGAAAAAGTGTCTCCTGCAACCCGTTCCCTTGGTGCTAGATGAACGAACGTCTCATCACTTGCTCAGTTCTGAGAGATAAGTGTGAGTGAAAGCCATCCTTCACCTAGATTGTGTTTAACACAAAGTTTCTTTTCAGTTGCATACTCCAATCCATACATATATATGGGGAAGTACTAGCTCCAACTCGGTTTGACAGTGAAAACTGCAGGAACTTCAAACCGGCCCTAGGAAACAGACTGAGAAAGCAGAGAAAAAGTTTCTCCTGCAACCCGTTCCATTGGTGCTAGATGAACGAACGTCTCTACACTTGCTAAGTTCTGAGAGATAAGTGTGTGTGAAAGCCGTCCTTCACCTAGCTTGTTGGGAACACAAAGTTTCTTTTCAGTTGCAAACTCCATTCCATACATATATATGGGGAGGTACTAGCTCCAACTCGGTTTGACAGTGAAAACTGCAGAAACTTCAAACCGGCACTAGGAATCAGACTGAGACAGCAGAGAAATAGTTTCCCCTGCAACCCGATCCCTTGGTGCTAGATGAACGAACGTCTCTCCACTTGCTCAGTTCTGAGAGATAAGTGTGTGTGAAAGGCGTCCTTCACCTAGCTTGTTGGGAACACAAAGTTTCTTTTCAGTTGCAAACTCCATTGCATACATATATATGGGGAGGTACAAGCTCCAACTCGGTTTTACAGTGAAAACTGCAGGAACTTCAAACCGGCCGTAGGAAACAGACTGAGAAAGCAGAGAAAAAGTGTGTCCTGCAACCCGTTCCCTTGGTGCTAGATGAACGAACGTCTCTCCACTTGCTCAGTTCTGAGAGATAAGTGTGTGTGAAAGCCGCACTTCATTCTAGCTTGTTGGGAACACAAAGTTACTTTTCAGTTGCAAACTCCATTCCATACATATATATGGGGAGGTTCAAGCTCCAACTCAGTTTTACATGTGAAAACTGCAGGAACTTCAAACCGGCCCTAGGAAACATAGTGAGAAAGCAGAGAAAAAGTTTCTCCTGCAACCCGATCCCTTGGTGCTAGATGAACGAACGTCTCTCCACTTGCTCAGTTCTCAGAGATAAGTGTGTGTGAAAGCCGTCCTTCACCTAGCTTGTTGGGAACACAAAGTTTCTTTTCAGTTGCAAACTCCATTCCATACATATATATGGGGAGGTTCAAGCTCCAACTCGGATTTACAGTGAAAACTGCAGGAACTTCAAACCGGCACTAGGAAAAAGACTGAGAAAGCAGAGAAAAAGTGTCTCCTGCAACCCGTTCCCTTGGTGCTAGATGAACGAACGTCTCTCCACTTGCTCAGTTCTGAGAGATAAGTGTGTGTGAAAGCCGTCCTTCACCTAGCTTGTTGGGAACACAAAGTTTCTTTTCAGTTGCAAACTCCATTCCATACATATATATGTGGAGGTATAAGCTCCAACTCTGTTTTACAGTGAAAACTGCAGGAACTTCAAACCGGCCCTATTAAACACACTGAGAAAACAGAGAAAAAGTGTCTCCTGTAAACCGTTCCCTTTGTGCTAGATGAACGAACGTCTCTCCACTTGCTCAGTTCTGAGAAATAAGTGTGTGTGAAAGCCGCACTTCATCCTAGCTTGTTGGGAACACAAAGTTTCTTTTCAGTTGCAAACTCCATTCCATACATATATATGGGGAGGTACTAGCTCCAACTCGGTTTGACAGTGAAAACTGCAGGAACTTCAAACCGGCACTAGGAAAGAGACTGAGAAAGCAGAGAAAAAGTATCTCCTGCAACCCGTTCCCTTGGTGCTAGATGAACGAACGTCTCTCCACTTGCTCAGTTCTGAGAGATAAATGTGTGTGAAAGCTGCACTTCATCCTAGCTTGTTGGGAACACAAAGTTTCTTTTCAGTTGCAAACTCCATTCCATACATATATATGGGGAGGTACAAGCTCCAACTCGATTTTATAGTGAAAACTGCAGGAACTTCAAACCGGCACTAGGAAACAGACTGAGAAAGCAGAGAAAAAGTGTCTCCTGCAACCCGTTCCCTTGGTGCTAGATGAACGAACGTCTCATCACTTGCTCAGTTCTGAGAGATAAGTGTGAGTGAAAGCCATCCTTCACCTAGATTGTGTGGAACACAAAGTTTCTTTTCAGTTGCATACTCCATTCCATACATATATATGGGGAAGTACTAGCTCCAACTCGGTTTTACAGTGAAAACTGCAGGAACTTCAAACCGGCCGTAGGAAACAGACTGAGAAAGCAGAGAAAAAGTGTGTCCTGCAACCCGTTCCCTTGGTGCTAGATGAACGAACGTCTCTCCACTTTCTCAGTTCTGAGAGATAAGTGTGTGTGAAAGCCGCACTTCATTCTAGCTTGTTGGGAACACAAAGTTACTTTTCAGTTGCAAACTCCATTCCATACATATATATGGGGAGGTTCAAGCTCCAACTGAGTTTTACATGTGAAAACTGCAGGAACTTCAAACCGGCCCTAGGAAACATAGTGAGAAAGCAGGGAAAAAGTTTCTCCTGCATCCCGATCCCTTGGTGCTAGATGAACGAACGTCTCTCCACTTGCTCAGTTCTCAGAGATAAGTGTGTGTGAAAGCCGTCCTTCACCTAGCTTGTTGGGAACACAAAGTTTCTTTTCAGTTGCAAACTCCATTCCATACATATATATGGGGAGGTTCAAGCTCCAACTCGGATTTACAGTGAAAACTGCAGGAACTTCAAACCGGCACTAGGAAAAAGACTGAGAAAGCAGAGAAAAAGTGTCTCCTGCAACCCGTTCCCTTGGTGCTAGATGAACGAACGTCTCTCCACTTGCTCAGTTCTGAGAGATAATTGTGTGTGAAAGCCTCAATTCATCCTAGCTTGTTGGGAACACAAAGTTTCTTTTCAGTTGCAAACTCCATTCCATACATATATATGGGGAGGTACTAGCTCCAACTCGGTTTGACAGTGAAAACTGCAGGAACTTCAAACCGGCACTAGGAAACAGTCTGAGAAAGCAGAGAAAAAGTGTCTCCTGCAACCCGTTCCCTTGGTGCTAGATGAACGAACGTCTCTCCACTTGCTCAGTTCTGAGAGATAAGTGTGTGTGAAAGCCGTCCTTCACCTAGCTTGTTGGGAACACAAAGTTTCTTTTCAGTTGCAAACTCCATTCCATACATATATATGTGGAGGTACAAGCTCCAACTCTGTTTTACAGTGAAAACTGCAGGAACTTCAAACCGGCCCTATTAAACACACTGAGAAAACAGAGAAAAAGTGTCTCCTGCAACCCGTTCCCTTTGTGCTAGATGAACGAACGTCTCTCCACTTGCTCAGTTCTGAGAAATTTGTGTGTGTGAAAGCCGGACTTCATCCTAGCTTGTTGGGAACACAAAGTTTCTTTTCAGTTGCAAACTCCATTCCATACATATATATGGGGAGGTACTAGCTCCAACTCGGTTTGACAGTGAAAACTGCAGGAACTTCAAACCGGCACTAGGAAAGAGACTGAGAAAGCAGAGAAAAAGTATCTCCTGCAACCCGTTCCCTTGGTGCTAGATGAACGAACGTCTCTCCACTTGCTCAGTTCTGAGAGATAAATGTGTGTGAAAGCCGCATTTCATCCTAGCTTGTTGGAAACACAAAGTTTCTTTTCAGTTGCAAACTCCATTCCATACATATATATGGGGAGGTACAAGCTCCAACTCGATTTTATAGTGAAAACTGCAGGAACTTCAAACCGGCACTAGGAAACAGACTGAGAAAGCAGAGAAAAAGTGTCTCCTGCAACCCGTCCCCTTGGTGCTAGATGAACGAACGTCTCATCACTTGCTCAGTTCTGAGAGATAAGTGTGAGTGAAAGCCATCCTTCACCTAGATTGTGTGGAACACTAAGTTTCTTTTCAGTTGCATACTCCATTCCATACATATATATGGGGAAGTACTAGCTCCAACTCTGTTTGACAGTGAAAACTGCAGGAACTTCAAACTGGCCCTAGGAAACAGACTGAGAAAGCAGAGAAAAAGTTTCTCCTGCAACCCGTTCCATTGGTGCTAGATGAACGAACGTCTCTACACTTGCTAAGTTCTGAGAGATAAGTGTGTGTGAAAGCCGTCCTTCACCTAGCTTGTTGGGAACACAAAGTTTCTTTTCAGTTGCAAACTCCATTCCATACATATATATGGGGAGGTACTAGCTCCAACTCGGTTTGACAGTGAAAACTGCAGAAACTTCAAACCGGCACTAGGAATCAGACTGAGACAGCAGAGAAATAGTTTCTCCTGCAACCCGTTCCCTTGGTGCTAGATGAACGAACGTCTCTCCACTTGCTCAGTTCTGAGAGATAAGTGTGTGTGAAAGGCGTCCTTCACCTAGCTTGTTGGGAACACCATGTTTCTTTTCAGTTGCAAACTCCATTCCATACATATATAAGGGGAGGTACAAGCTCCAACACGGTTTTACAGTGAAAACTGCAGGAACTTCAAACAGGCCCTAGGAAACAGACTGAGAAAGCAGAGAAAAAGTGTCTCCTGCAACCCGTTCCCTTGGTGCTAGATGAACGAACGTCTCTCCACTTGCTAAGTTCTGAGAGATAAATGTGTGTGAAAGCCGTCCTTCACCTAGCTTGTTGGGAACACAAAGCTTCTTTTCAGTTGCAAACTCCATTCCATACATATATATGGGGAGGTAATATCTCCAACTCGGTTTGACAGTGAAAATTGCAGGAACTTCAATTCGGCACTAGGAAACAGACTGAGAAAGCAAGAAAAAGTGTCTCCTGCAACCCGATCCCTTGGTGTTAGATGAACGAACGTCACTCCACTTGCTCAGTTCTGAGAGATATGTGTGTGTGGAAGCCGCTCTTCACCTATCTTATTGGGATCACAAAGTTTCTTTTCAGTTGCAAACTCCATTCCATACATATATATGGGGAGGTACAAGCTCCAAATCATTTTGACAGTGAAAACTGCAGGAATTTCAAACTGGCACTAGGAATCAGACTGAGAAAGCAGAGAAAAAGTTTCTCCTGCAACCCGTTCCCTTGGTGCCAGATGAAAGAACGTCTATCCACTTGCTCAGTTCTGAGAGATAAGTGTGTGTGAAAGCCGTCCTTCACCTAGCTTGATGGGAACAAAAAGTTTCTTTTCAGTTGCAAACTTCATTCCTTACACATATATGGGGAAGTAAAAGCTCCAACTCTGTTTGACACTGAAAACTGCAGGAACTTCAAACCGGCACTAGGAAACAGACTGAGAAAGCAGAGAAAAAGTGTCTCCTGCAACCCGATCCCTTGGTGCTAGATGAACGAACGTCTCTCCACTTGCTCAGTTCTGAGAGATAAGTGTGTGTGAAAGCCGCTCTTCACCTAGCTTGTTGGGAACACAAAGTTTCTTATCAGTTGCAAACTCCATTCCATACATATATATGGGGAGGTACAAGCTCCAACTCTATTTTACAGTGAAAACTGCAGGAACTTCAAACCGGCACTAGGAAAGAGACTGAGAAATCTGAGAAAAAGTGTCTCCTGCAACCCGTTCCCTTGGTGCTAGATGAACGAACGTCTCTCCACTTACTCAGTTCCGAGAGATAAGTGTGTGTGAAAGCCGTCCTTCACCTAGCTTGTTGGGAACACAAAGTTTCTTTTCAGTTGCAAATTCCATTCCGTACATATATATGGGGAGGTTCAAGCTCCAACTCGGTTTTACAGTGAAAACTGCAGGAACTTCAAACCGGCACTAGGAAACAGACTGAGAAAGCAGAGAAAAAGTGTCTAATGCAACCCGTTCCCTTGATGCTAGATGAACGAACGTCTCTCCACTTGCTCAGTTCTGAGAGATAAGTGTGTGTGAAAGCCGTCCTTCACCTAGCTTGTTGGGAACACAAAGTTTATTTTCAGTTGCAAACTCCATTCCATACATATATATGGGGAGGTAAAAGCTCCAACTCTGTTTGACACTGAAAACTGCAGGAACTTCAAACCGGCACTAGGAAACAGACTGAGAAAGCAGAGAAAAAGTGTCTCCTGCAACCCGTTCCCTTGGTGCTAGATGAACGAACGTCTCTCCACTTGCTCAGTTCTGAGAGATAAGTGTGTGTGAAAGCCGGACTTCATCCTAGATTGTTGGGAACACAAAGTTTCTTTTCAGTTGCAAACTCCATTCCATACATATATATGGGGAGGTACAAGCTCCAACTCGGTTTTACAGTGAAAACTGCAGGAACTTCAAACCGGCCCTAGGAAACAGACTGAGAAAGCAGAGAAAATGTTTCTCTTGCAACCCGATCCCTTGGTGCTAGATGAACGAACGTATCTCCACTTGCTCAGTTCTGAGAGATAAGTGTGTGTGAAAGCCGTCCTTCACCTAGCTTGTTGGGAACACAAAGTTTCTTTTCAGTTGCAAACACCATTCCATACATATATACGGGGAGGTTCAAACTCCAACTCTGTTTTACAGTGAAAACTGCAGGAACTTCAAACCGGCACTAGGAAACAGACTGAGAAAGCAGAGAAAAAGTGTCTCCTGCAACCCGTTCCCTTGGTGCTAGATGAACGAACGTCTCTCCACTTGCTCAGTTCTGAGAGATAAATGTGTGTGAAAGCCGTCCTTCACCTAGCTTGTTGGGAACACAAAGTTTCTTTTCAGTTGCAAACTCCATTTTATACATTTATATGGGTAGGTAGAAGCTCCAAATCGGTTTGACAGTGAAAACTGCAGGAACTTCAAACCGGCACTAGGAAAGAGACTGAGAAAGCAGAGAAATAGTGTGTCCTGCAACCCGTTCCCTTGGTGCTAGATGAACGAACGTCTCTCCACCTGCTCAGTTCTGAGAGATAAGTGTGTGTGAAAGCCGCTCTTCACTTAGCTTGTAAGGAACACAAAGTTTCTTTTCAGTTGCAAACTCCATTCCATACATATATATGGGGAGGTACAAGCTCCAACTCGATTTTACAGTGAAAAATGCAGGAACTTCAAACCGGCACTAGGAAAGAGACTGAGAAATCAGAGAAAAAGTGTCTCCTGCAACCCGTTCCCTTGGTGCTAGATGAACGAACGTCTCTCCACTTGCTCAGTTCCGAGAGATAAGTGTGTGTGAAAGCCGTCCTTCACCTAGCTTGTTGGGAACACAAAGTTTCTTTTCAGTTGCAAATTCCATTCCATACATATATAAGGGGAGGTTCAAGCTCCAACTCGGTTTTACAGTGAAAACTGCAGGAACTTCAAACCGGCAGTAGGAAACAGACTGAGAAAGCAGAGAAAAAGAGTCTCCTGCAACCCGTTCCCTTGGTGCTAGATGAACGAACGTCTCTCCACTTGCTCAGTTCTGAGAGATAAGTGTGTGTGAAAGCCGTCCTTCACCTAGCTTGATGGGAACAAAAAGTTTCTTTTCAGTTGCAAACTCCATTCCATACATATATATGGGGAGGTAAAATCTCCAACTCTGTTTGACACTGAAAACTGCAGGAAATTCAAACCGGCACTAGGAAACAGACTGAGAAAGCAGAGAAAAAGTGTCTCCTGCAACCCGTTCCTTGGTGCTAGATGAACGAACGTCTCTCCACTTGCTCAGTTCTGAGAGATAAATGTGTGTGAAAGCCGTCCTTCACCTAGCTTGTTGGGAACACAAAGTTTCTTTTCAGTTGCAAACTCCATTTTATACATTTATATGGGTAGGTAGAAGCTCCAAATCGGTTTGACAGTGAAAACTGCAGGAACTTCAAACCGGCACTAGGAAAGAGACTGAGAAAGCAGAGAAATAGTGTGTCCTGCAACCCGTTCCCTTGGTGCTAGATGAACGAACGTCTCTCCACCTGCTCAGTTCTGAGAGATAAGTGTGTGTGAAAGCCGCTCTTCACTTAGCTTGTAAGGAACACAAAGTTTCTTTTCAGTTGCAAACTCCATTCCATACATATATATGGGGAGGTACAAGCTCCAACTCGATTTTACAGTGAAAACTGCAGGAACTTCAAACCGGCACTAGGAAAGAGACTGAGAAATCAGAGAAAAAGTGTCTCCTGCAACCCGTTCCCTTGGTGCTAGATGAACGAACGTCTCTCCACTTGCTCAGTTCCGAGAGATAAGTGTGTGTGAAAGCCGACCTTCACCTAGCTTGTTGGGAACACAAAGTTTCTTTTCAGTTGCAAATTCCATTCCATACATATATAAGGGGAGGTTCAAGCTCCAACTCGGTTTTACAGTGAAAACTGCAGGAACTTCAAACCGGCAGTAGGAAACAGACTGAGAAAGCAGAGAAAAAGAGTCTCCTGCAACCCGTTCCCTTGGTGCTAGATGAACGAACGTCTCTCCACTTGCTCAGTTCTGAGAGATAAGTGTGTGTGAAAGCCGTCCTTCACCTAGCTTGATGGGAACAAAAAGTTTCTTTTCAGTTGCAAACTCCATTCCATACATATATATGGGGAGGTAAAATCTCCAACTCTGTTTGACACTGAAAACTGCAGGAAATTCAAACCGGCACTAGGAAACAGACTGAGAAAGCAGAGAAAAAGTGTCTCCTGCAACCCGTTCCTTGGTGCTAGATGAACGAACGTCTCTCCACTTGCTCAGTTCTGAGAGATAAATGTGTGTGAAAGCCGTCCTTCACCTAGCTTGTTGGGAACACAAAGTTTCTTTTCAGTTGCAAACTCCATTTTATACATTTATATGGGTAGGTAGAAGCTCCAAATCGGTTTGACAGTGAAAACTGCAGGAACTTCAAACCGGCACTAGGAAAGAGACTGAGAAAGCAGAGAAATAGTGTGTCCTGCAACCCGTTCCCTTGGTGCTAGATGAACGAACGTCTCTCCACCTGCTCAGTTCTGAGAGATAAGTGTGTGTGAAAGCCGCTCTTCACTTAGCTTGTAAGGAACACAAAGTTTCTTTTCAGTTGCAAACTCCATTCCATACATATATATGGGGAGGTACAAGCTCCAACTCGATTTTACAGTGAAAAATGCAGGAACTTCAAACCGGCACTAGGAAAGAGACTGAGAAATCAGAGAAAAAGTGTCTCCTGCAACCCGTTCCCTTGGTGCTAGATGAACGAACGTCTCTCCACTTGCTCAGTTCCGAGAGATAAGTGTGTGTGAAAGCCGTCCTTCACCTAGCTTGTTGGGAACACAAAGTTTCTTTTCAGTTGCAAATTCCATTCCATACATATATAAGGGGAGGTTCAAGCTCCAACTCGGTTTTACAGTGAAAACTGCAGGAACTTCAAACCGGCAGTAGGAAACAGACTGAGAAAGCAGAGAAAAAGAGTCTCCTGCAACCCGTTCCCTTGGTGCTAGATGAACGAACGTCTCTCCACTTGCTCAGTTCTGAGAGATAAGTGTGTGTGAAAGCCGTCCTTCACCTAGCTTGATGGGAACAAAAAGTTTCTTTTCAGTTGCAAACTCCATTCCATACATATATATGGGGAGGTAAAATCTCCAACTCTGTTTGACACTGAAAACTGCAGGAAATTCAAACCGGCACTAGGAAACAGACTGAGAAAGCAGAGAAAAAGTGTCTCCTGCAACCCGTTCCTTGGTGCTAGATGAACGAACGTCTCTCCACTTGCTCAGTTCTGAGAGATAAATGTGTGTGAAAGCCGTCCTTCACCTAGCTTGTTGGGAACACAAAGTTTCTTTTCAGTTGCAAACTCCATTTTATACATTTATATGGGTAGGTAGAAGCTCCAAATCGGTTTGACAGTGAAAACTGCAGGAACTTCAAACCGGCACTAGGAAAGAGACTGAGAAAGCAGAGAAATAGTGTGTCCTGCAACCCGTTCCCTTGGTGCTAGATGAACGAACGTCTCTCCACCTGCTCAGTTCTGAGAGATAAGTGTGTGTGAAAGCCGCTCTTCACTTAGCTTGTAAGGAACACAAAGTTTCTTTTCAGTTGCAAACTCCATTCCATACATATATATGGGGAGGTACAAGCTCCAACTCGATTTTACAGTGAAAACTGCAGGAACTTCAAACCGGCACTAGGAAAGAGACTGAGAAATCAGAGAAAAAGTGTCTCCTGCAACCCGTTCCCTTGGTGCTAGATGAACGAACGTCTCTCCACTTGCTCAGTTCCGAGAGATAAGTGTGTGTGAAAGCCGACCTTCACCTAGCTTGTTGGGAACACAAAGTTTCTTTTCAGTTGCAAATTCCATTCCATACATATATAAGGGGAGGTTCAAGCTCCAACTCGGTTTTACAGTGAAAACTGCAGGAACTTCAAACCGGCAGTAGGAAACAGACTGAGAAAGCAGAGAAAAAGAGTCTCCTGCAACCCGTTCCCTTGGTGCTAGATGAACGAACGTCTCTCCACTTGCTCAGTTCTGAGAGATAAGTGTGTGTGAAAGCCGTCCTTCACCTAGCTTGATGGGAACAAAAAGTTTCTTTTCAGTTGCAAACTCCATTCCATACATATATATGGGGAGGTAAAATCTCCAACTCTGTTTGACACTGAAAACTGCAGGAAATTCAAACCGGCACTAGGAAACAGACTGAGAAAGCAGAGAAAAAGTGTCTCCTGCAACCCGTTCCTTGGTGCTAGATGAACGAACGTCTCTCCACTTGCTCAGTTCTGAGAGATAAATGTGTGTGAAAGCCGTCCTTCACCTAGCTTGTCGGGAACACAAAGTTTCTTTTCAGTTGCAAACTCCATTTTATACATTTATATGGGTAGGTAGAAGCTCCAAATCGGTTTGACAGTGAAAACTGCAGGAACTTCAAACCGGCACTAGGAAAGAGACTGAGAAAGCAGAGAAATAGTGTGTCCTGCAACCCGTTCCCTTGGTGCTAGATGAACGAACGTCTCTCCACCTGCTCAGTTCTGAGAGATAAGTGTGTGTGAAAGCCGCTCTTCACTTAGCTTGTAAGGAACACAAAGTTTCTTTTCAGTTGCAAACTCCATTCCATACATATATATGGGGAGGTACAAGCTCCAACTCGATTTTACAGTGAAAACTGCAGGAACTTCAAACCGGCACTAGGAAAGAGACTGAGAAATCAGAGAAAAAGTGTCTCCTGCAACCCGTTCCCTTGGTGCTAGATGAACGAACGTCTCTCCACTTGCTCAGTTCCGAGAGATAAGTGTGTGTGAAAGCCGTCCTTCACCTAGCTTGTTGGGAACACAAAGTTTCTTTTCAGTTGCAAATTCCATTCCATACATATATAAGGGGAGGTTCAAGCTCCAACTCGGTTTTACAGTGAAAACTGCAGGAACTTCAAACCGGCAGTAGGAAACAGACTGAGAAAGCAGAGAAAAAGAGTCTCCTGCAACCCGTTCCCTTGGTGCTAGATGAACGAACGTCTCTCCACTTGCTCAGTTCTGAGAGATAAGTGTGTGTGAAAGCCGTCCTTCACCTAGCTTGATGGGAACAAAAAGTTTCTTTTCAGTTGCAAACTCCATTCCATACATATATATGGGGAGGTAAAATCTCCAACTCTGTTTGACACTGAAAACTGCAGGAAATTCAAACCGGCACTAGGAAACAGACTGAGAAAGCAGAGAAAAAGTGTCTCCTGCAATCCGTTCCCTTGGTGCTAGATGAACGAACGTCTCTCCACCTGCTCAGTTCTGAGAGATAAGTGTGTTAAAGCCGCTCTTCACCTAGCTTGTTGGGAACACAAAGTTTTTTTTCAGTTGCAAACTCCATTCCATACATATATATGGGGAGGTACAAGCTCCAACTCGATTTTACAGTGAAAACTGCAGGAACTTCAAACCGGCACTAGGAAACAGACTGAGAAAGCAGAGAAAAAGTGTCTCCTGCAACCCGTTCCCTTGGTGCTAGATGAACGAACGTCTCTCCACTTGCTCAGTTCCGAGAGTTAAGTGTGTTTGAAAGCCGTCCTTCACCTAGCTTGTTGGGAACACAAAGTTTCTTTTCAGTTGCAAACTCCATTCCATACATATATATGGGGAGGTACAAGCTCCCACTCTGTTTGACAGTGAAAACTGCAGGAACTTCAAACTGGCACTAGTAAATAGAATGAGAAAGCTGAGAAAAAGAATCTCCTGCAACCCGTTCCCTTGGTGCTAGATGAACGAACGTTTCTCCACTTGCTCAGTTCCGAGAGATAAGTGTGTGTGAAAGCCGTCCTTCAACTAGCTTGTTGGTAACACAAAGTTTCTTTTCAGTTGCAAACTCCGTTCCATACATATATATGGGGAGGTTCAAGCTCCAACTCGGTTTTACAGTGAAAACTGCAGGAACTTCAAACCGGCACTAGGAAACAGACTGAGAAAGCAGAGAAAATGTGTCTCCTGCAACCCGTTCCCTTGGTGCTAGATGAACGAACGTCTCTCCACTTGCTCAGTTCTGAGAGATAAGTGTGTGTGAAAGCCGTCCTTCACCTAGCTTGATGGGAACAAAAAGTTTCTTTTCAGTTGCAAACTCCATTCCATACATATATATGGGGAGGTAAAATCTCCAACGCTTTTTGACACTGAAAACTGCAGGAACTTCAAACCGGCACTAGGAAACAGACTGAGAAAGCAGAGAAAAAGTGTGTCCTGCAACCCGTTCCCTTGGTGCTAGATGAACGAACGTCTCTCCACCTGCTCAGTTCTGAGAGATAAGTGTGTGTGAAAGCCGCTCTTCACCTAGCTTGTTGGGAACACAAAGTTTCTTTTCAGTTGCAAACTCCATTCCATACATATATATGGGGAGGTTCAAGCTCCAACTCGGTTTTACAGTGAAAACTGCAGGAACTTCAAACCGGCACTAGGAAACAGACTGAGAAAGCAGAGAAAATGTGTCTCCTGCAACCCGTTCCCTTGGTGCTAGATGAACGAACGTCTCTCCACTTGCTCAGTTCTGAGAGATAAATGTGTGTGAAAGCCGTCCTTCACCTAGCTTGTTGGGAACACAAAGTTTCTTTTCAGTTGCAAACTCCATTCCATACATATATATGGGGAGGTCAAAGCTCCAACTCTGTTTGACACTGAAAACTGCAGGAACTTCAAACCGGCACTAGGAAAGAGACTGAGAAAGCAGAGAAAAAGTGTGTCCTGCAACCCGTTCCCTTGGTGCTAGATGAACGAACGTCTCTCCACCTGCTCAGTTCTGAGAGATAAGTGTGTGTGAAAGCCTCTCTTCACCTAGCTTGTTGGGAACACAAAGTTTCTTTTCAGTTGCAAACTCCATTCCATACATATATATGGGGAGATACAAGCTCCAACTCGATTTTACAGTGAAAACTGCAGGAACTTCAAACCGGCACTAGGAAACAGACTGAGAAATCAGAGAAAAAGTGTCTCCTGCAACCCGTTCCCTTGGTGCTAGATGAACGAACGTCTCTCCACTTGCTCAGTTCCGAGAGATAAGTGTGTGTGAAAGCCGTCCTTCACCTAGCTTGTTGGGAACACAAAGTTTCTTTTCAGTTGCAAATTCCATTCCATACATATATATGGGGAGGTTCAAGCTCCAAATCGGTTTTACAGTGAAAACTGCAGGAACTTCAAACCGGCACTAGGAAACAGACTGAGAAAGCAGAGAAAAAGAGTCTCCTGCAACCCGTTCCCTTGGTGCTAGATGAACGAACGTCTCTCCACTTGCTCAGTTCTGAGAGATAAGTGTGTGTGAAAGCCGTCCTTCACCTAGCTTGATGGGAAAAAAAGTTTCTTTTCAGTTGTAAACTCCATTCCATACATATATATGGGGAGGTAAAATCTCCAACACTTTTTGACACTGAAAACTGCAGGAACTTCAAACCGGCACTAGGAAACAGACTGAGAAAGCAGAGAAAAAGTGTGTCCTGCAACCCGTTCCCTTGGTGCTAGATGAACGAACGTCTCTCCACCTGCTCAGTTCTGAGAGATAAGTGTGTGTGAAAGCCGCTCTTCACCTAGCTTGTTGGGAACACAAAGTTTCTTTTCAGTTGCAAACTCCATTCCATACATATATATGGGTAGGTACAAGCTCCAACTCGATTTTACAGTGAAAACTGCAGGAACTTCAAAACGGCATTAGGAAACAGACTGAGAAATCAGAGAAAAAGTGTCTCCTGCAACCCGTTCCCTTGGTGCTAGATGAACGAAAGTCTCTCCACTTGCTCAGTTCCGAGAGATAAGTGTGTGTGAAAGCCGTCCTTCACCTAGCTTGTTGGGAACACAAAGTTTCTTTTCAGTTTCAAATTCCATTCCATACATATATATGGGGAGGTTCAAGCTCCAACTCGGTTTTACTGTGAAAACTGCAGGAACTTCAAACCGGCACTAGGAAACAGACTGATTAAGCAGAGAAATAGAGTCTCCTGCAACCCGTTCCCTTGGTGCTAGATGAACGAACGTCTCTCCACTTGCTCAGTTCTGAGAGATAAGTGTGTGTGAAAGCCGTCCTTCACCTAGCTTGATGGGAACAAAAAGTTTCTTTTCAGTTGCAAACTCCATTCCATACATATATATGGGGAGGTAAAATCTCCAACTCTGTTTGACACTGAAAATTGCAGGAACTTCAAACCGGCACTAGGAAACAGACTGAGAAAGCAGAGAAAAAGTGTCTCCTGCAACCCGTTCCCTTGGTGCTAGATGAACGAACGTCTCTCCACCTGCTCAGTTCTGAGAGGTAAGTGTGTGTGAAAGCCGCTCTTCACCTAGCTTGTTGGGAACACAAAGTTTCTTTTCAGTTGCAGACTCCATTCCATACATATATATGGGGAGATACAAGCTCCAACTCGATTTTACAGTGAAAACTGCAGGAACTTCAAACCGGCACTAGGAAACAGACTGAGAAAGCAGAGAAAAAGTGTCTCCTGCAACCCGTTCCCTTGGTGCTAGATGAACGAACGTCTCTCCACTTGCTCAGTTCCGAGAGTTAAGTGTGTGTGAAAGCCGTCCTTCACCTAGCTTGTTGGGAAGACAAAGTTTCTTTTCAGTTGCAAACTCCATTCCATACATATATATGGGGAGGTACAAGCTCCAACTCTGTTTGACAGTGAAAACTGCAGGAACTTCAAACTGGCACTAGTAAATAGAATGAGAAAGCTGAGAAAAAGTGTCTCCTGCAACCCGTTCCCTTGGTGCTAGATGTACGAACGTTTCTCCACTTGCTCAGTTCCGAGAGATAAGTGTGTGTGAAAGCCGTCCTTCAACAAGCTTGTTGGTAACACAAAGTTTCTTTTCAGTTGCAAACTCCATTCCATACATATATATGGGGAGGTTCAAGCTCCAACTCGGTTTTACAGTGAAAACTGAAGGAACTTCAAAACGGCACTAGGAAACAGACTGAGAAAGCAGAGAAATAGTATCTCCTGCAACCCGTTCCCTTGGTGCTAGATGAACGAACGTCTCTCCACTTGCTCAGTTTTGAGAGAAAAGTGTGTGTGAAAGCCGTCCTTCACCTTCCTTGTTGGGAACACAAAGTTTCTTTTCAGTTGCAAACTCCATTCCATACATATATATGGGGAGGTACTAGCTCCAACACGGTTTGACAGTGAAAACTGCAGGAACTTCAAACCGGCACTAGGAAACAGACTGAGAAAGCAGAGAAAAAGTGTCTCCTGCAACCCGATCCCTTGGTGTTAGATGAACGAACGTCTCTCCACTTGCTCAGTTCTGAGAGATATGTGTGTGTGGAAGCCGCTCTTCACCTATCTTATTGGGATCACAAAGTTTCTTTTCAGTTGCAAACTCCATTCCATACATATATATGGGGAGGTACTAGCTCCAACTCGGTTTGACAGTGAAAACTGCAGGAACTTCAAAACGGCACTAGGAAACAGACTGAGAAAGCAGAGAAAAAGTGTCTCCTGCATCCCGATCCCTTGGTGTTAGATGAACGAACGTCTCTCCACTTGCTCAGTTCTGAGAGATATGTGTGTGTGGAAGCCGCTCTTCACCTATCTTATTGGGATCACAAAGTTTCTTTTCAGTTGCAAACTCCATTCCATACATATATATGGGGAGGTACAAGCTCCAAATCATTTTGACAGTGAAAACTGCAGGAATTTCAAACTGGCACTAGGAATCAGACTGAGAAAGCAGAGAAAAAGTTTCTCCTGCAACCCGTTCCCTTGGTGCTAGATGAAAGAACGTCTCTCCACTTGCTCAGTTCTGAGAGATAAGTTTGTGTGAAAGCCGTCCTTCACCTAGCTTGATGGGAACAAAAAGTTTCTTTTCAGTTGCAAACTTCATTCCTTACACATATATGGGGAAGTAAAAGCTCCAACTCTGTTTGACACTGAAAACTGCAGGAACTTCAAACCGGCACTAGGAAACAGACTGAGAAAGCAGAGAAAAAGTGTCTCCTGCAACCCGATCCCTTGGTGCTAGATGAACGAACGTCTCTCCACTTGCTCAGTTCTGAGAGATAAGTGTGTGTGAAAGCCGCTCTTCACCTAGCTTGTTGGGAACACAAAGTTTCTTTTCAGTTGCAAACTCCATTCCATACATATATATGGGGAGGTACAAGCTCCAACTCGATTTTACAGTGAAAACTGCAGGAACTTCAAACCGGCACTAGGAAAGAGACTGAGAAATCTGAGAAAAAGTGTCTCCTGCAAACCGTTCCCTTGGTGCTAGATGAACGAACGTCTCTCCACTTACTCAGTTCCGAGAGATAAGTGTGTGTGAAAGCCGTCCTTCACCTAGCTTGTTGGGAACACAAAGTTTCTTTTCAGTTGCAAATTCCATTCCGTACATATATATGGGGAGGTTCAAGCTCCAACTCGGTTTTACAGTGAAAACTGCAGGAACTTCAAACCGGCACTAGGAAACAGACTGAGAAAGCAGAGAAAAAGTGTCCCTGCAACCCGATCCCTTGGTGTTAGATGAACGAACGTCTCTCCACTTGCTCAGTTCTGAGAGATATGTGTGTGTGGAAGCCGCTCTTCACCTATCTTATTGGGATCACAAAGTTTCTTTTCAGTTGCAAACTCCATTCCATACATATATATGGGGAGGTACTAGCTCCAACTCGGTTTGACAGTGAAAACTGCAGGAACTTCAAAACGGCACTAGGAAACAGACTGAGAAAGCAGAGAAAAAGTGTCTCCTGCAACCCGATCCCTTGGTGTTAGATGAACGAACGTCTCTCCACTTGCTCAGTTCTGAGAGATATGTGTGTGTGGAAGCCGCTCTTCACCTATCTTATTGGGATCACAAAGTTTCTTTTCAGTTGCAAACTCCATTCCATACATATATATGGGGAGGTACAAGCTCCAAATCATTTTGACAGTGAAAACTGCAGGAATTTCAAACTGGCACTAGGAATCAGACTGAGAAAGCAGAGAAAAAGTTTCTCCTGCAACCCGTTCCCTTGGTGCTAGATGAAAGAACGTCTCTCCACTTGCTCAGTTCTGAGAGATAAGTTTGTGTGAAAGCCGTCCTTCACCTAGCTTGATGGGAACAAAAAGTTTCTTTTCAGTTGCAAACTTCATTCCTTACACATATATGGGGAAGTAAAAGCTCCAACTCTGTTTGACACTGAAAACTGCAGGAACTTCAAACCGGCACTAGGAAACAGACTGAGAAAGCAGAGAAAAAGTGTCTCCTGCAACCCGATCCCTTGGTGCTAGATGAACGAACGTCTCTCCACTTGCTCAGTTCTGAGAGATAAGTGTGTGTGAAAGCCGCTCTTCACCTAGCTTGTTGGGAACACAAAGTTTCTTTTCAGTTGCAAACTCCATTCCATACATATATATGGGGAGGTACAAGCTCCAACTCGATTTTACAGTGAAAACAGCAGGAACTTCAAACCGGCACTAGGAAAGAGACTGAGAAATCTGAGAAAAAGTGTCTCCTGCAACCCGTTCCCTTGGTGCTAGATGAACGAACGTCTCTCCACTTACTCAGTTCCGAGAGATAAGTGTGTGTGAAAGCCGTCCTTCACCTAGCTTGTTGGGAACACAAAGTTTCTTTTCAGTTGCAAATTCCATTCCGTACATATATATGGGGAGGTTCAAGCTCCAACTCGGTTTTACAGTGAAAACTGCAGGAACTTCAAACCGGCACTAGGAAACAGACTGAGAAAGCAGAGAAAAAGTGTCTCCTGCAACCCGTTCCCTTGGTGCTAGATGAACGAACGTCTCTCCACTTGCTCAGTTCTGAGAGATAAGTGTGTGTGAAAGCCGTCCTTCACCTAGCTTGTTGGGAACACAAAGTTTATTTTCAGTTGCAAACTCCATTCCATACATATATATGGGGAGGTAAAAGCTCCAACACTGTTTGACACTGAAAACTGCAGGAACTTCAAACCGGCACTAGGAAACAGACTGAGAAAGCAGAGAAAAAGTGTCTCCTGCAACTCGTTCCCTTGGTACTAGATGAACGAACGTCTCTCCACTTGCTCAGATCTGAGAGATAAGTGTGTGTGAAAGCCGGACTTCATCCTAGATTGTTGGGAACACAAAGTTTCTTTTCAGTTGCAAACTCCATTCCATACATATATATGGGGAGGTACAAGCTCCAACTCGGTTTTACAGTGAAAACTGCAGGAACTTCAAACCGGCTCTAGGAAACAGACTGAGAAAGCAGAGAAAATGTTTCTCTTGCAACCCGATCCCTTGGTGCTAGATGAACGAACGTATCTCCACTTGCTCAGTTCTGAGAGATAAGTGTGTGTGAATGCCGTCCTTCACCTAGCTTGTTGGGAACACAAAGTTTCTTTTCAGTTGCAAACTCCATTTTATACATTTATATGGGTAGGTAGAAGCTCCAAATCGGTTTGACAGTGAAAACTGCAGGAACTTCAAACCGGCACTAGGAAAGAGACTGAGAAAGCGGAGAAATAGTGTGTCCTGCAACCCGTTCCCTTGGTGCTAGATGAACGAACTTCTCTCCACCTGCTCAGTTCTGAGAGATAAGTGTGTGTGAAAGCCGCTCTTCACCTAGCTTGTTGGGAACACAAAGTTTCTTTTCAGTTGCAAACTCCATTCCATACATATATATGGGGAGGTACAAGCTCCAACTCGATTTTACAGTGAAAACTGCAGGAACTTCAAACCGGCACTAGGAAAGAGACTGAGAAATCAGAGAAAAATGTCTCCTGCAACCCGTTCCCTTGGTGCTAGATGAACGAACGTCTCTCCACTTGCTCAGTTCCGAGAGATAAGTGTGTGTGAAAGCCGTCCTTCACCTAGCTTGTTGGGAACACAAAGTTTCTTTTCAGTTGCAAATTCCATTCCATACATATATATGGGGAGGTTCAAGCTCCAACTCGGTTTTACAGTGAAAACTGCAGGAACTTCAAACCGGCAGTAGGAAACAGACTGAGAAAGCAGAGAAAAAGAGTCTCCTGCAACCCGTTCCCTTGGTGCTAGATGAACGAACGTCTCTCCACTTGCTCAGTTCTGAGAGATAAGTGTGTGTGAAAGCCGTCCTTCACCTAGCTTGATGGGAACAAAAAGTTTCTTTTCAGTTGCAAACTCCATTCCATACATATATATGGGGAGGTAAAATCTCCAACTCTTTTTGACACTGAAAACTGCAGGAACTTCAAACCGGCACTAGGAAACAGACTGAGAAACAGAGAAAAAGTGCGTCCTGCAACCCGTTCCCTTGGTGCTAGATGAACGAACGTCTCTCCACCTGCTCAGTTCTGAGAGATAAGTGTGTGTGAAAGCCGCTCTTCACCTAGCTTGTTGGGAACACAAAGTTTCTTTTCAGTTGCAAACTCCATTCCATACATATATATGGGAAGGTACAAGCTCCAACTCGATTTTACATTGAAAACTGCAGGAACTTCAAACCGGCACTAGGAAACAGACTGAGAAATCAAGGAAAAAGTGTCTCCTGCAACCCGTTCCCTTGGTGCTAGATGAACGAACGTCTCTCCACTTGCTCATTTCCGATAGATAAGTGTGTGTGAAAGCCGCTCTTCACCTAGCTTGTTGGGAACACAAAGTTTCTTTTCAGTTGCAAACTCCATTCCATACATATATATTGTGAGGTACAAGCTCCAACTCGATTTTACAGTGAAAACTGCAGGAACTTCAAACCGGCACTAGGAAACAGACTCAGAAAGCAGAGAAAATGTGTCTCCTGCAACCCGTTCCCTTGGTGCTAGATGAACGAACGTCTCTCCACTTGCTCAGTTCCGAGAGTTAAGTGTGTGTGAAAGCTTTCCTTCACCTAGCTTGTTGGGAACACAAAGTTTCTTTTCAGTTGCAAACTCCATTCCATACATATATATGGGGAGGTACAAGCTCCAACTCTGTTTGACAGTGAAAACTGCAGGAACTTCAAAATGGCACTAGTAAATAGAATGAGAAAGCTGTGAAAAAGAATCTCCTGCAACCCGTTCCCTTGGTGCTAGATGAACGAACGTTTCTCCACTTGCTCAGTTCCGAGAGATAAGTGTGTGTGAAAGCCGTCCTTCAACTAGCTTGTTGGTAACACAAAGTTTCTTTTCAGTTGCAAACTCCATTCCATACATATATATGGGGAGGTTCAAGTTCCAACTCGGTTTTACAGTGAAAACTGCAGGAACTTCAAACCGGCACTAGGAAACAGACTGAGAAAGCAGAGAAAATGTGTCTCCTGCAACCCGTTCCCTTGGTGCTAGATGAACGAACGTCTCTCCACTTGCTCAGTTCTGAGAGATAAATGTGTGTGAAAGCCGTCCTTCACCTAGCTTGTTGGGAACACAAAGTTTCTTTTCAGTTGCAAACTCCATTCCATACATATATATGGGGAGGTCAAAGCTCCAACTCTGTTTGACACTGAAAACTGCAGGAAATTCAAAACGGCACTAGGAAACAGACTGAGAAAGCAGAGAAAAAGTGTCTCCTGCAACCCGTTCCCTTGGTGCTAGATGAACGAACGTCTCTCCACTTGCTCAGTTCTGAGAGAAAAGTGTGTGTGAAAGCCGTCCTTCACCTAGCTTGTTGGGAACACAAAGTTTCTTTTCAGTTGCAAACTCCATTTTTTACATTTATATGGGGAGGTAGAAGCTCCAAATCGGTTTGACAGTGAAAACTGCAGGAACTTCAAACCGGCACTAGGAAAGAGATGAGAAAGCAGAGAAAAAGTGTGTCCTGCAACCCGTTCCCTTGGTGCTAGATGAACGAACGTCTCTCCACCTGCTCAGTTCTGAGAGATAAGTGTGTGTGAAAGCCGCTCTTCACCTAGCTTGTTGGGAACACAAAGTTTCTTTTCAGTTGCAAACTCCATTCCATACATATATATGGGGAGATACAAGCTCCAACTCGATTTTACAGTGAAAACTGCAGGAACTTCAAACCGGCACTAGGAAACAGACTGAGAAAGCAGAGAAAAAGTGTCTCCTGCAACCCGTTCCCTTGGTGCTAGATGAACGAACGTTTCTCCACTTGCTCAGTTCCGAGAGATAAGTGTGTGTGAAAGCCGTCCTTCACCTAGCTTGTTGGGAACACAAAGTTTCTTTTCAGTTGCAAATTCCATTCCATACATATATATGGGGAGGTTCAAGCTCCAACTCGGTTTTACAGTGAAAACTGCAGGAACTTCAAACCGGCACTAGGAAACAGACTGAGAAAGCAGAGAAAAAGAGTCTCCTGCAACCCGTTCCCTTGGTGCTAGATGAACGAACGTCTCTCCACTTGCTCAGTTCTGAGAGATAAGTGTGTGTGAAAGCCGTCCTTCACCTAGCTTGATGGGAACAAAAAGTTTCTTTTCAGTTGCAAACTCCATTCCATACATATATATGGGGAGGTAAAATCTCCAACACTTTTTGACACTGAAAACTGCAGGAACTTCAAACCGGCACTGGGAAACAGACTGAGAAAGCAGAGAAAAAGTGTGTCCTGCAACCCGTTCCCTTGGTGCTAGATGAACGAACGTCTCTCCACCTGCTCAGTTCTGAGAGATAAGTGTGTGTGAAAGCCGCTCTTCACCTAGCTTGTTGGGAACACAAAGTTTCTTTTCAGTTGCAAACTCCATTCCATACATATATATGGGGAGGTACAAGCTCCAACTCGATTTTACAGTGAAAACTGCAGGAACTTCAAACCGGCACTAGGAAACAGACTGAGAAATCAGAGAAAAAGTGTCTCCTGCAACCCGTTCCCTTGGTGCTAGATGAACGAAAGTCTCTCCACTTGCTCAGTTCCGAGAGATAAGTGTGTGTGAAAGCCGTCCTTCACCTAGCTTGTTGGGAACACAAAGTTTCTTTTCAGTTGCAAATTCCATTCCATACATATATATGGGGAGGTACAAGCTCCAACTCGGTTTTACAGTGAAAACTGCAGGAACTTCAAACCGGCACTAGGAAACAGACTGAGAAAGCAGAGAAATAGAGTCTCCTGCAACCCGTTCCCTTGGTGCTAGATGAACGAACGTCTCTCCACTTGCTCAGTTCTGAGAGATAAGTGTGTGTGAAAGCCGTCCTTCAACTAGCTTGTTGGTAACACAAAGTTTCTTTTCAGTTGCAAACTCCATTCCATACATATATATGGGGAGGCTCAAGCTCCAACTCGGTTTTACAGTGAAAACTGCAGGAACTTCAAAACGGCACTAGGAAACAGACTGAGAAAGCAGAGAAATAGTATCTCCTGCAACCCGTTCCCTTGGTGCTAGATGAACGAACGTCTCTCCACTTGCTCAGTTTTGAGAGAAAAGTGTGTGTGAAAGCCGTCCTTCACATTCCTTGTTGGGAACACAAAGTTTCTTTTCAGTTGCAAACTCCATTCCATACATATATATGGGGAGGTACTAGCTCTAACTCGGTTTGACAGTGAAAACTGCAGGAACTTCAAACCGGCACTAGGAATCAGACTGAGAATGCAGAGAAAAAGTTTCTCCTGCAAGCCGTTCCCTTGGTGCTAAATGAACGAACGTCTCTCCACTTGCTCAGTTCCGAGAGATAAGTGTGTGTGAAAGCCGTCCTTCACCTAGCTTGTTGGGAACACAAAGTTTCTTTCAGCTGCAAACTCCATTTCATACATATATATGGGGAGGTACAAGCTCCAACTCGATTTTACAGTGAAAACTGCAGGAACTTCAAACCGGCACTAGGAAACAGACTGAGAAAGCAGAGAAAAAGTGTCTCCTGCAACCCGTTCCCTTGGTGCTTGATGAACGAACGTCTCTCCACTTGCTCAGTTCCGAGACATAAGTGTGTGTGATAGCCGTCCTTCACCTAGCTTGTTGGGAACACAAAGTTTCTTTTCAGTTGCAAACTCCATTCCATACATATATATGGGGAGGTTAAAGCTCCAACTCGGTTTTACAGTGAAAACTGCAGGAACTTCAAACCGGCAGTAGGAAACAGACTGAGAAAGCAGAGAAAAAGTGACCCCTGCAACCCGTTCCCTTGGTGCTAGATGAACGAACGTCTCTCCACTTGCTCAGTTCTGAGAGACAAGTGTGTGTGAAAGCCGTCCTTCACCTAGCTTGTTGGGAACACAAAGTTTCTTTTCAGTTGCAAACTCCATTCCATACATATATATGGGGAAGTACAAGCTCCAACTCGGTTTTACAGTGAAAACTGCAGGAACTTCAAACCGGAACTAGGAAACAGACTGAGAAAGCAGAGAAAAAGTGTCTCCTGCAACCCGTTCCCTTGGTGCTAGATGAACGAACGTCTCTCCACTTGCTCAGTTCTGAGGGATAAGTGTGTGTGAAAGCCGTCCTTCACCTAACTTGTTGGGAACACAAAGTTTCTTTTCAGTTGCAAACTCCATTCCATACATATATATGGGGAGTTACAAGCTCCAACTCGGTTTGACAGTGAAAATTGCAGGAACTTCAAACAGGCACTAGGAAACAGACTTAGAAAGCAGAGAAAAAGTGTCTCCTGCAACCCGTTCCCTTGGTGCTAGATGAACGAACGTCTCTCCACTTGCTCTGTTCTGAGAGATAAGTGTGTGTGAAAGCCGCTCTTCACCTAGCTTGTTGGGAACACAAATTTCTTTTCAGTTGCAAACTCCATTCCATACATATATATGGGGAGGTACTAGCTCCAACTCGGTTTGACAGTGAAAACTGCAGGAACTTCAAACCGGCACTAGGAATCAGACTGAGAAAGCAGAGAAAAAGTGTCTCCTGCAACCCGTTCCCTTGGTGCTAGATGAACGAACGTCTCTCCACTTGCTCAGTTCTGAGAGATAAGTGTGTGTGAAAGCCGTCCTTCACCTAGCTGGTTGGGAACACAAAGTTTCTTTTCAGTTGCAAACTCCATTCCATACATATATATGGGGAGGTACAAGCTCCAACTCGGTTTTACAGTGAAAACTGCAGGAACTTCAAACCGGCCCTAGGAAACAGACTGAGAAAGCAGAGAAAAAGTGTCTCCTGCAACCCGTTCCCTTGGTGCTAGATGAACGAACGTCTCTCCACTTGCTCAGTTCTGAGAGATAAGTGTGTGTGAAAGCCGCTCTTCACCTAGCTTGTTGGATACACAAAGTTTCTTTTCAGTTTCAAACTCCATTCCATACATATATATGGGGAGGTACTAGCTCCAAATCGGTTTGACAGTGAAAACTGCAGGAACTTCAAACCGGTACTAGGAATCAGACTGAGAAAGCAGAGAAAAATGTCACCTGCAACCCGTTCCCTTGGTGCTAGATGAACGAACGTCTCTCCACTTGCTCAGTTCTGAGAGATAAGTGTGTGTGAAAGCCGTCCTTCACCTAGCTTGTTGGGAACACAAAGTTTCTTTTCAGTTGCAAACTCCATTCCATACATATATATGGGGAGGTACTAGCTCCAACTCGGTTTGACAGTGAAAATTGCAGGAACTTCAAAACGGCTCTAGGAAACAGCCTAAGAAAGCAGAGAAAAAGTGTCTCCTGCAACCCGTTCCCTTGGTGCTAGATGAACGAACATCTCTCCACTTGCTCAGTTCTGAGAGATAAGTGTGTGTGAAAGCCGCACTTCACCTAGCTTGTTGGGAACACAAAGTTTCTTTTCAGTTTCAAACTCCATTCCATACATATATATGGGGAGGTACTAGCTCCAAATCGGTTTGACAGTGAAAACTGCAGGAACTTCAAACCGGTACTAGGAATCAGACTGAGAAAGCAGAGAAAAAGTGTCACCTGCAACCCGTTCCCTTGGTGCTAGATGAACGAACGTCTCTCCACTTGCTCAGTTCTGAGAGATAAGTGTGTGTGAAAGCCGTCCTTCACCTAGCTTGTTGGGAACACAAAGTTTCTTTTCAGTTGCAAACTCCATTCCATACATATATATGGGGAGGTACTAGCTCCAACTCGGTTTGACAGTGAAAATTGCAGGAACTTCAAAACGGCTCTAGGAAACAGCCTAAGAAAGCAGAGAAAAAGTGTCTCCTGCAACCCGTTCCCTTGGTGCTAGATGAACGAACATCTCTCCACTTGCTCAGTTCTGAGAGATAAGTGTGTGTGAAAGCCGCTCTTCACCTAGCTTGTTGGGAACACAAAGTTTCTTTTCAGTTGCCAACTCCATTCCATACATATATATGGGGAGGTACTAGCTCCAACTCGGTTTGACAGTGAAAACTGCAGGAACTTCAAACCGGCACAAGGAATCAGACTGAGAAAGCAGAGAAAAAGTGTCTCCTGCAACCCGTTCCCTTGGTGCTAGATGAACGAACGTCTCTCCACTTGCTCAGTTCTGAGAGATAAGTGTGTGTGAAAGCCGTCCTTCACCAAGCTTGTTGGGAACACAAAGTTTCTTTTCAGTTGCAAATTCCATTCCATACATATATATGGGGAGGTACAAGCTCCAACTCGGTTTTACAGTGAAAACTGCAGGAACTTCAATCCGGCCTTAGTAAACAGACTGAGAAAGCAGAGAAAAAGTGTCTCCTGCAACCCGTTCCCTTGGTGCTAGATGAACGAACGTCTCTCCACTTGCTCAGTTCTGAGGGATAATTGTGTGTGAAAGCCGCCCTTCACCTAACTTGTTGGGAACACAAAGTTTCTTTTCAGTTGCAAACACCATTCCATACATATATATGGGGAGGTACAAGCTCCAACTCGATTTTACAGTGAAAACTGCAGGAACATCAAACCGGCACTAGGAAACAGACTGAGAAAGCAGAGAAATAGTGTCCCTGCATCCCGTTCCCTTGGTGCTAGATGAACGAACGTCTCTCCACTTGCTCAGTTCCGAGAGATAAGTGTGTGTGAAAGCCGTCCTTCACCAAGCTTGTTGGGAACAAAAAGTTTCTTTTCAGTTGCAAATTCCATTCCATACATATATATGGGAGGTACAAGCTCCAACTCGGTTTTACAGTGAAAACTGCAGGAACTTCAAACCGGCCCTAGGAAACAGACTGAGAAAGCAGAGAAAAAGTGTCTCCTGCAACCCGTTCCCTTGGTGCTAGATGAACGAACGTCTCTCCACTTGCTCAGTTCTGAGGGATAAGTGTGTGTGAAAGCCGCCCTTCACCTAACTTGTTGGGAACACAAAGTTTCTTTTCAGTTGCAAACTCCATTCCATACATATATATGGGGAGGTACAAGCTCCAACTCGATTTTACAGTGAAAACTGCAGGAACATCAAACTGGCACTAGGAAACAGACTGAGAAAGCAGAGAAATAGTGTCCCTGCAACCTGTTCCCTTGGTGCTAGATGAACGAACGTCTCTCCACTTGCTCAGTTCCGAGAGATAAGTGTGTGTGAAAGCCGTCCTTCAACTAGCTTGTTGGGAACACAAAGTTTCTTTTCAGTTGCAAACTCCAATCCATACATATATATGTGGAGGTACAAGCTCCAACTCGGTTTTACACTGAAAACTGCAGGAACTTCAAACCGGCCCAAGGAATCAGACTGAGAAAGCAGAGAAAAAGTGTCTCCTGCAACCCGTTCCCTTGGTGCTAGATGAACGAACGTCTCTCCACTTGCTCAGTTCTGAGAGATAAGTGTGTGTGAAAGCCGTCCTTCACCAATCTTGTTGGGAACAAAAAGTTTCTTTTCAGTTGCAAACTCCATTCAATACATATATATGGGGAGGTCAAAACTCCAACTCTGTTTGACACTGAAAACTGCAGGAACTTCAAACCGGCACTAGGAAACAGACTGAGAAAGCAGAGAAAAAGTGTCTCCTGCAACCCGTTCCCTTGGTGCTAGATGAACGAACGTCTCTCCACTTGCTCAGTTCTGAGAGATAAGTGTGTGTGAAAGCCGCTCTTCACCTAGCTTGTTGGGAACACAAAGTTTCTTTTCAGTTGCAAACTCCATTCCATACATATATATGGGGAGGTTCAAGCTCCAACTCGGTTTTACAGTGAAAACTGCAGGAACTTCAAACCGGCCTTAGTAAACAGACTGAGAAAGCAGAGAAAAAGTGTCTCCTGCAACCCGTTCCCTTGGTGCTAGATGAACGAACGTCTCTCCACTTGCTCAGTTCTGAGAGATAAGTGTGTGTGAAAGCCGTCCTTCACCAAGCTTGTTGGGAACACAAAGTTTCTTTTCAGTTGCAAACTCCATTCCATACATATATATGGGGAGGTACAAGCTCCAACTCGGTTTTACAGTGAAAACTGCAGGATCTTCAAACCGGCACTAGGAAACAGACTGAGAAAGCTGAGAAAAAGTGTCTCCTGCAACCCGTTCCCTTGGTGCTAGATGAACGAACGTCTCTCCACTTGCTCAGTTCTGAGAGATAAGTGTGTTTGAAAGCCGTCCTTCACCTAGCTTGTTGGGAACACAAAGTTTCTTTTCAGTTGCAAACTCCATTCCATACATATATATGGGGAGGTACAAGCTCCAACTCGGTTTTACAGTGAAAACTGCAGGAACTTCAAACCGGCCCTAGGAAACAGACTGAGAAAGCAGAGAAAAAGTGTCTCCTGCAACCCGTTCCCTTGGTGCTAGATGAACGAACGTCTCTCCACTTGCTCAGTTCTGAGAGATAAGTGTGTGTGAAAGCCGCTCTTCACCTAGCTTGTTGGATACACAAAGTTTCTTTTCAGTTTCAAACTCCATTCCATACATATATATGGGGAGGTACTAGCTCCAAATCGGTTTGACAGTGAAAACTGCAGGAACTTCAAACCGGTACTAGGAATCAGACTGAGAAAGCAGAGAAAAAGTGTCACCTGCAACCCGTTCCCTTGGTGCTAGATGAACGAACGTCTCTCCACTTGCTCAGTTCTGAGAGATAAGTGTGTGTGAAAGCCGTCCTTCACCTAGCTTGTTGGGAACACAAAGTTTCTTTTCAGTTGCAAACTCCATTCCATACATATATATGGGGAGGTACTAGCTCCAACTCGGTTTGACAGTGAAAATTGCAGGAACTTCAAAACGGCTCTAGGAAACAGCCTAAGAAAGCAGAGAAAAAGTGTCTCCTGCAACCCGTTCCCTTGGTGCTAGATGAACGAACATCTCTCCACTTGCTCAGTTCTGAGAGATAAGTGTGTGTGAAAGCCGCACTTCACCTAGCTTGTTGGATACACAAAGTTTCTTTTCAGTTTCAAACTCCATTCCATACATATATATGGGGAGGTACTAGCTCCAAATCGGTTTGACAGTGAAAACTGCAGGAACTTCAAACCGGTACTAGGAATCAGACTGAGAAAGCAGAGAAAAAGTGTCACCTGCAACCCGTTCCCTTGGTGCTAGATGAACGAACGTCTCTCCACTTGCTCAGTTCTGAGAGATAAGTGTGTGTGAAAGCCGTCCTTCACCTAGCTTGTTGGGAACACAAAGTTTCTTTTCAGTTGCAAACTCCATTCCATACATATATATGGGGAGGTACTAGCTCCAACTCGGTTTGACAGTGAAAATTGCAGGAACTTCAAAACGGCTCTAGGAAACAGCCTAAGAAAGCAGAGAAAAGGGTCTCCTGCAACCCGTTCCCTTGGTGCTAGATGAACGAACATCTCTCCACTTGCTCAGTTCTGAGAGATAAGTGTGTGTGAAAGCCGCTCTTCACCTAGCTTGTTGGGAACACAAAGTTTCTTTTCAGTTGCCAACTCCATTCCATACATATATATGGGGAGGTACTAGCTCCAACTCGGTTTGACAGTGAAAACTGCAGGAACTTCAAACCGGCACAAGGAATCAGACTGAGAAAGCAGAGAAAAAGTGTCTCCTGCAACCCGTTCCCTTGGTGCTAGATGAACGAACGTCTCTCCACTTGCTCAGTTCTGAGAGATAAGTGTGTGTGAAAGCCGTCCTTCACCAAGCTTGTTGGGAACACAAAGTTTCTTTTCAGTTGCAAATTCCATTCCATACATATATATGGGGAGGTACAAGCTCCAACTCGGTTTTACAGTGAAAACTGCAGGAACTTCAAACCGGCCTTAGTAAACAGACTGAGAAAGCAGAGAAAAAGTGTCTCCTGCAACCCGTTCCCTTGGTGCTAGATGAACGAACGTCTCTCCACTTGCTCAGTTCTGAGGGATAATTGTGTGTGAAAGCCGCCCTTCACCTAACTTGTTGGGAACACAAAGTTTCTTTTCAGTTGCAAACACCATTCCATACATATATATGGGGAGGTACAAGCTCCAACTCGATTTTACAGTGAAAACTGCAGGAACATCAAACCGGCACTAGGAAACAGACTGAGAAAGCAGAGAAATAGTGTCCCTGCATCCCGTTCCCTTGGTGCTAGATGAACGAACGTCTCTCCACTTGCTCAGTTCCGAGAGATAAGTGTGTGTGAAAGCCGTCCTTCACCAAGCTTGTTGGGAACAAAAAGTTTCTTTTCAGTTGCAAATTCCATTCCATACATATATATGGGAGGTACAAGCTCCAACTCGGTTTTACAGTGAAAACTGCAGGAACTTCAAACCGGCCCTAGGAAACAGACTGAGAAAGCAGAGAAAAAGTGTCTCCTGCAACCCGTTCCCTTGGTGCTAGATGAACGAACGTCTCTCCACTTGCTCAGTTCTGAGGGATAAGTGTGTGTGAAAGCCGCCCTTCACCTAACTTGTTGGGAACACAAAGTTTCTTTTCAGTTGCAAACTCCATTCCATACATATATATGGGGAGGTACAAGCTCCAACTCGATTTTACAGTGAAAACTGCAGGAACATCAAACTGGCACTAGGAAACAGACTGAGAAAGCAGAGAAATAGTGTCCCTGCAACCTGTTCCCTTGGTGCTAGATGAACGAACGTCTCTCCACTTGCTCAGTTCCGAGAGATAAGTGTGTGTGAAAGCCGTCCTTCAACTAGCTTGTTGGGAACACAAAGTTTCTTTTCAGTTGCAAACTCCAATCCATACATATATATGTGGAGGTACAAGCTCCAACTCGGTTTTACACTGAAAACTGCAGGAACTTCAAACCGGCCCAAGGAATCAGACTGAGAAAGCAGAGAAAAAGTGTCTCCTGCAACCCGTTCCCTTGGTGCTAGATGAACGAACGTCTCTCCACTTGCTCAGTTCTGAGAGATAAGTGTGTGTGAAAGCCGTCCTTCACCAATCTTGTTGGGAACAAAAAGTTTCTTTTCAGTTGCAATCTCCATTCAATACATATATATGGGGAGGTCAAAACTCCAACTCTGTTTGACACTGAAAACTGCAGGAACTTCAAACCGGCACTAGGAAACAGACTGAGAAAGCAGAGAAAAAGTGTCTCCTGCAACCCGTTCCCTTGGTGCTAGATGAACGAACGTCTCTCCACTTGCTCAGTTCTGAGAGATAAGTGTGTGTGAAAGCCGCTCTTCACCTAGCTTGTTGGGAACACAAAGTTTCTTTTCAGTTGCAAACTCCATTCCATACATATATATGGGGAGGTTCAAGCTCCAACTCGGTTTTACAGTGAAAACTGCAGGAACTTCAAACCGGCCTTAGTAAACAGACTGAGAAAGCAGAGAAAAAGTGTCTCCTGCAACCCGTTCCCTTGGTGCTAGATGAACGAACGTCTCTCCACTTGCTCAGTTCTGAGAGATAAGTGTGTGTGAAAGCCGTCCTTCACCAAGCTTGTTGGGAACAAAAAGTTTCTTTTCAGTTGCAAATTCCATTCCATACATATACATGGGGAGGTACAAGCTCCAACTCGGTTTTACAGTGAAAACTGCAGGAACTTCAAACCGGCCCTAGTAAACAGACTGAGAAAGCAGAGAAAAAGTGTCTCCTGCAACCCGTTCCCTTGGTGCTAGATGAACGAACGTCTCTCCACTTGCTCAGTTCTGAGGGATAAGTGTGTGTGAAAGCCGCCCTTCACCTAACTTGTTGGGAACACAAAGTTTCTTTTCAGTTGCAAACTCCATTCCATACATATATATGGGGAGGTACAAGCTCCAACTCGATTTTACAGTGAAAACTGCAGGAACATCAAACCGGCACTAGGAAACAGACAGAGAAAGCAGAGAAATAGAGTCCCTGTAACCCGTTCCCTTGGTGCTAGATGAACGAACGTCTCTCCACTTGCTCAGTTCTGAGAGAAAAGTGTGTGTGAAAGCCATCCTTCAACTAGATTGTGGGGAACACAAAGTTTCTTTTCAGTTGCAAACTCCATTCCATACATATATATGGGTAGGTACTAGCTCCAACTCGGTTTTACAGTGAAAATTGCAGGAACTTCAAACCGGCACTAGGAAACAGAATGAGAAAGCAGAGAAAAAGTGTCTCCTGCAACCCGTTCCCTTGGTGCTAGATGAACGAACGTCTCTCCACTTGCTCAGTTCTGAGAGTTAAGTGTGTGTGAAAGCCGTCCTTCACCTAGCTTGTTTGGAACACAAAGCTTCTTTTCAGTTGCAAACTCCATTCCATACATATATATGGGGAGGTACTAGCTCCAACTCGGTTTGACAGTGAAAATTGCAGGAACTTCAAAACGGCACTAGGAAACAGACTGAGAAAGCAGAGAAAAAGTGTCTCCTGCAACCCGTTCCCTTGGTGCTAGATGAACGAACGTCTCTCCACTTGCTCAGTTCTGAGAGATAAGTGTGTGTGAAAGCCGCTCTTCACCTAGCTTGTTGGGAACACAAAGTTTCTTTTCAGTTGCCAACTCCATTCCATACATATATATGGGAAGGTACTAGCTCCAACTCGGTTTCACAGTGAAAACTGCAGGAACTTCAAACCGGCACAAGGAATCAGACTGAGAAAGCAGAGAAAAAGTGTCTCCTGCAACCCGTTCCCTTGGTGCTAGATGAACGAAGGTCTCTCCACTTGCTCAGTTCTGAGAGATAAGTGTGTGTGAAAGCCGTCCTTCACCAAGCTTGTTGGGAACAAAAAGTTTCTTTTCAGTTGCAAATTCCATTCCATACATATATATGGGGAGGTACAAGCTCCAACTCGGTTTTACAGTGAAAACTGCAGGAACTTCAAACCGGCCCTAGTAAACAGACTGAGAAAGCAGAGAAAAAGTGTCTCCTGCAACCCGTTCCCTTGGTGCTAGATGAACGAACGTCTCTCCACTTGCTCAGTTCTGAGGGATAATTGTGTGTGAAAGCCGCCCTTCAACTAACTTGTTGGGAACACAAAGTTTCTTTTCAGTTGCAAACTCCATTCCATACATATATATGGGGAGGTACAAGCTCCAACTCGATTTTACAGTGAAAACTGCAGGAACATCAAACCGGCACTAGGAAACAGACTGAGAAAGCAGAGAAATAGTGTCCCTGCAACCCGTTCCCTTGGTGCTAGATGAACGAACGTCTCTCCACTTGCTCAGTTCCGAGAGATAAGTGTGTGTGAAAGCCGTCCTTCAACTAGCTTGTTGGGAACACAAAGTTTCTTTTCAGTTGCAAACTCCAATCCATACATATATATGTGGAGGTACAAGCTCCAACTCGATTTTACACTGAAAACTGCAGGAACTTCAAACCGGCACAAGGAATCAGACTGAGAAAGCAGAGAAAAAGTGTCTCCTGCAACCCGTTCCCTTG
Organism: Camelus dromedarius; assembly: GCF_036321535.1. NCBI lineage: Eukaryota > Metazoa > Chordata > Mammalia > Artiodactyla > Camelidae > Camelus > Camelus dromedarius. The sequence goes on from NW_026989835.1 coordinate 463,149, forward strand.
GTGCTAGATGAACGAACGTCTCTCCACTTGCTCAGTTCTGAGAAATAAGTGTGTGTGAAAGCCGTCCTTCACCAAGCTTGTTGGGAACAAAAAGTTTCTTTTCAGTTGCAAATTCCATTCCATACATATATATGGGGAGGTACAAGCTCCAACTCGGTTTGACAGTGAAAATTGCAGGAACTTCAAACAGGCACTAGGAAACAGACTGAGAAAGCAGAGAAAAAGTGTCTCCTGCAAACCGTTCCCTTGGTGCTAGATGAACGAACGTCTCTCCACTTGCTCAGTTCTGAGGGATAAGTGTGTGTGAAAGCCGCCCTTCACCTAACTTGTTGGGAACCCAAAGTTTCTTTTCAGTTGCAAACTCCATTCCATACATATATATGGGGAGGTACAAGCTCCAACTCGATTTTACTGTGAAAACTGCAAGAACATCAAACCGGCACTAGGAAACAGACTGAGAAAGCAGAGAAATAGTGTCCCTGCAACCCGTTCCCTTGGTGCTAGATGAACGAACGTCTCTCCACTTGCTCAGTTCCGAGAGATAAGTGTGTGTGAAAGCCGTCCTTCACCAAGCTTGTTGGGAACACAAAGTTTCTTTTCAGTTGCAAATTCCATTCCATACATATATATGGGGAGGTACAAGCTCCAACTTGTTTTTACAGTGAAAACTGCAGGAACTTCAAACCGGTCCTAGTAAACAGACTGAGAAAGCAGAGAAAAAGTGTCTCCTGCAACCCGTTCCCTTGGTGCTAGATGAACGAACGTCTCACCACTTGCTCAGTTCTGAGGGATAAGTGTGTGTGAAAGCCGCCCTTCACCTAACTTGTTGGGAACACAAAGTTTCTTTTCAGTTGCAAACTCCATTCCATACATATATATGGGGTGGTACAAGCTCCAACTCGATTTTACAGTGAAAACTGCAGGAACATCAAACCGGCACTAGGAAACAGACTGAGAAAGCAGAGAAATAGTGTCCCTGCAACCCGTTCCCTTGGTGCTAGATGAACGAACGTCTCTCCACTTGCTCAGTTCCGAGAGATAAGTGTGTGTGAAAGCCGTCCTTCAACTAGCTTGTTGGGAACACAAAGTTTCTTTTCAGTTGCAAACTCCAATCCATACATATATATGTGGAGGTACAAGCTCCAACTCGGTTTTACACTGAAAACTGCAGGAACTTCAAACCGGCACTAGGAAACAGACTGAGAAAGCAGAGAAAAAGTGTCTCCTGCAACCCGTTCCCTTGGTGCTAGATGAACGAACGTCTCTCCACTTGCTCAGTTCTGAGAGATAATTGTGTGTGAAAGCCACACTTCACCTAGCTTGTTGGGAACACAAAGTTTCTTTTCAGTTGCAAACTCCATTCCATACATATATATGGGGAGGTACTAGCTCCAACTCGGTTTTACAGTGAAAACTGCAGGAACTTCAAACCGGCCCTAGGAAACAGACTGAGAAAGCAGAGAATAAGTGTCTCCTGCAACCCGTTCCCTTGGTGCTAGATGAACGAACGTCTCTCCACTTGCTCAGTTCTGAGAGATAAGTGTGTGTGAAAGCCGTCCTTCACCTAGCTTGTTGGGAACACAAAGCTTCTTTTCAGTTGCAAACTCCATTCCATACATATATATGGGGAGGTACAAGCTCCAACTCGGTTTGACAGTGTAAATTGCAGGAACTTCAAACTGGCACTAGGAAACAGACTGAGAAAGCAGAGAAAAAGTGTCTCCTGCAACCCGTTCCCTTGGTGCTAGATGAACGAACGTCTCTCCACTTGCTCAGTTCTGAGAGATAAGTGTGTGTGAAAGTCGCTCTTCACCTAGCTTGTTGGGAACACAAAGTTTCTTTTCAGTTGCAAACTCCATTCCATACATATATATGGGGAGGTACTAGCTCCAACTCGGTTTGACAGTGAAAACTGCAGGAACTTCAAACCGGCACTAGAAATCAGACTGAGAAAGCAGAGAAAAAGTGTCTCCTGCAACCCGTTCCCTTGGTGCTAGATGAACGAACGTCTCTCCACTTGCTCAGTTCTGAGAGATAAGTGTGTGTGAAAGCCGTCCTTCACCAAGCTTGTTGGGAACACAAAGTTTCTTTTCAGTTGCAAACTCCATTCCATACATATATATGGGGAAGTACAAGCTCCAACTCGGTTTTACAGTGAAAACTGCAGGAACTTCAAACCGGAACTAGGAAACAGACTGAGAAAGCAGAGAAAAATTGTCTCCTGCAACCCGTTCCCTTGGTGCTAGATGAACGAACGTCTCTCCACTTGCTCAGTTCTGAGGGATAAGTGTGTGTGAAAGCCGTCCTTCACCTAACTTGTTGGGAACACAAAGTTTCTTTTCAGTTGCAAACTCCAATCCATACATATATATGGGGAGGTACAAGCTCCAACTCGGTTTGACAGTGAAAATTGCAGGAACTTCAAACAGGCACTAGGAAACAGACTGAGAAAGCAGAGAAAAAGTGTCTCCTGCAACCCGTTCCCTTGGTGCTAGATGAACGAACGTCTCTCCACTTGCTCTGTTCTGAGAGATAAGTGTGTGTGAAAGCCGCTCTTCACCTAGCTTGTTGGGAACACAAAGTTTCTTTTCAGTTGCAAACTCCATTCCATACATATATATGGGGAGGTACTAGCTCCAACTCGGTTTGACAGTGAAAACTGCAGTAACTTCAAACCGGCACTAGGAATCAGACTGAGAAAGCAGAGAAAAAGTGTCTCCTGCAACCCGTTCACTTGGTGCTAGATGAACGAACGTCTCTCCACTTGCTCTGTTCTGAGAGATAAGTGTGTGTGAAAGCCTTCCTTCACCTAGCTTGTTGGGAACACAAAGTTTCTTTTCAGTTGCAAACTCCATTCCATACATATATATGGGGAGGTACAAGCTCCAACTCGGTTTTACAGTGAAAAATGCAGGAACTTCAAACCGGCCCTAGGAAACAGACTGAGAAAGCAGAGAAAAAGTGTCTCCTGCAACCCGTTCCCTTGGTGCTAGATGAACGAACGTCTCTCCACTTCCTCAGTTCTGAGAGTTAAGTGTGTGTCAAAGCCGCTCTTCACCTAGCTTGTTGGATACACAAAGTTTCTTTTCAGTTTCAAACTCCATTCCATACATATATATGGGGAGGTACTAGCTCCAACTCGTTTTGACAGTGAAAACTGCAGGAACTTCAAACCGGTACTAGGAATCAGACTGAGAAAGCAGAGAAAAAGTGTCTCCTGCAACCCGTTCCCTTGGTGCTAGATGAACGAACGTCTCTCCACTTGCTCAGTTCTGAGAGTTAAGTGTGTGTGAAAGCCGTCCTACACCTAGCTTGTTGGGAACACAAAGTTTCTTTTCAGTTGCAAACTCCAATCCATACATATATATGTGGAGGTACAAGCTCCAACTCGGTTTTACACTGAAAACTGCAGGAACTTCAAACCGGCACTAGGAAACAGACTGAGAAAGCAGAGAAAAAGTGTCTCCTGCAACCCGTTCCCTTGGTGCTAGATGAACGAACGTCTCTCCACTTGCTCAGTTCTGAGAGATAATTGTGTGTGAAAGCCACACTTCACCTAGCTTGTTGGGAACACAAAGTTTCTTTTCAGTTGCAAACTCCATTCCATACATATATATGGGGAGGTACTAGCTCCAACTCGGTTTTACAGTGAAAACTGCAGGAACTTCAAACCGGCCCTAGGAAACAGACTGAGAAAGCAGAGAATAAGTGTCTCCTGCAACCCGTTCCCTTGGTGCTAGATGAACGAACGTCTCTCCACTTGCTCAGTTCTGAGAAATAAGTGTGTGTGAAAGCCGTCCTTCACCAAGCTTGTTGGGAACACAAAGTTTCTTTTCAGTTGCAAATTCCATTCCATACATATATATGGGGAGGTACAAGCTCCAACTCGGTTTGACAGTGAAAATTGCAGGAACTTCAAACAGGCACTAGGAAACAGACTGAGAAAGCAGAGAAAAAGTGTCTCCTGCAACCCGTTCCCTTGGTGCTAGATGAACGAACGTCTCTCCACTTGCTCAGTTCTGAGGGATAAGTGTGTGTGAAAGCCGCCCTTCACCTAACTTGTTGGGAACCCAAAGTTTCTTTTCAGTTGCAAACTCCATTCCATACATATATATGGGGAGGTACAAGCTCCAACTCGATTTTACTGTGAAAACTGCAAGAACATCAAACCGGCACTAGGAAACAGACTGAGAAAGCAGAGAAATAGTGTCCCTGCAACCCGTTCCCTTGGTGCTAGATGAACGAACGTCTCTCCACTTGCTCAGTTCCGAGAGATAAGTGTGTGTGAAAGCCGTCCTTCACCAAGCTTGTTGGGAACACAAAGTTTCTTTTCAGTTGCAAATTCCATTCCATACATATATATGGGGAGGTACAAGCTCCAACTTGTTTTTACAGTGAAAACTGCAGGAACTTCAAACCGGTCCTAGTAAACAGACTGAGAAAGCAGAGAAAAAGTGTCTCCTGCAACCCGTTCCCTTGGTGCTAGATGAACGAACGTCTCACCACTTGCTCAGTTCTGAGGGATAAGTGTGTGTGAAAGCCGCCCTTCACCTAACTTGTTGGGAACACAAAGTTTCTTTTCAGTTGCAAACTCCATTCCATACATATATATGGGGTGGTACAAGCTCCAACTCGATTTTACAGTGAAAACTGCAGGAACATCAAACCGGCACTAGGAAACAGACTGAGAAAGCAGAGAAATAGTGTCCCTGCAACCCGTTCCCTTGGTGCTAGATGAACGAACGTCTCTCCACTTGCTCAGTTCCGAGAGATAAGTGTGTGTGAAAGCCGTCCTTCAACTAGCTTGTTGGGAACACAAAGTTTCTTTTCAGTTGCAAACTCCAATCCATACATATATATGTGGAGGTACAAGCTCCAACTCGGTTTTACACTGAAAACTGCAGGAACTTCAAACCGGCACTAGGAAACAGACTGAGAAAGCAGAGAAAAAGTGTCTCCTGCAACCCGTTCCCTTGGTGCTAGATGAACGAACGTCTCTCCACTTGCTCAGTTCTGAGAGATAATTGTGTGTGAAAGCCACACTTCACCTAGCTTGTTGGGAACACAAAGTTTCTTTTCAGTTGCAAACTCCATTCCATACATATATATGGGGAGGTACTAGCTCCAACTCGGTTTTACAGTGAAAACTGCAGGAACTTCAAACCGGCCCTAGGAAACAGACTGAGAAAGCAGAGAAAAAGTGTCTCCTGCAACCCGTTCCCTTGGTGCTAGATGAACGAACGTCTCTCCACTTGCTCAGTTCTGAGAGATAAGTGTGTGTGAAAGCCGTCCTTCACCTAGCTTGTTGGGAACACAAAGCTTCTTTTCAGTTGCAAACTCCATTCCATACATATATATGGGGAGGTACAAGCTCCAACTCGGTTTGACAGTGTAAATTGCAGGAACTTCAAACTGGCACTAGGAAACAGACTGAGAAAGCAGAGAAAAAGTGTCTCCTGCAACCCGTTCCCTTGGTGCTAGATGAACGAACGTCTCTCCACTTGCTCAGTTCTGAGAGATAAGTGTGTGTGAAAGTCGCTCTTCACCTAGCTTGTTGGGAACACAAAGTTTCTTTTCAGTTGCAAACTCCATTCCATACATATATATGGGGAGGTACAAGCTCCAACTCGGTTTGACAGTGAAAACTGCAGGAACTTCAAACCGGCACTAGAAATCAGACTGAGAAAGCAGAGAAAAAGTGTCTCCTGCAACCCGTTCCCTTGGTGCTAGATGAACGAACGTCTCTCCACTTGCTCAGTTCTGAGAGATAAGTGTGTGTGAAAGCCGTCCTTCACCAAGCTTGTTGGGAACACAAAGTTTCTTTTCAGTTGCAAACTCCATTCCATATATATATGGGGAAGTACAAGCTCCAACTCGGTTTTACAGTGAAAACTGCAGGAACTTCAAACCGGAACTAGGAAACAGACTGAGAAAGCAGAGAAAAATTGTCTCCTGCAACCCGTTCCCTTGGTGCTAGATGAACGAACGTCTCTCCACTTGCTCAGTTCTGAGGGATAAGTGTGTGTGAAAGCCGTCCTTCACCTAACTTGTTGGGTACACAAAGTTTCTTTTCAGTTGCAAACTCCATTCCATACATATATATGGGGAGGTAAAAGCTCCAACTCGGTTTGACAGTGAAAATTGCAGGAACTTCAAACAGGCACTAGGAAACAGACTGAGAAAGCAGAGAAAAAGTTTCTCCTGCAACCCGTTCCCTTGGTGCTAGATGAACGAACGTCTCTCCACTTGCTCTGTTCTGAGAGATAAGTGTGTGTCAAAGCCGCTCTTCACCTAGCTTGTTGGGAACACAAAGTTTCTTTTCAGTTGCAAACTCCATTCCATACATATATATGGGGAGGTACTAGCTCCAACTCGGTTTGACAGTGAAAACTGCAGTAACTTCAAACCGGCACTAGGAATCAGACTGAGAAAGCAGAGAAAAAGTGTCTCCTGCAACCCGTTCACTTGGTGCTAGATGAACGAACGTCTCTCCACTTGCTCTGTTCTGAGAGATAAGTGTGTGTGAAAGCCTTCCTTCACCTAGCTTGTTGGGAACACAAAGTTTCTTTTCAGTTGCAAACTCCATTCCATACATATATATGGGGAGGTACAAGCTCCAACTCGGTTTTACAGTGAAAAATGCAGGAACTTCAAACCGGCCCTAGGAAACAGACTGAGAAAGCAGAGAAAAAGTGTCTCCTGCAAACCGTTCCCTTGGTGCTAGATGAACGAACGTCTCTCCACTTGCTCAGTTCTGAGAGTTAAGTGTGTGTCAAAGCCGCTCTTCACCTAGCTTGTTGGATACACAAAGTTTCTTTTCAGTTTCAAACTCCATTCCATACATATATATGGGGAGGTACTAGCTCCAACTCGTTTTGACAGTGAAAACTGCAGGAACTTCAAACCGGTACTAGGAATCAGACTGAGAAAGCAGAGAAAAAGTGTCTCCTGCAACCCGTTCCCTTGGTGCTAGATGAACGAAGGTCTCTCCACTTGCTCAGTTCTGAGAGTTAAGTGTGTGTGAAAGCCGTCCTTCACCTAGCTTGTTGGGAACACAAAGTTTCTTTTCAGTTGCAAACTCCAATCCATACATATATATGTGGAGGTACAAGCTCCAACTCGATTTTACACTGAAAACTGCAGGAACTTCAAACCGGCACAAGGAATCAGACTGAGAAAGCAGAGAAAAAGTGTCTCCTGCAACCCGTTCCCTTGGTGCTAGATGAACGAACGTCTCTCCACTTGCTCAGTTCTGAGAAATAAGTGTGTGTGAAAGCCGTCCTTCACCAAGCTTGTTGGGAACAAAAAGTTTCTTTTCAGTTGCAAATTCCATTCCATACATATATATGGGGAGGTACAAGCTCCAACTCGGTTTGACAGTGAAAATTGCAGGAACTTCAAACAGGCACTAGGAAACAGACTGAGAAAGCAGAGAAAAAGTGTCTCCTGCAACCCGTTCCCTTGGTGCTAGATGAACGAACGTCTCTCCACTTGCTCAGTTCTGAGGGATAAGTGTGTGTGAAAGCCGTCCTTCACCAAGCTTGTTGGGAACACAAAGTTTCTTTTCAGTTGCAAATTCCATTCCATACATATATATGGGGAGGTACAAGCTCCAACTCGGTTTTACAGTGAAAACTGCAGGAACTTCAAACCGGCCTTAGTAAACAGACTGAGAAAGCAGAGAAAAAGTGTCTCCTGCAACCCGTTCCCTTGGTGCTAGATGAACGAACGTCTCTCCACTTGCTCAGTTCTGAGGGATAATTGTGTGTGAAAGCCGCCCTTCACCTAACTTGTTGGGAACACAAAGTTTCTTTTCAGTTGCAAACACCATTCCATACATATATATGGGGAGGTACAAGCTCCAACTCGATTTTACAGTGAAAACTGCAGGAACATCAAACCGGCACTAGGAAACAGACTGAGAAAGCAGAGAAATAGTGTCCCTGCATCCCGTTCCCTTGGTGCTAGATGAACGAACGTCTCTCCACTTGCTCAGTTCCGAGAGATAAGTGTGTGTGAAAGCCGTCCTTCACCAAGCTTGTTGGGAACAAAAAGTTTCTTTTCAGTTGCAAATTCCATTCCATACATATATATGGGAGGTACAAGCTCCAACTCGGTTTTACAGTGAAAACTGCAGGAACTTCAAACCGGCCCTAGGAAACAGACTGAGAAAGCAGAGAAAAAGTGTCTCCTGCAACCCGTTCCCTTGGTGCTAGATGAACGAACGTCTCTCCACTTGCTCAGTTCTGAGGGATAAGTGTGTGTGAAAGCCGCCCTTCACCTAACTTGTTGGGAACACAAAGTTTCTTTTCAGTTGCAAACTCCATTCCATACATATATATGGGGAGGTACAAGCTCCAACTCGATTTTACAGTGAAAACTGCAGGAACATCAAACTGGCACTAGGAAACAGACTGAGAAAGCAGAGAAATAGTGTCCCTGCAACCTGTTCCCTTGGTGCTAGATGAACGAACGTCTCTCCACTTGCTCAGTTCCGAGAGATAAGTGTGTGTGAAAGCCGTCCTTCAACTAGCTTGTTGGGAACACAAAGTTTCTTTTCAGTTGCAAACTCCAATCCATACATATATATGTGGAGGTACAAGCTCCAACTCGGTTTTACACTGAAAACTGCAGGAACTTCAAACCGGCCCAAGGAATCAGACTGAGAAAGCAGAGAAAATGTGTCTCCTGCAACCCGTTCCCTTGGTGCTAGATGAACGAACGTCTCTCCACTTGCTCAGTTCTGAGAGATAAGTGTGTGTGAAAGCCGTCCTTCACCAAGCTTGTTGGGAACAAAAAGTTTCTTTTCAGTTGCAAACTCCATTCAATACATATATATGGGGAGGTCAAAACTCCAACTCTGTTTGACACTGAAAACTGCAGGAACTTCAAACCGGCACTAGGAAACAGACTGAGAAAGCAGAGAAAAAGTGTCTCCTGCAACCCGTTCCCTTGGTGCTAGATGAACGAACGTCTCTCCACTTGCTCAGTTCTGAGAGATAAGTGTGTGTGAAAGCCGCTCTTCACCTAGCTTGTTGGGAACACAAAGTTTCTTTTCAGTTGCAAACTCCATTCCATACATATATATGGGGAGGTTCAAGCTCCAACTCGGTTTTACAGTGAAAACTGCAGGAACTTCAAACCGGCCTTAGTAAACAGACTGAGAAAGCAGAGAAAAAGTGTCTCCTGCAACCCGTTCCCTTGGTGCTAGATGAACGAACGTCTCTCCACTTGCTCAGTTCTGAGAGATAAGTGTGTGTGAAAGCCGTCCTTCACCAAGCTTGTTGGGAACAAAAAGTTTCTTTTCAGTTGCAAATTCCATTCCATACATATATATGGGGAGGTACAAGCTCCAACTCGGTTTTACAGTGAAAACTGCAGGAACTTCAAACCGGCCCTAGTAAACAGACTGAGAAAGCAGAGAAAAAGTGTCTCCTGCAACCCGTTCCCTTGGTGCTAGATGAACGAACGTCTCTCCACTTGCTCAGTTCTGAGGGATAAGTGTGTGTGAAAGCCGCCCTTCACCTAACTTGTTGGGAACACAAAGTTTCTTTTCAGTTGCAAACTCCATTCCATACATATATATGGGGAGGTACAAGCTCCAACTCGATTTTACAGTGAAAACTGCAGGAACATCAAACCGGCACTAGGAAACAGACAGAGAAAGCAGAGAAATAGAGTCCCTGTAACCCGTTCCCTTGGTGCTAGATGAACGAACGTCTCTCCACTTGCTCAGTTCTGAGAGAAAAGTGTGTGTGAAAGCCATCCTTCAACTAGATTGTGGGGAACACAAAGTTTCTTTTCAGTTGCAAACTCCATTCCATACATATATATGGGTAGGTACTAGCTCCAACTCGGTTTTACAGTGAAAATTGCAGGAACTTCAAACCGGCACTAGGAAACAGAATGAGAAAGCAGAGAAAAAGTGTCTCCTGCAACCCGTTCCCTTGGTGCTAGATGAACGAACGTCTCTCCACTTGCTCAGTTCTGAGAGTTAAGTGTGTGTGAAAGCCGTCCTTCACCTAGCTTGTTTGGAACACAAAGCTTCTTTTCAGTTGCAAACTCCATTCCATACATATATATGGGGAGGTACTAGCTCCAACTCGGTTTGACAGTGAAAATTGCAGGAACTTCAAAACGGCACTAGGAAACAGACTGAGAAAGCAGAGAAAAAGTGTCTCCTGCAACCCGTTCCCTTGGTGCTAGATGAACGAACGTCTCTCCACTTGCTCAGTTCTGAGAGATAAGTGTGTGTGAAAGCCGCTCTTCACCTAGCTTGTTGGGAACACAAAGTTTCTTTTCAGTTGCCAACTCCATTCCATACATATATATGGGAAGGTACTAGCTCCAACTCGGTTTCACAGTGAAAACTGCAGGAACTTCAAACCGGCACAAGGAATCAGACTGAGAAAGCAGAGAAAAAGTGTCTCCTGCAACCCGTTCCCTTGGTGCTAGATGAACGAAGGTCTCTCCACTTGCTCAGTTCTGAGAGATAAGTGTGTGTGAAAGCCGTCCTTCACCAAGCTTGTTGGGAACAAAAAGTTTCTTTTCAGTTGCAAATTCCATTCCATACATATATATGGGGAGGTACAAGCTCCAACTCGGTTTTACAGTGAAAACTGCAGGAACTTCAAACCGGCCCTAGTAAACAGACTGAGAAAGCAGAGAAAAAGTGTCTCCTGCAACCCGTTCCCTTGGTGCTAGATGAACGAACGTCTCTCCACTTGCTCAGTTCTGAGGGATAATTGTGTGTGAAAGCCGCCCTTCAACTAACTTGTTGGGAACACAAAGTTTCTTTTCAGTTGCAAACTCCATTCCATACATATATATGGGGAGGTACAAGCTCCAACTCGATTTTACAGTGAAAACTGCAGGAACATCAAACCGGCACTAGGAAACAGACTGAGAAAGCAGAGAAATAGTGTCCCTGCAACCCGTTCCCTTGGTGCTAGATGAACGAACGTCTCTCCACTTGCTCAGTTCCGAGAGATAAGTGTGTGTGAAAGCCGCCCTTCACCTAACTTGTTGGGAACCCAAAGTTTCTTTTCAGTTGCAAACTCCATTCCATACATATATATGGGGAGGTACAAGCTCCAACTCGATTTTACTGTGAAAACTGCAAGAACATCAAACCGGCACTAGGAAACAGACTGAGAAAGCAGAGAAATAGTGTCCCTGCAACCCGTTCCCTTGGTGCTAGATGAACGAACGTCTCTCCACTTGCTCAGTTCCGAGAGATAAGTGTGTGTGAAAGCCGTCCTTCACCAAGCTTGTTGGGAACACAAAGTTTCTTTTCAGTTGCAAATTCCATTCCATACATATATATGGGGAGGTACAAGCTCCAACTTGTTTTTACAGTGAAAACTGCAGGAACTTCAAACCGGTCCTAGTAAACAGACTGAGAAAGCAGAGAAAAAGTGTCTCCTGCAACCCGTTCCCTTGGTGCTAGATGAACGAACGTCTCACCACTTGCTCAGTTCTGAGGGATAAGTGTGTGTGAAAGCCGCCCTTCACATAACTTGTTGGGAACACAAAGTTTCTTTTCAGTTGCAAACTCCATTCCATACATATATATGGAGTGGTACAAGCTCCAACTCGATTTTACAGTGAAAACTGCAGGAACATCAAACCGGCACTAGGAAACAGACTGAGAAAGCAGAGAAATAGTGTCCCTGCAACCCGTTCCCTTGGTGCTAGATGAACGAACGTCTCTCCACTTGCTCAGTTCCGAGAGATAAGTGTGTGTGAAAGCCGTCCTTCAACTAGCTGGTTGGGAACACAAAGTTTCTTTTCAGTTGCAAACTCCAATCCATACATATATATGTGGAGGTACAAGCTCCAACTCGGTTTTACACTGAAAACTGCAGGAACTTCAAACCGGCACTAGGAAACAGACTGAGAAAGCAGAGAAAAAGTGTCTCCTGCAACCCGTTCCCTTGGTGCTAGATGAACGAACGTCTCTCCACTTGCTCAGTTCTGAGAGATAATTGTGTGTGAAAGCCACACTTCACCTAGCTTGTTGGGAACACAAAGTTTCTTTTCAGTTGCAAACTCCATTCCATACATATATATGGGGAGGTACTAGCTCCAACTCGGTTTTACAGTGAAAACTGCAGGAACTTCAAACCGGCCCTAGGAAACAGACTGAGAAAGCAGAGAATAAGTGTCTCCTGCAACCCGTTCCCTTGGTGCTAGATGAACGAACGTCTCTCCACTTGCTCAGTTCTGAGAGATAAGTGTGTGTGAAAGCCGTCCTTCACCTAGCTTGTTGGGAACACAAAGATTCTTTTCAGTTGCAAACTCCATTCCATACATATATATGGGGAGGTACAAGCTCCAACTCGGTTTGACAGTGTAAATTGCAGGAACTTCAAACTGGCACTAGGAAACAGACTGAGAAAGCAGAGAAAAAGTGTCTCCTGCAACCCGTTCCCTTGGTGCTAGATGAACGAACGTCTCTCCACTTGCTCAGTTCTGAGAGATAAGTGTGTGTGAAAGTCGCTCTTCACCTAGCTTGTTGGGAACACAAAGTTTCTTTTCAGTTGCAAACTCCATTCCATACATATATATGGGGAGGTACAAGCTCCAACTCGGTTTGACAGTGAAAACTGCAGGAACTTCAAACCGGCACTAGAAATCAGACTGAGAAAGCAGAGAAAAAGTGTCTCCTGCAACCCGTTCCCTTGGTGCTAGATGAACGAACGTCTCTCCACTTGCTCAGTTCTGAGAGATAAGTGTGTGTGAAAGCCGTCCTTCACCAAGCTTGTTGGGAACACAAAGTTTCTTTTCAGTTGCAAACTCCATTCCATACATATATATGGGGAAGTACAAGCTCCAACTCGGTTTTACAGTGAAAACTGCAGGAACTTCAAACCGGAACTAGGAAACAGACTGAGAAAGCAGAGAAAAATTGTCTCCTGCAACCCGTTCCCTTGGTGCTAGATGAACGAACGTCTCTCCACTTGCTCAGTTCTGAGGGATAAGTGTGTGTGAAAGCCGTCCTTCACCTAACTTGTTGGGAACACAAAGTTTCTTTTCAGTTGCAAACTCCATTCCATACATATATATGGGGAGGTAAAAGCTCCAACTCGGTTTGACAGTGAAAATTGCAGGAACTTCAAACAGGCACTAGGAAACAGACTGAGAAAGCAGAGAAAAAGTGTCTCCTGCAACCCGTTCCCTTGGTGCTAGATGAACGAACGTCTCTCCACTTGCTCTGTTCTGAGAGATAAGTGTGTGTGAAAGCCGCTCTTCACCTAGCTTGTTGGGAACACAAAGTTTCTTTTCAGTTGCAAACTCCATTCCATACATATATATGGGGAGGTACTAGCTCCAACTCGGTTTGACAGTGAAAACTGCAGTAACTTCAAACCGGCACTAGGAATCAGACTGAGAAAGCAGAGAAAAAGTGTCTCCTGCATCCCGTTCACTTGGTGCTAGATGAACGAACGTCTCTCCACTTGCTCTGTTCTGAGAGATAAGTGTGTGTGAAAGCCTTCCTTCACCTAGCTTGTTGGGAACACAAAGTTTCTTTTCAGTTGCAAACTCCATTCCATACATATATATGGGGAGGTACAAGCTCCAACTCGGTTTTACAGTGAAAAATGCAGGAACTTCAAACCGGCCCTAGGAAACAGACTGAGAAAGCAGAGAAAAAGTGTCTCCTGCAACCCGTTCCCTTGGTGCTAGATGAACGAACGTCTCTCCACTTGCTCAGTTCTGAGAGTTAAGTGTGTGTCAAAGCCGCTCTTCACCTAGCTTGTTGGATACACAAAGTTTCTTTTCAGTTTCAAACTCCATTCCATACATATATATGGGGAGGTACTAGCTCCAACTCGTTTTGACAGTGAAAACTGCAGGAACTTCAAACCGGTACTAGGAATCAGACTGAGAAAGCAGAGAAAAAGTGTCTCCTGCAACCCGTTCCCTTGGTGCTAGATGAACGAACGTCTCTCCACTTGCTCAGTTCTGAGAGTTAAGTGTGTGTGAAAGCCGTCCTTCACCTAGCTTGTTGGGAACACAAAGTTTCTTTTCAGTTGCAAACTCCAATCCATACATATATATGTGGAGGTACAAGCTCCAACTCGATTTTACACTGAAAACTGCAGGAACTTCAAACCGGCACAAGGAATCAGACTGAGAAAGCAGAGAAAAAGTGTCTCCTGCAACCCGTTCCCTTGGTGCTAGATGAACGAACGTCTCTCCACTTGCTCAGTTCTGAGAAATAAGTGTGTGTGAAAGCCGTCCTTCACCAAGCTTGTTGGGAACAAAAAGTTTCTTTTCAGTTGCAAATTCCATTCCATACATATATATGGGGAGGTACAAGCTCCAACTCGGTTTGACAGTGAAAATTGCAGGAACTTCAAACAGGCACTAGGAAACAGACTGAGAAAGCAGAGAAAAAGTGTCTCCTGCAACCCGTTCCCTTGGTGCTAGATGAACGAACGTCTCTCCACTTGCTCAGTTCTGAGGGATAAGTGTGTGTGAAAGCCGCCCTTCACCTAACTTGTTGGGAACCCAAAGTTTCTTTTCAGTTGCAAACTCCATTCCATACATATATATGGGGAGGTACAAGCTCCAACTCGATTTTACTGTGAAAACTGCAAGAACATCAAACCGGCACTAGGAAACAGACTGAGAAAGCAGAGAAATAGTGTCCCTGCAACCCGTTCCCTTGGTGCTAGATGAACGAACGTCTCTCCACTTGCTCAGTTCCGAGAGATAAGTGTGTGTGAAAGCCGTCCTTCACCAAGCTTGTTGGGAACACAAAGTTTCTTTTCAGTTGCAAATTCCATTCCATACATATATATGGGGAGGTACAAGCTCCAACTTGTTTTTACAGTGAAAACTGCAGGAACTTCAAACCGGTCCTAGTAAACAGACTGAGAAAGCAGAGAAAAAGTGTCTCCTGCAACCCGTTCCCTTGGTGCTAGATGAACGAACGTCTCACCACTTGCTCAGTTCTGAGGGATAAGTGTGTGTGAAAGCCGCCCTTCAACTAACTTGTTGGGAACACAAAGTTTCTTTTCAGTTGCAAACTCCATTCCATACATATATATGGGGTGGTACAAGCTCCAACTCGATTTTACAGTGAAAACTGCAAGAACATCAAACCGGCACTAGGAAACAGACTGAGAAAGCAGAGAAATAGTGTCCCTGCAACCCGTTCCCTTGGTGCTAGATGAACGAACGTCTCTCCACTTGCTCAGTTCCGAGAGATAAGTGTGTGTGAAAGCCGTCCTTCACCAAGCTTGTTGGGAACACAAAGTTTCTTTTCAGTTGCAAATTCCATTCCATACATATATATGGGGAGGTACAAGCTCCAACTCGATTTTACAGTGAAAACTGCAGGAACTTCAAACCGGTCCTAGGAAACAGACTGAGAAAGCAGAGAAAAAGTGTCTCCTGCAACCCGTTCCCTTGGTGCTAGATGAACGAACGTCTCTCCACTTGCTCTGTTCTGAGAGATAAGTGTGTGTGAAAGCCGCTCTTCACCTAGCTTGTTGGGAACACAAAGTTTCTTTTCAGTTGCAAACTCCATTCCATACATATATATGGGGAGGTACTAGCTCCAACTCGGTTTGACAGTGAAAACTGCAGTAACTTCAAACCGGCACTAGGAATCAGACTGAGAAAGCAGAGAAAAAGTGTCTCCTGCATCCCGTTCACTTGGTGCTAGATGAACGAACGTCTCTCCACTTGCTCTGTTCTGAGAGATAAGTGTGTGTGAAAGCCTTCCTTCACCTAGCTTGTTGGGAACACAAAGTTTCTTTTCAGTTGCAAACTCCATTCCATACATATATATGGGGAGGTACAAGCTCCAACTCGGTTTTACAGTGAAAAATGCAGGAACTTCAAACCGGCCCTAGGAAACAGACTGAGAAAGCAGAGAAAAAGTGTCTCCTGCAACCCGTTCCCTTGGTGCTAGATGAACGAACGTCTCTCCACTTGCTCAGTTCTGAGAGTTAAGTGTGTGTCAAAGCCGCTCTTCACCTAGCTTGTTGGATACACAAAGTTTCTTTTCAGTTTCAAACTCCATTCCATACATATATATGGGGAGGTACTAGCTCCAACTCGTTTTGACAGTGAAAACTGCAGTAACTTCAAACCGGCACTAGGAATCAGACTGAGAAAGCAGAGAAAAAGTGTCTCCTGCATCCCGTTCACTTGGTGCTAGATGAACGAACGTCTCTCCACTTGCTCTGTTCTGAGAGATAAGTGTGTGTGAAAGCCTTCCTTCACCAAGCTTGTTGGGAACACAAAGTTTCTTTTCAGTTGCAAACTCCATTCCATACATATATATGGGGAAGTACAAGCTCCAACTCGGTTTTACAGTGAAAACTGCAGGAACTTCAAACCGGAACTAGGAAACAGACTGAGAAAGCAGAGAAAAATTGTCTCCTGCAACCCGTTCCCTTGGTGCTAGATGAACGAACGTCTCTCCACTTGCTCAGTTCTGAGGGATAAGTGTGTGTGAAAGCCGTCCTTCACCTAACTTGTTGGGAACACAAAGTTTCTTTTCAGTTGCAAACTCCATTCCATACATATATATGGGGAGGTACAAGCTCCAACTCGGTTTGACAGTGAAAATTGCAGGAACTTCAAACAGGCACTAGGAAACAGACTGAGAAAGCAGAGAAAAAGTGTCTCCTGCAACCCGTTCCCTTGGTGCTAGATGAACGAACGTCTCTCCACTTGCTCTGTTCTGAGAGATAAGTGTGTGTGAAAGCCGCTCTTCACCTAGCTTGTTGGGAACACAAAGTTTCTTTTCAGTTGCAAACTCCATTCCATACATATATATGGGGAGGTACTAGCTCCAACTCGGTTTGACAGTGAAAACTGCAGTAACTTCAAATCGGCACTAGGAATCAGACTGAGAAAGCAGAGAAAAAGTGTCTCCTGCATCCCGTTCACTTGGTGCTAGATGAACGAACGTCTCTCCACTTGCTCTGTTCTGAGAGATAAGTGTGTGTGAAAGCCTTCCTTCACCTAGCTTGTTGGGAACACAAAGTTTCTTTTCAGTTGCAAACTCCATTCCATACATATATATGGGGAGGTACAAGCTCCAACTCGGTTTTACAGTGAAAAATGCAGGAACTTCAAACCGGCCCTAGGAAACAGACTGAGAAAGCAGAGAAAAAGTGTCTCCTGCAACCCGTTCCCTTGGTGCTAGATGAACGAACGTCTCTCCACTTGCTCAGTTCTGAGAGTTAAGTGTGTGTCAAAGCCGCTCTTCACCTAGCTTGTTGGATACACAAAGTTTCTTTTCAGTTTCAAACTCCATTCCATACATATATATGGGGAGGTACTAGCTCCAACTCGTTTTGACAGTGAAAACTGCAGGAACTTCAAACCGGTACTAGGAATCAGACTGAGAAAGCAGAGAAAAAGTGTCTCCTGCAACCCGTTCCCTTGGTGCTAGATGAACGAACGTCTCTCCACTTGCTCAGTTCTGAGAGTTAAGTGTGTGTGAAAGCCGTCCTTCACCTAGCTTGTTGGGAACACAAAGTTTCTTTTCAGTTGCAAACTCCAATCCATACATATATATGTGGAGGTACAAGCTCCAACTCGATTTTACACTGAAAACTGCAGGAACTTCAAACCGGCACAAGGAATCAGACTGAGAAAGCAGAGAAAAAGTGTCTCCTGCAACCCGTTCCCTTGGTGCTAGATGAACGAACGTCTCTCCACTTGCTCAGTTCTGAGAAATAAGTGTGTGTGAAAGCCGTCCTTCACCAAGCTTGTTGGGAACAAAAAGTTTCTTTTCAGTTGCAAATTCCATTCCATACATATATATGGGGAGGTACAAGCTCCAACTCGGTTTGACAGTGAAAATTGCAGGAACTTCAAACAGGCACTAGGAAACAGACTGAGAAAGCAGAGAAAAAGTGTCTCCTGCAACCCGTTCCCTTGGTGCTAGATGAACGAACGTCTCTCCACTTGCTCAGTTCTGAGGGATAAGTGTGTGTGAAAGCCGCCCTTCACCTAACTTGTTGGGAACCCAAAGTTTCTTTTCAGTTGCAAACTCCATTCCATACATATATATGGGGAGGTACAAGCTCCAACTCGATTTTACTGTGAAAACTGCAAGAACATCAAACCGGCACTAGGAAACAGACTGAGAAAGCAGAGAAATAGTGTCCCTGCAACCCGTTCCCTTGGTGCTAGATGAACGAACGTCTCTCCACTTGCTCAGTTCCGAGAGATAAGTGTGTGTGAAAGCCGTCCTTCACCAAGCTTGTTGGGAACACAAAGTTTCTTTTCAGTTGCAAATTCCATTCCATACATATATATGGGGAGGTACAAGCTCCAACTTGTTTTTACAGTGAAAACTGCAGGAACTTCAAACCGGTCCTAGTAAACAGACTGAGAAAGCAGAGAAAAAGTGTCTCCTGCAACCCGTTCCCTTGGTGCTAGATGAACGAACGTCTCACCACTTGCTCAGTTCTGAGGGATAAGTGTGTGTGAAAGCCGCCCTTCAACTAACTTGTTGGGAACACAAAGTTTCTTTTCAGTTGCAAACTCCATTCCATACATATATATGGGGTGGTACAAGCTCCAACTCGATTTTACAGTGAAAACTGCAAGAACATCAAACCGGCACTAGGAAACAGACTGAGAAAGCAGAGAAATAGTGTCCCTGCAACCCGTTCCCTTGGTGCTAGATGAACGAACGTCTCTCCACTTGCTCAGTTCCGAGAGATAAGTGTGTGTGAAAGCCGTCCTTCACCAAGCTTGTTGGGAACACAAAGTTTCTTTTCAGTTGCAAATTCCATTCCATACATATATATGGGGAGGTACAAGCTCCAACTCCATTTTACAGTGAAAACTGCAGGAACTTCAAACCGGTCCTAGGAAACAGACTGAGAAAGCAGAGAAAAAGTGTCTCCTGCAACCCGTTCCCTTGGTGCTAGATGAACGAACGTCTCTCCACTTGCTCTGTTCTGAGAGATAAGTGTGTGTGAAAGCCGCTCTTCACCTAGCTTGTTGGGAACACAAAGTTTCTTTTCAGTTGCAAACTCCATTCCATACATATATATGGGGAGGTACTAGCTCCAACTCGGTTTGACAGTGAAAACTGCAGTAACTTCAAACCGGCACTAGGAATCAGACTGAGAAAGCAGAGAAAAAGTGTCTCCTGCATCCCGTTCACTTGGTGCTAGATGAACGAACGTCTCTCCACTTGCTCTGTTCTGAGAGATAAGTGTGTGTGAAAGCCTTCCTTCACCTAGCTTGTTGGGAACACAAAGTTTCTTTTCAGTTGCAAACTCCATTCCATACATATATATGGGGAGGTACAAGCTCCAACTCGGTTTTACAGTGAAAAATGCAGGAACTTCAAACCGGCCCTAGGAAACAGACTGAGAAAGCAGAGAAAAAGTGTCTCCTGCAACCCGTTCCCTTGGTGCTAGATGAACGAACGTCTCTCCACTTGCTCAGTTCTGAGAGTTAAGTGTGTGTCAAAGCCGCTCTTCACCTAGCTTGTTGGATACACAAAGTTTCTTTTCAGTTTCAAACTCCATTCCATACATATATATGGGGAGGTACTAGCTCCAACTCGTTTTGACAGTGAAAACTGCAGGAACTTCAAACCGGTACTAGGAATCAGACTGAGAAAGCAGAGAAAAAGTGTCTCCTGCAACCCGTTCCCTTGGTGCTAGATGAACGAACGTCTCTCCACTTGCTCAGTTCTGAGAGTTAAGTGTGTGTGAAAGCCGTCCTTCACCTAGCTTGTTGGGAACACAAAGTTTCTTTTCAGTTGCAAACTCCAATCCATACATATATATGTGGAGGTACAAGCTCCAACTCGATTTTACACTGAAAACTGCAGGAACTTCAAACCGGCACAAGGAATCAGACTGAGAAAGCAGAGAAAAAGTGTCTCCTGCAACCCGTTCCCTTGGTGCTAGATGAACGAACGTCTCTCCACTTGCTCAGTTCTGAGAAATAAGTGTGTGTGAAAGCCGTCCTTCACCAAGCTTGTTGGGAACAAAAAGTTTCTTTTCAGTTGCAAATTCCATTCCATACATATATATGGGGAGGTACAAGCTCCAACTCGGTTTGACAGTGAAAATTGCAGGAACTTCAAACAGGCACTAGGAAACAGACTGAGAAAGCAGAGAAAAAGTGTCTCCTGCAACCCGTTCCCTTGGTGCTAGATGAACGAACGTCTCTCCACTTGCTCAGTTCTGAGGGATAAGTGTGTGTGAAAGCCGCCCTTCACCTAACTTGTTGGGAACCCAAAGTTTCTTTTCAGTTGCAAACTCCATTCCATACATATATATGGGGAGGTACAAGCTCCAACTCGATTTTACTGTGAAAACTGCAAGAACATCAAACCGGCACTAGGAAACAGACTGAGAAAGCAGAGAAATAGTGTCCCTGCAACCCGTTCCCTTGGTGCTAGATGAACGAACGTCTCTCCACTTGCTCAGTTCCGAGAGATAAGTGTGTGTGAAAGCCGTCCTTCACCAAGCTTGTTGGGAACACAAAGTTTCTTTTCAGTTGCAAATTCCATTCCATACATATATATGGGGAGGTACAAGCTCCAACTTGTTTTTACAGTGAAAACTGCAGGAACTTCAAACCGGTCCTAGTAAACAGACTGAGAAAGCAGAGAAAAAGTGTCTCCTGCAACCCGTTCCCTTGGTGCTAGATGAACGAACGTCTCACCACTTGCTCAGTTCTGAGGGATAAGTGTGTGTGAAAGCCGCCCTTCAACTAACTTGTTGGGAACACAAAGTTTCTTTTCAGTTGCAAACTCCATTCCATACATATATATGGGGTGGTACAAGCTCCAACTCGATTTTACAGTGAAAACTGCAAGAACATCAAACCGGCACTAGGAAACAGACTGAGAAAGCAGAGAAATAGTGTCCCTGCAACCCGTTCCCTTGGTGCTAGATGAACGAACGTCTCTCCACTTGCTCAGTTCCGAGAGATAAGTGTGTGTGAAAGCCGTCCTTCACCAAGCTTGTTGGGAACACAAAGTTTCTTTTCAGTTGCAAATTCCATTCCATACATATATATGGGGAGGTACAAGCTCCAACTCGATTTTACAGTGAAAACTGCAGGAACTTCAAACCGGTCCTAGTAAACAGACTGAGAAAGCAGAGAAAAAGTGTCTCCTGCAACCCGTTCCCTTGGTGCTAGATGAACGAACGTCTCACCACTTGCTCAGTTCTGAGGGATAAGTGTGTGTGAAAGCCGCCCTTCACCTAACTTGTTGGGAACCCAAAGTTTCTTTTCAGTTGCAAACTCCATTCCATACATATATATGGGGAGGTACTAGCTCCAACTCGGTTTGACAGTGAAAACTGCAGGAACTTCGAACCGGCCCTAGCAAACAGACTGAGAAAGCAGAGAAAAAGTGTCTCCTGCAACCCGTTCCCTTGGAGCTAGATGAACGAACGTCTCTCCACTTGCTCAGTTCTGAGGGATAAGTGTGTGTGAAAGCCGCCCTTCACCTAACTTGTTGGGAACACAAAGTTTCTTTTCAGTTGCAAACTCCATTCCATACATATATATGGGGAGGTACAAGCTCCAACTCGATTTTACAGTGAAAACTGCAGGAACATCAAACCGGAACTAGGAAACAGACTGAGAAAGCAGAGAAAAATTGTCTCCTGCAACCCGTTCCCTTGGTGCTAGATGAACGAACGTCTCTCCACTTGCTCAGTTCTGAGGGATAAGTGTGTGTGAAAGCCGTCCTTCACCTAACTTGTTGGGAACACAAAGTTTCTTTTCAGTTGCAAACTCCATTCCATACATATATATGGGGAGGTACAAGCTCCAACTCGGTTTGACAGTGAAAATTGCAGGAACTTCAAACAGGCACTAGGAAACAGACTGAGAAAGCAGAGAAAAAGTGTCTCCTGCAACCCGTTCCCTTGGTGCTAGATGAACGAACGTCTCTCCACTTGCTCTGTTCTGAGAGATAAGTGTGTGTGAAAGCCGCTCTTCACCTAGCTTGTTGGGAACACAAAGTTTCTTTTCAGTTGCAAACTCCATTCCATACATATATATGGGGAGGTACTAGCTCCAACTCGGTTTGACAGTGAAAACTGCAGTAACTTCAAACCGGCACTAGGAATCAGACTGAGAAAGCAGAGAAAAAGTGTCTCCTGCATCCCGTTCACTTGGTGCTAGATGAACGAACGTCTCTCCACTTGCTCTGTTCTGAGAGATAAGTGTGTGTGAAAGCCTTCCTTCACCTAGCTTGTTGGGAACACAAAGTTTCTTTTCAGTTGCAAACTCCATTCCATACATATATATGGGGAGGTACAAGCTCCAACTCGGTTTTACAGTGAAAAATGCAGGAACTTCAAACCGGCCCTAGGAAACAGACTGAGAAAGCAGAGAAAAAGTGTCTCCTGCAACCCGTTCCCTTGGTGCTAGATGAACGAACGTCTCTCCACTTGCTCAGTTCTCAGAGTTAAGTGTGTGTCAAAGCCGCTCTTCACCTAGCTTGTTGGATACACAAAGTTTCTTTTCAGTTTCAAACTCCATTCCATACATATATATGGGGAGGTACTAGCTCCAACTCGTTTTGACAGTGAAAACTGCAGGAACTTCAAACCGGTACTAGGAATCAGACTGAGAAAGCAGAGAAAAAGTGTCTCCTGCAAACCGTTCCCTTGGTGCTAGATGAACGAACGTCTCTCCACTTGCTCAGTTCTGAGAGTTAAGTGTGTGTGAAAGCCGTCCTTCACCTAGCTTGTTGGGAACACAAAGTTTCTTTTCAGTTGCAAACTCCAATCCATACATATATATGTGGAGGTACAAGCTCCAACTCGATTTTACACTGAAAACTGCAGGAACTTCAAACCGGCACAAGGAATCAGACTGAGAAAGCAGAGAAAAAGTGTCTCCTGCAACCCGTTCCCTTGGTGCTAGATGAACGAACGTCTCTCCACTTGCTCAGTTCTGAGAAATAAGTGTGTGTGAAAGCCGTCCTTCACCAAGCTTGTTGGGAACAAAAAGTTTCTTTTCAGTTGCAAATTCCATTCCATACATATATATGGGGAGGTACAAGCTCCAACTCGGTTTGACAGTGAAAATTGCAGGAACTTCAAACAGGCACTAGGAAACAGACTGAGAAAGCAGAGAAAAAGTGTCTCCTGCAACCCGTTCCCTTGGTGCTAGATGAACGAACGTCTCTCCACTTGCTCAGTTCTGAGGGATAAGTGTGTGTGAAAGCCGCCCTTCACCTAACTTGTTGGGAACCCAAAGTTTCTTTTCAGTTGCAAACTCCATTCCATACATATATATGGGGAGGTACAAGCTCCAACTCGATTTTACTGTGAAAACTGCAAGAACATCAAACCGGCACTAGGAAACAGACTGAGAAAGCAGAGAAATAGTGTCCCTGCAACCCGTTCCCTTGGTGCTAGATGAACGAACGTCTCTCCACTTGCTCAGTTCCGAGAGATAAGTGTGTGTGAAAGCCGTCCTTCACCAAGCTTGTTGGGAACACAAAGTTTCTTTTCAGTTGCAAATTCCATTCCATACATATATATGGGGAGGTACAAGCTCCAACTCGATTTTACAGTGAAAACTGCAGGAACTTCAAACCGGTCCTAGTAAACAGACTGAGAAAGCAGAGAAAAAGTGTCTCCTGCAACCCGTTCCCTTGGTGCTAGATGAACGAACGTCTCACCACTTGCTCAGTTCTGAGGGATAAGTGTGTGTGAAAGCCGCCCTTCACCTAACTTGTTGGGAACACAAAGTTTCTTTTCAGTTGCAAACTCCATTCCATACATATATATGGGGAGGTACTAGCTCCAACTCGGTTTGACAGTGAAAACTGCAGGAACTTCAAAACGGCCCTAGCAAACAGACTGAGAAAGCAGAGAAAAAGTGTCTCCTGCAACCCGTTCCCTTGGAGCTAGATGAACGAACGTCTCTCCACTTGCTCAGTTCTGAGGGATAAGTGTGTGTGAAAGCCGCCCTTCACCTAACTTGTTGGGAACACAAAGTTTCTTTTCAGTTGCAAACTCCATTCCATACATATATATGGGGAGGTACAAGCTCCAACTCGATTTTACAGTGAAAACTGCAGGAACATCAAACCGGCACTAGGAAACAGACAGAGAAAGCAGAGAAATAGAGTCCCTGTAACCCGTTCCCTTGGTGCTAGATGAACGAACGTTTCTCCACTTGCTCAGTTCTGAGAGAAAAGTGTGTGTGAAAGCCATCCTTCAACTAGATTGTGGGGAACACAAAGTTTCTTTTCAGTTGCAAACTCCATTCCATACATATATATGGGTAGGTACTAGCTCCAACTCGGTTTTACAGTGAAAATTGCAGGAACTTCAAACCGGCACTAGGAAACAGAATGAGAAAGCAGAGAAAAAGTGTCTCCTGCAACCCGTTCCCTTGGTGCTAGATGAACGAACGTCTCTCCACTTGCTCAGTTCTGAGAGATAAGTGTGTGTGAAAGCCGTCCTTCACCTAGCTTGTTTGGAACACAAAGCTTCTTTTCAGTTGCAAACTCCATTCCATACATATATATGGGGAGGTACTAGCTCCAACTCGGTTTGACAGTGAAAATTGCAGGAACTTCAAAACGGCACTAGGAAAAAGACTGAGAAAGCAGAGAAAAAGTGTCTCCTGCAACCCGTTCCCTTGGTGCTAGATGAACGAACGTCTCTCCACTTGCTCAGTTCTGAGAGATAAGTGTGTGTGAAAGCCGCTCTTCACCTAGCTTGTTGGGAACACAAAGTTTCTTTTCAGTTGCCAACTCCATTCCATACATATATATGGGGAGGTACTAGCTCCAACTCGGTTTCACAGTGAAAACTGCAGGAACTTCAAACCGGCAGTAGGAAACAGACTGAGAAAGCAGAGAAAAAGAGTCTCCTGCAACCCGTTCCCTTGGTGCTAGATGAACGAAGGTCTCTCCACTTGCTCAGTTCTGAGAGATAAGTGTGTGTGAAAGGCGTCCTTCACCAAGCTTGTTGGGAACAAAAAGTTTCTTTTCAGTCGCAAATTCCATTCCATACATATATATGGGGAGGTACAAGCTCCAACTCGGTTTTACAGTGAAAACTGGAGGAACTTCAAACCGGCCCTAGTAAACAGACTGAGAAAGCAGAGAAAAAGTGTCTCCTGCAACCCGTTCCCTTGGTGCTAGATGAACGAACGTCTCTCCACTTGCTCAGTTCTGAGGGATAATTGTGTGTGAAAGTCGCCCTTCACCTAACTTGTTGGGAACACAAAGTTTCTTTTCAGTTGCAAACTCCATTCCATACATATATATGGGGAGGTACAAGCTCCAACTCGATTTTACAGTGAAAACTGCAGGAACATCAAACCGGCACTAGGAAACAGACTGAGAAAGCAGAGAAATAGTGTCCCTGCCACCCGTTCCCTTGGTGCTAGATGAACGAACGTCTCTCCACTTGCTCAGTTCTGAGAGATAAATGTGTGTGAAAGCCGCACTTCATCCTAGCTTGTTGGGAACACAAAGTTTCTTTTCAGTTGCAAACTCCATTCCATACATATATATGGGGAGGTACAAGCTCCAACTCGATTTTACAGTGAAAACTGCAGGAAATTCAAACCGGCACTAGGAAACAGACTGAGAAAGCAGAGAAAAAGTGTCTCCTGCAACCCGTTCCCTTGGTGCTAGATGAACGAACGTCTCATCACTTGCTCAGTTCTGAGAGATAAGTGTGAGTGAAAGCCATCCTTCACCTAGATTGTGTGGAACACAAAGTTTCTTTTCAGTTGCATACTCCAATCCATACATATATATGGGGAGGTACTAGCTCCAACTCGGTTTGACAGTGAAAACTGCAGGAACTTCAAACCGGCCCTAGGAAACAGACTGAGAAAGCAGAGAAAAAGT
This sequence comes from Camelus dromedarius, assembly GCF_036321535.1. Lineage (NCBI taxonomy): Eukaryota > Metazoa > Chordata > Mammalia > Artiodactyla > Camelidae > Camelus > Camelus dromedarius. The sequence continues at coordinate 489,001 of NW_026989835.1, forward strand.
TTCTCCTGCAACCCGTTCCATTGGTGCTAGATGAACGAACGTCTCTACACTTGCTAAGTTCTGAGAGATAAGTGTGTGTGAAAGCCGTCCTTCACCTAGCTTGTTGGGAACACAAAGTTTCTTTTCAGTTGCAAACTCCATTCCATACATATATATGGGGAGGTACTAGCTCCAACTCGGTTTGACAGTGAAAACTGCAGAAACTTCAAACCGGCACTAGGAATCAGACTGAGACAGCAGAGAAATAGTTTCCCCTGCAACCCGATCCCTTGGTGCTAGATGAACGAACGTCTCTCCACTTGCTCAGTTCTGAGAGATAAGTGTGTGTGAAAGGCGTCCTTCACCTAGCTTGTTGGGAACACAAAGTTTCTTTTCAGTTGCAAACTCCATTGCATACATATATATGGGGAGGTACAAGCTCCAACTCGGTTTTACAGTGAAAACTGCAGGAACTTCAAACCGGCCGTAGGAAACAGACTGAGAAAGCAGAGAAAAAGTGTGTCCTGCAACCCGTTCCCTTGGTGCTAGATGAACGAACGTCTCTCCACTTGCTCAGTTCTCAGAGATAAGTGTGTGTGAAAGCCGCACTTCATTCTAGCTTGTTGGGAACACAAAGTTACTTTTCAGTTGCAAACTCCATTCCATACATATATATGGGGAGGTTCAAGCTCCAACTAAGTTTTACATGTGAAAACTGCAGGAACTTCAAACCGGCCCTAGGAAACATAGTGAGAAAGCAGAGAAAAAGTTTCTCCTGCAACCCGATCCCTTGGTGCTAGATGAACGAACGTCTCTCCACTTGCTCAGTTCTCAGAGATAAGTGTGTGTGAAAGCCGTCCTTCACATAGCTTGTTGGGAACACAAAGTTTCTTTTCAGTTGCAAACTCCATTCCATACATATATATGGGGAGGTTCAAGCTCCAACTCGGATTTACAGTGAAAACTGCAGGAACTTCAAACCGGCACTAGGAAAAAGACTGAGAAAGCAGAGAAAAAGTGTCTCCTGCAACCCGTTCCCTTGGTGCTAGATGAACGAACGTCTCTCCACTTGCTCAGTTCTGAGAGATAAGTGTGTGTGAAAGCCGTCCTTCACCTAGCTTGTTGGGAACACAAAGTTTCTTTTCAGTTGCAAACTCCATTCCATACATATATATGTGGAGGTATAAGCTCCAACTCTGTTTTACAGTGAAAACTGCAGGAACTTCAAACCGGCCCTATTAAACACACTGAGAAAACAGAGAAAAAGTGTCTCCTGCAAACCGTTCCCTTTGTGCTAGATGAACGAACGTCTCTCCACTTGCTCAGTTCTGAGAAATAAGTGTGTGTGAAAGCCGCACTTCATCCTAGCTTGTTGGGAACACAAAGTTTCTTTTCAGTTGCAAACTCCATTCCATACATATATATGGGGAGGTACTAGCTCCAACTCGGTTTGACAGTGAAAACTGCAGGAACTTCAAACCGGCACTAGGAAAGAGACTGAGAAAGCAGAGAAAAAGTATCTCCTGCAACCCGTTCCCTTGGTGCTAGATGAACGAACGTCTCTCCACTTGCTCAGTTCTGAGAGATAAATGTGTGTGAAAGCTGCACTTCATCCTAGCTTGTTGGGAACACAAAGTTTCTTTTCAGTTGCAAACTCCATTCCATACATATATATGGGGAGGTACAAGCTCCAACTCGATTTTATAGTGAAAACTGCAGGAACTTCAAACCGGCACTAGGAAACAGACTGAGAAAGCAGAGAAAAAGTGTCTCCTGCAACCCGTTCCCTTGGTGCTAGATGAACGAACGTCTCATCACTTGCTCAGTTCTGAGAGATAAGTGTGAGTGAAAGCCATCCTTCACCTAGATTGTGTGGAACACAAAGTTTCTTTTCAGTTGCATACTCCATTCCATACATATATATGGGGAAGTACTAGCTCCAACTCGGTTTTACAGTGAAAACTGCAGGAACTTCAAACCGGCCGTAGGAAACAGACTGAGAAAGCAGAGAAATAGTGTGTCCTGCAACCCGTTCCCTTGGTGCTAGATGAACGAACGTCTCTCCACTTTCTCAGTTCTGAGAGATAAGTGTGTGTGAAAGCCGCACTTCATTCTAGCTTGTTGGGAACACAAAGTTACTTTTCAGTTGCAAACTCCATTCCATACATATATATGGGGAGGTTCAAGCTCCAACTCAGTTTTACATGTGAAAACTGCAGGAACTTCAAACCGGCCCTAGGAAACATAGTGAGAAAGCAGAGAAAAAGTTTCTCCTGCAACCCGATCCCTTGGTGCTAGATGAACGAACGTCTCTCCACTTGCTCAGTTCTCAGAGATAAGTGTGTGTGAAAGCCGTCCTTCACCTAGCTTGTTGGGAACACAAAGTTTCTTTTCAGTTGCAAACTCCATTCCATACATATATATGGGGAGGTTCAAGCTCCAACTCGGATTTACAGTGAAAACTGCAGGAACTTCAAACCGGCACTAGGAAAAAGACTGAGAAAGCAGAGAAAAAGTGTCTCCTGCAACCCGTTCCCTTGGTGCTAGATGAACGAACGTCTCTCCACTTGCTCAGTTCTGAGAGATAATTGTGTGTGAAAGCCTCAATTCATCCTAGCTTGTTGGGAACACAAAGTTTCTTTTCAGTTGCAAACTCCATTCCATACATATATATGGGGAGGTACTAGCTCCAACTCGGTTTGACAGTGAAAACTGCAGGAACTTCAAACCGGCACTAGGAAACAGTCTGAGAAAGCAGAGAAAAAGTGTCTCCTGCAACCCGTTCCCTTGGTGCTAGATGAACGAACGTCTCTCCACTTGCTCAGTTCTGAGAGATAAGTGTGTGTGAAAGCCGTCCTTCACCTAGCTTGTTGGGAACACAAAGTTTCTTTTCAGTTGCAAACTCCATTCCATACATATATATGTGGAGGTACAAGCTCCAACTCTGTTTTACAGTGAAAACTGCAGGAACTTCAAACCGGCCCTATTAAACACACTGAGAAAACAGAGAAAAAGTGTCTCCTGCAACCCGTACCTTTGTGCTAGATGAACGAACGTCTCTCCACTTGCTCAGTTCTGAGAAATAAGTGTGTGTGAAAGCCGGACTTCATCCTAGCTTGTTGGGAACACAAAGTTTCTTTTCAGTTGCAAACTCCATTCCATACATATATATGGGGAGGTACTAGCTCCAACTCGGTTTGACAGTGAAAACTGCAGGAACTTCAAACCGGCACTAGGAAAGAGACTGAGAAAGCAGAGAAAAAGTATCTCCTGCAACCCGTTCCCTTGGTGCTAGATGAACGAACGTCTCTCCACTTGCTCAGTTCTGAGAGATAAATGTGTGTGAAAGCCGCATTTCATCCTAGCTTGTTGGAAACACAAAGTTTCTTTTCAGTTGCAAACTCCATTCCATACATATATATGGGGAGGTACAAGCTCCAACTCGATTTTATAGTGAAAACTGCAGGAACTTCAAACCGGCACTAGGAAACAGACTGAGAAAGCAGAGAAAAAGTGTCTCCTGCAACCCGTCCCCTTGGTGCTAGATGAACGAACGTCTCATCACTTGCTCAGTTCTGAGAGATAAGTGTGAGTGAAAGCCATCCTTCACCTAGATTGTGTGGAACACAAAGTTTCTTTTCAGTTGCATACTCCATTCCATACATATATATGGGGAAGTACTAGCTCCAACTCTGTTTGACAGTGAAAACTGCAGGAACTTCAAACTGGCCCTAGGAAACAGACTGAGAAAGCAGAGAAAAAGTTTCTCCTGCAACCCGTTCCATTGGTGCTAGATGAACGAACGTCTCTACACTTGCTAAGTTCTGAGAGATAAGTGTGTGTGAAAGCCGTCCTTCACCTAGCTTGTTGGGAACACAAAGTTTCTTTTCAGTTGCAAACTCCATTCCATACATATATATGGGGAGGTACTAGCTCCAACTCGGTTTGACAGTGAAAACTGCAGAAACTTCAAACCGGCACTAGGAATCAGACTGAGACAGCAGAGAAATAGTTTCTCCTGCAACCCGTTCCCTTGGTGCTAGATGAACGAACGTCTCTCCACTTGCTCAGTTCTGAGAGATAAGTGTGTGTGAAAGGCGTCCTTCACCTAGCTTGTTGGGAACACCATGTTTCTTTTCAGTTGCAAACTCCATTCCATACATATATATGGGGAGGTAAAAGCTCCAACTCTGTTTGACACTGAAAACTGCAGGAACTTCAAACCGGCACTAGGAAACAGACTGAGAAAGCAGAGAAAAAGTGTCTCCTGCAACCCGTTCCCTTGGTGCTAGATGAACGAACGTCTCTCCACTTGCTCAGTTCTGAGAGATAAGTGTGTGTGAAAGCCGGACTTCATCCTAGATTGTTGGGAACACAAAGTTTCTTTTCAGTTGCAAACTCCATTCCATACATATATATGGGGAGGTTCAAACTCCAACTCTGTTTTACAGTGAAAACTGCAGGAACTTCAAACCGGCACTAGGAAACAGACTGAGAAAGCAGAGAAAAAGTGTCTCCTGCAACCCGTTCCCTTGGTGCTAGATGAACGAACGTCTCTCCACTTGCTCAGTTCTGAGAGATAAATGTGTGTGAAAGCCGTCCTTCACCTAGCTTGTTGGGAACACAAAGTTTCTTTTCAGTTGCAAACTCCATTTTATACATTTATATGGGTAGGTAGAAGCTCCAAATCGGTTTGACAGTGAAAACTGCAGGAACTTCAAACCGGCACTAGGAAAGAGACTGAGAAAGCAGAGAAATAGTGTGTCCTGCAACCCGTTCCCTTGGTGCTAGATGAACGAACGTCTCTCCACCTGCTCAGTTCTGAGAGATAAGTGTGTGTGAAAGCCGCTCTTCACTTAGCTTGTAAGGAACACAAAGTTTCTTTTCAGTTGCAAACTCCATTCCATACATATATATGGGGAGGTACAAGCTCCAACTCGATTTTACAGTGAAAAATGCAGGAACTTCAAACCGGCACTAGGAAAGAGACTGAGAAATCAGAGAAAAAGTGTGTCCTGCAACCCGTTCCCTTGGTGCTAGATGAACGAACGTCTCTCCACTTGCTCAGTTCCGAGAGATAAGTGTGTGTGAAAGCCGTCCTTCACCTAGCTTGTTGGGAACACAAAGTTTCTTTTCAGTTGCAAATTCCATTCCATACATATATAAGGGGAGGTTCAAGCTCCAACTCGGTTTTACAGTGAAAACTGCAGGAACTTCAAACCGGCAGTAGGAAACAGACTGAGAAAGCAGAGAAAAAGAGTCTCCTGCAACCCGTTCCCTTGGTGCTAGATGAACGAACGTCTCTCCACTTGCTCAGTTCTGAGAGATAAGTGTGTGTGAAAGCCGTCCTTCACCTAGCTTGATGGGAACAAAAAGTTTCTTTTCAGTTGCAAACTCCATTCCATACATATATATGGGGAGGTAAAATCTCCAACTCTGTTTGACACTGAAAACTGCAGGAAATTCAAACCGGCACTAGGAAACAGACTGAGAAAGCAGAGAAAAAGTGTCTCCTGCAACCCGTTCCCTTGGTGCTAGATGAACGAACGTCTCTCCACTTGCTCAGTTCTGAGAGATAAATGTGTGTGAAAGCCGTCCTTCACCTAGCTTGTTGGGAACACAAAGTTTCTTTTCAGTTGCAAACTCCATTTTATAAATTTATATGGGTAGGTAGAAGCTCCAAATCGGTTTGACAGTGAAAACTGCAGGAACTTCAAACCGGCACTAGGAAAGAGACTGAGAAAGCAGAGAAATAGTGTGTCCTGCAACCCGTTCCCTTGGTGCTAGATGAACGAACGTCTCTCCACCTGCTCAGTTCTGAGAGATAAGTGTGTGTGAAAGCCGCTCTTCACTTAGCTTGTAAGGAACACAAAGTTTCTTTTCAGTTGCAAACTCCATTCCATACATATATATGGGGAGGTACAAGCTCCAACTCGATTTTACAGTGAAAACTGCAGGAACTTCAAACCGGCACTAGGAAAGAGACTGAGAAATCAGAGAAAAAGTGTCTCCTGCAACCCGTTCCCTTGGTGCTAGATGAACGAACGTCTCTCCACTTGCTCAGTTCCGAGAGATAAGTGTGTGTGAAAGCCGTCCTTCACCTAGCTTGTTGGGAACACAAAGTTTCTTTTCAGTTGCAAATTCCATTCCATACATATATAAGGGGAGGTTCAAGCTCCAACTCGGTTTTACAGTGAAAACTGCAGGAACTTCAAACCGGCAGTAGGAAACAGACTGAGAAAGCAGACAAAAAGAGTCTCCTGCAACCCGTTCCCTTGGTGCTAGATGAACGAACGTCTCTCCACTTGCTCAGTTCTGAGAGATAAGTGTGTGTGAAAGCCGTCCTTCACCTAGCTTGATGGGAACAAAAAGTTTCTTTTCAGTTGCAAACTCCATTCCATACATATATATGGGGAGGTAAAATCTCCAACTCTGTTTGACACTGAAAACTGCAGGAAATTCAAACCGGCACTAGGAAACAGACTGAGAAAGCAGAGAAAAAGTGTCTCCTGCAATCCGTTCCCTTGGTGCTAGATGAACGAACGTCTCTCCACCTGCTCAGTTCTGAGAGATAAGTGTGTTAAAGCCGCTCTTCACCTAGCTTGTTGGGAACACAAAGTTTCTTTTCAGTTGCAAACTCCATTCCATACATATATATGGGGAGGTACAAGCTCCAACTCGATTTTACAGTGAAAACTGCAGGAACTTCAAACCGGCACTAGGAAACAGACTGAGAAAGCAGAGAAAAAGTGTCTCCTGCAACCCGTTCCCTTGGTGCTAGATGAACGAACGTCTCTCCACTTGCTCAGTTCCGAGAGTTAAGTGTGTTTGAAAGCCGTCCTTCACCTAGCTTGTTGGGAACACAAAGTTTCTTTTCAGTTGCAAACTCCATTCCATACATATATATGGGGAGGTACAAGCTCCCACTCTGTTTGACAGTGAAAACTGCAGGAACTTCAAACTGGCACTAGTAAATAGAATGAGAAAGCTGAGAAAAAGAATCTCCTGCAACCCGTTCCCTTGGTGCTAGATGAACGAACGTTTCTCCACTTGCTCAGTTCCGAGAGATAAGTGTGTGTGAAAGCCGTCCTTCAACTAGCTTGTTGGTAACACAAAGTTTCTTTTCAGTTGCAAACTCCGTTCCATACATATATATGGGGAGGTTCAAGCTCCAACTCGGTTTTACAGTGAAAACTGCAGGAACTTCAAACCGGCACTAGGAAACAGACTGAGAAAGCAGAGAAAATGTGTCTCCTGCAACCCGTTCCCTTGGTGCTAGATGAACGAACGTCTCTCCACTTGCTCAGTTCTGAGAGATAAGTGTGTGTGAAAGCCGTCCTTCACCTAGCTTGATGGGAACAAAAAGTTTCTTTTCAGTTGCAAACTCCATTCCATACATATATATGGGGAGGTAAAATCTCCAACGCTTTTTGACACTGAAAACTGCAGGAACTTCAAACCGGCACTAGGAAACAGACTGAGAAAGCAGAGAAAAAGTGTGTCCTGCATCCCGTTCCCTTGGTGCTAGATGAACGAACGTCTCTCCACCTGCTCAGTTCTGAGAGATAAGTGTGTGTGAAAGCCGCTCTTCACCTAGCTTGTTGGGAACACAAAGTTTCTTTTCAGTTGCAAACTCCATTCCATACATATATATGGGGAGGTTCAAGCTCCAACTCGGTTTTACAGTGAAAACTGCAGGAACTTCAAACCGGCACTAGGAAACAGACTGAGAAAGCAGAGAAAATGTGTCTCCTGCAACCCGTTCCCTTGGTGCTAGATGAACGAACGTCTCTCCACCTGCTCAGTTCTGAGAGATAAGTGTGTGTGAAAGCCGCTCTTCACTTAGCTTGTAAGGAACACAAAGTTTCTTTTCAGTTGCAAACTCCATTCCATACATATATATGGGGAGGTACAAGCTCCAACTCGATTTTACAGTGAAAACTGCAGGAACTTCAAACCGGCACTAGGAAAGAGACTGAGAAATCAGAGAAAAAGTGTCTCCTGCAACCCGTTCCCTTGGTGCTAGATGAACGAACGTCTCTCCACTTGCTCAGTTCCGAGAGATAAGTGTGTGTGAAAGCCGTCCTTCACCTAGCTTGTTGGGAACACAAAGTTTCTTTTCAGTTGCAAATTCCATTCCATACATATATAAGGGGAGGTTCAAGCTCCAACTCGGTTTTACAGTGAAAACTGCAGGAATTTCAAACCGGCAGTAGGAAACAGACTGAGAAAGCAGAGAAAAAGAGTCTCCTGCAACCCGTTCCCTTGGTGCTAGATGAACGAACGTCTCTCCACTTGATCAGTTCTGAGAGATAAGTGTGTGTGAAAGCCGTCCTTCACCTAGCTTGATGGGAACAAAAAGTTTCTTTTCAGTTGCAAACTCCATTCCATACATATATATGGGGAGGTAAAATCTCCAACTCTGTTTGACACTGAAAACTGCAGGAAATTCAAACCGGCACTAGGAAACAGACTGAGAAAGCAGAGAAAAAGTGTCTCCTGCAATCCGTTCCCTTGGTGCTAGATGAACGAACGTCTCTCCACCTGCTCAGTTCTGAGCGATAAGTGTGTTAAAGCCGCTCTTCACCTAGCTTGTTGGGAACACAAAGTTTCTTTTCAGTTGCAAACTCCATTCCATACATATATATGGGGAGGTACAAGCTCCAACTCGATTTTACAGTGAAAACTGCAGGAACTTCAAACCGGCACTAGGAAACAGACTGAGAAAGCAGAGAAAAAGTGTCTCCTGCAACCCGTTCCCTTGGTGCTAGATGAACGAACGTCTCTCCACTTGCTCAGTTCCGAGAGTTAAGTGTGTTTGAAAGCCGTCCTTCACCTAGCTTGTTGGGAACACAAAGTTTCTTTTCAGTAGCAAACTCCATTCCATACATATATATGGGGAGGTACAAGCTCCCACTCTGTTTGACAGTGAAAACTGCAGGAACTTCAAACTGGCACTAGTAAATAGAATGAGAAAGCTGAGAAAAAGAATCTCCTGCAACCCGTTCCCTTGGTGCTAGATGAACGAACGTTTCTCCACTTGCTCAGTTCCGAGAGATAAGTGTGTGTGAAAGCCGTCCTTCAACTAGCTTGTTGGTAACACAAAGTTTCTTTTCAGTTGCAAACTCCGTTCCATACATATATATGGGGAGGTTCAAGCTCCAACTCGGTTTTACAGTGAAAACTGCAGGAACTTCAAACCGGCACTAGGAAACAGACTGAGAAAGCAGAGAAAATGTGTCTCCTGCAACCCGTTCCCTTGGTGCTAGATGAACGAACGTCTCTCCACTTGCTCAGTTCTGAGAGATAAGTGTGTGTGAAAGCCGTCCTTCACCTAGCTTGATGGGAACAAAAAGTTTCTTTTCAGTTGCAAACTCCATTCCATACATATATATGGGGAGGTAAAATCTCCAACGCTTTTTGACACTGAAAACTGCAGGAACTTCAAACCGGCACTAGGAAACAGACTGAGAAAGCAGAGAAAAAGTGTGTCCTGCAACCCGTTCCCTTGGTGCTAGATGAACGAACGTCTCTCCACCTGCTCAGTTCTGACAGATAAGTGTGTGTGAAAGCCGCTCTTCACCTAGCTTGTTGGGAACACAAAGTTTCTTTTCAGTTGCAAACTCCATTCCATACATATATATGGGGAGGTTCAAGCTCCAACTCGGTTTTACAGTGAAAACTGCAGGAACTTCAAACCGGCACTAGGAAACAGACTGAGAAAGCAGAGAAAATGTGTCTCCTGCAACCCGTTCCCTTGGTGCTAGATGAACGAACGTCTCTCCACTTGCTCAGTTCTGAGAGATAAATGTGTGTGAAAGCAGCCCTTCACCTAGCTTGTTGGGAACACAAAGTTTCTTTTCAGTTGCAAACTCCATTCCATACATATATATGGGGAGGTCAAAGCTCCAACTCTGTTTGACACTGAAAACTGCAGGAACTTCAAACCGGCACTAGGAAAGAGAATGAGAAAGCAGAGAAAAAGTGTGTCCTGCAACCCGTTCCCTTGGTGCTAGATGAACGAACGTCTCTCCACCTGCTCAGTTCTGAGAGATAAGTGTGTGTGAAAGCCTCTCTTCACCTAGCTTGTTGGGAACACAAAGTTTCTTTTCAGTTGCAAACTCCATTCCATACATATATATGGGGAGATACAAGCTCCAACTCGATTTTACAGTGAAAACTGCAGGAACTTCAAACCGGCACTAGGAAACAGACTGAGAAAGCAGAGAAATAGAGTCTCCTGCAACCCGTTCCCTTGGTGCTAGATGAACGAACGTCTCTCCACTTGCTCAGTTCTGAGAGATAAGTGTGTGTGAAAGCCGTCCTTCACCTAGCTTGATGGGAACAAAAAGTTTCTTTTCAGTTGCAAACTCCATTCCATAAATATATATGGGGAGGTAAAATCTCCAACTCTGTTTGACACTGAAAATTGCAGGAACTTCAAACCGGCACTAGGAAACAGACTGAGAAAGCAGAGAAAAAGTGTCTCCTGCAACCCGTTCCCTTGGTGCTAGATGAACGAACGTCTCTCCACCTGCTCAGTTCTGAGAGGTAAGTGTGTGTGAAAGCCGCTCTTCAACTAGCTTGTTGGGAACACAAAGTTTCTTTTCAGTTGCAGACTCCATTCCATACATATATATGGGGAGATACAAGCTCCAACTCGATTTTACAGTGAAAACTGCAGGAACTTCAAACCGGCACTAGGAAACAGACTGAGAAAGCAGAGAAAAAGTGTCTCCTGCAACCCGTTCCCTTGGTGCTAGATGAACGAACGTCTCTCCACTTGCTCAGTTCCGAGAGTTAAGTGTGTGTGAAAGCCGTCCTTCACCTAGCTTGTTGGGAAGACAAAGTTTCTTTTCAGTTGCAAACTCCATTCCATACATATATATGGGGAGGTACAAGCTCCAACTCTGTTTGACAGTGAAAACTGCAGGAACTTCAAACTGGCACTAGTAAATAGAATGAGAAAGCTGAGAAAAAGTGTCTCCTGCAACCCGTTCCCTTGGTGCTAGATGAACGAACGTTTCTCCACTTGCTCAGTTCCGAGAGATAAGTGTGTGTGAAAGCCGTCCTTCAACTAGCTTGTTGGTAACACAAAGTTTCTTTTCAGTTGCAAACTCCATTCCATACATATATATGGGGAGGTTCAAGCTCCAACTCGGTTTTACAGTGAAAACTGAAGGAACTTCAAAACGGCACTAGGAAACAGACTGAGAAAGCAGAGAAATTGTATCTCCTGCAACCCGTTCCCTTGGTGCTAGATGAACGAACGTCTCTCCACTTGCTCAGTTTTGAGAGAAAAGTGTGTGTGAAAGCCGTCCTTCACCTTCCTTGTTGGGAACACAAAGTTTCTTTTCAGTTGCAAACTCCATTCCATACATATATATGGGGAGGTACTAGCTCCAACACGGTTTGACAGTGAAAACTGCAGGAACTTCAAACCGGCACTAGGAAACAGACTGAGAAAGCAGAGAAAAAGTGTCCCCTGCAACCCGATCCCTTGGTGTTAGATGAACGAACGTCTCTCCACTTGCTCAGTTCTGAGAGATATGTGTGTGTGGAAGCCGCTCTTCACCTATCTTATTGGGATCACAAAGTTTCTTTTCAGTTGCAAACTCCATTCCATACATATATATGGGGAGGTACTAGCTCCAACTCGGTTTGACAGTGAAAACTGCAGGAACTTCAAAACGGCACTAGGAAACAGACTGAGAAAGCAGAGAAAAAGTGTCTCCTGCATCCCGATCCCTTGGTGTTAGACGAACGAACGTCTCTCCACTTGCTCAGTTCTGAGAGATATGTGTGTGTGGAAGCCGCTCTTCACCTATCTTATTGGGATCACAAAGTTTCTTTTCAGTTGCAAACTCCATTCCATACATATATATGGGGAGGTACAAGCTCCAAATCATTTTGACAGTGAAAACTGCAGGAATTTCAAACTGGCACTAGGAATCAGACTGAGAAAGCAGAGAAAAAGTTTCTCCTGCAACCCGTTCCCTTGGTGCTAGATGAAAGAACGTCTCTCCACTTGCTCAGTTCTGAGAGATAAGTTTGTGTGAAAGCCGTCCTTCACCTAGCTTGATGGGAACAAAAAGTTTCTTTTCAGTTGCAAACTTCATTCCTTACACATATATGGGGAAGTAAAAGCTCCAACTCTGTTTGACACTGAAAACTGCAGGAACTTCAAACCGGCACTAGGAAACAGACTGAGAAAGCAGAGAAAAAGTGTCTCCTGCAACCCGATCCCTTGGTGCTAGATGAACGAACGTCTCTCCACTTGCTCAGTTCTGAGAGATAAGTGTGTGTGAAAGCCGCTCTTCACCTAGCTTGTTGGGAACACAAAGTTTCTTTTCAGTTGCAAACTCCATTCCATACATATATATGGGGAGGTACAAGCTCCAACTCGATTTTACAGTGAAAACTGCAGGAACTTCAAACCGGCACTAGGAAAGAGACTGAGAAATCTGAGAAAAAGTGTCTCCTGCAAACCGTTCCCTTGGTGCTAGATGAACGAACGTCTCTCCACTTACTCAGTTCCGAGAGATAAGTGTGTGTGAAAGCCGTCCTTCAGCTAGCTTGTTGGGAACACAAAGTTTCTTTTCAGTTGCAAATTCCATTCCGTACATATATATGGGGAGGTTCAAGCTCCAACTCGGTTTTACAGTGAAAACTGCAGGAACTTCAAACCGGCACTAGGAAACAGACTGAGAAAGCAGAGAAAAAGTGTCCCTGCAACCCGATCCCTTGGTGTTAGATGAACGAACGTCTCTCCACTTGCTCAGTTCTGAGAGATATGTGTGTGTGGAAGCCGCTCTTCACCTATCTTATTGGGATCACAAAGTTTCTTTTCAGTTGCAAACTCCATTCCATACATATATATGGGGAGGTACTAGCTCCAACTCGGTTTGACAGTGAAAACTGCAGGAACTTCAAAACGGCACTAGGAAACAGACTGAGAAAGCAGAGAAAAAGTGTCTCCTGCAACCCGATCCCTTGGTGTTAGATGAACGAACGTCTCTCCACTTGCTCAGTTCTGAGAGATATGTGTGTGTGGAAGCCGCTCTTCACCTATCTTATTGGGATCACAAAGTTTCTTTTCAGTTGCAAACTCCATTCCATACATATATATGGGGAGGTACAAGCTCCAAATCATTTTGACAGTGAAAACTGCAGGAATTTCAAACTGGCACTAGGAATCAGACTGAGAAAGCAGAGAAAAAGTTTCTCCTGCAACCCGTTCCCTTGGTGCTAGATGAAAGAACGTCTCTCCACTTGCTCAGTTCTGAGAGATAAGTTTGTGTGAAAGCCGTCCTTCACCTAGCTTGATGGGAACAAAAAGTTTCTTTTCAGTTGCAAACTTCATTCCTTACACATATATGGGGAAGTAAAAGCTCCAACTCTGTTTGACACTGAAAACTGCAGGAACTTCAAACCGGCACTAGGAAACAGACTGAGAAAGCAGAGAAAAAGTGTCTCCTGCAACCCGATCCCTTGGTGCTAGATGAACGAACGTCTCTCCACTTGCTCAGTTCTGAGAGATAAGTGTGTGTGAAAGCCGCTCTTCACCTAGCTTGTTGGGAACACAAAGTTTCTTTTCAGTTGCAAACTCCATTCCATACATATATATGGGGAGGTACAAGCTCCAACTCGATTTTACAGTGAAAACTGCAGGAACTTCAAACCGGCACTAGGAAAGAGACTGAGAAATCTGAGAAAAAGTGTCTCCTGCAACCCGTTCCCTTGGTGGTAGATGAACGAACGTCTCTCCACTTACTCAGTTCCGAGAGATAAGTGTGTGTGAAAGCCGTCCTTCACCTAGCTTGTTGGGAACACAAAGTTTCTTTTCAGTTGCAAATTCCATTCCGTACATATACATGGGGAGGTTCAAGCTCCAACTCGGTTTTACAGTGAAAACTGCAGGAACTTCAAACCGGCACTAGGAAACAGACTGAGAAAGCAGAGAAAAAGTGTCTCCTGCAACCCGTTCCCTTGGTGCTAGATGAACGAACGTCTCTCCACTTGCTCAGTTCTGAGAGATAAGTGTGTGTGAAAGCCGTCCTTCACCTAGCTTGTTGGGAACACAAAGTTTATTTTCAGTTGCAAACTCCATTCCATACATATATATGGGGAGGTAAAAGCTCCAACACTGTTTGACACTGAAAACTGCAGGAACTTCAAACCGGCACTAGGAAACAGACTGAGAAAGCAGAGAAAAAGTGTCTCCTGCAACCCGTTCCCTTGGTACTAGATGAACGAACGTCTCTCCACTTGCTCAGATCTGAGAGATAAGTGTGTGTGAAAGCCGGACTTCATCCTAGATTGTTGGGAACACAAAGTTTCTTTTCAGTTGCAAACTCCATTCCATACATATATATGGGGAGGTACAAGCTCCAACTCGGTTTTACAGTGAAAACTGCAGGAACTTCAAACCGGCTCTAGGAAACAGACTGAGAAAGCAGAGAAAATGTTTCTCTTGCAACCCGATCCCTTGGTGCTAGATGAACGAACGTATCTCCACTTGCTCAGTTCTGAGAGATAAGTGTGTGTGAATGCCGTCCTTCACCTAGCTTGTTGGGAACACAAAGTTTCTTTTCAGTTGCAAACTCCATTTTATACATTTATATGGGTAGGTAGAAGCTCCAAATCGGTTTGACAGTGAAAACTGCAGGAACTTCAAACCGGCACTAGGAAAGAGACTGAGAAAGCAGAGAAATAGTGTGTCCTGCAACCCGTTCCCTTGGTGCTAGATGAACGAACGTCTCTCCACCTGCTCAGTTCTGAGAGATAAGTGTGTGTGAAAGCCGCTCTTCACCTAGCTTGTTGGGAACACAAAGTTTCTTTTCAGTTGCAAACTCCATTCCATACATATATATGGGGAGGTACAAGCTCCAACTCGATTTTACAGTGAAAACTGCAGGAACTTCAAAACGGCACTAGGAAAGAGACTGAGAAATCAGAGAAAAATGTCTCCTGCAACCCGTTCCCTTGGTGCTAGATGAACGAACGTCTCTCCACTTGCTCAGTTCCGAGAGATAAGTGTGTGTGAAAGCCGTCCTTCACCTAGCTTGTTGGGAACACAAAGTTTCTTTTCAGTTGCAAATTCCATTCCATACATATATATGGGGAGGTTCAAGCTCCAACTCGGTTTTACAGTGAAAACTGCAGGAACTTCAAACCGGCAGTAGGAAACAGACTGAGAAAGCAGAGAAAAAGAGTCTCCTGCAACCCGTTCCCTTGGTGCTAGATGAACGAACGTCTCTCCACTTGCTCAGTTCCGAGAGTTAAGTGTGTTTGAAAGCCGTCCTTCACCTAGCTTGTTGGGAACACAAAGTTTCTTTTCAGTTGCAAACTCCATTCCATACATATATATGGGGAGGTACAAGCTCCAACTCTGTTTGACAGTGAAAACTGCAGGAACTTGAAACTGGCACTAGTAAATAGAATGAGAAAGCTGAGAAAAAGAATCTCCTGCAACCCGTTCCCTTGGTGCTAGATGAACGAACGTTTCTCCACTTGCTCATTTCCGAGAGATAAGTGTGTGTGAAAGCCGTCCTTCAACTAGCTTGTTGGTAACACAAAGTTTCTTTTCAGTTGCAAACTCCGTTCCATACATATATATGGGGAGGTAAAATCTCCAAATCTTTTTGACACTGAAAACTGCAGGAACTTCAAACCGGCACTAGGAAACAGACTGAGAAACAGAGAAAAAGTGCGTCCTGCAACCCGTTCCCTTGGTGCTAGATGAACGAACGTCTCTCCACCTGCTCAGTTCTGAGAGATAAGTGTGTGTGAAAGCCGCTCTTCACCTAGCTTGTTGGGAACACAAAGTTTCTTTTCAGTTGCAAACTCCATTCCATACATATATATGGGAAGGTACAAGCTCCAACTCGATTTTACATTGAAAACTGCAGGAACTTCAAACCGGCACTAGGAAACAGACTGAGAAATCAGGGAAAAAGTGTCTCCTGCAACCCGTTCCCTTGGTGCTAGATGAACGAACGTCTCTCCACTTGCTCATTTCCGAGAGATAAGTGTGTGTGAAAGCCGCTCTTCACCTAGCTTGTTGGGAACACAAAGTTTCTTTTCAAATGCAAACTCCATTCCATACATATATATTGTGAGGTACAAGCTCCAACTCGATTTTACAGTGAAAACTGCAGGAACTTCAAACCGGCACTAGGAAACAGACTCAGAAAGCAGAGAAAATGTGTCTCCTGCAACCCGTTCCCTTGGTGCTAGATGAACGAACGTCTCTCCACTTGCTCAGTTCCGAGAGTTAAGTGTGTGTGAAAGCTTTCCTTCACCTAGCTTGTTGGGAACACAAAGTTTCTTTTCAGTTGCAAACTCCATTCCATACATATATATGGGGAGGTACAAGCTCCAACTCTGTTTGACAGTGAAAACTGCAGGAACTTCAAAATGGCACTAGTAAATAGAATGAGAAAGCTGTGAAAAAGAATCTCCTGCAACCCGTTCCCTTGGTGCTAGATGAACGAACGTTTCTCCACTTGCTCAGTTCCGAGAGATAAGTGTGTGTGAAAGCCGTCCTTCAACTAGCTTGTTGGTAACACAAAGTTTCTTTTCAGTTGCAAACTCCATTCCATACATATATATGGGGAGGTTCAAGTTCCAACTCGGTTTTACAGTGAAAACTGCAGGAACTTCAAACCGGCACTAGGAAACAGACTGAGAAAGCAGAGAAAATGTGTCTCCTGCAACCCGTTCCCTTGGTGCTAGATGAACGAACGTCTCTCCACTTGCTCAGTTCTGAGAGATAAATGTGTGTGAAAGCCGTCCTTCACCTAGCTTGTTGGGAACACAAAGTTTCTTTTCAGTTGCAAACTCCATTCCATACATATATATGGGGAGGTCAAAGCTCCAACTCTGTTTGACACTGAAAACTGCAGGAAATTCAAAACGGCACTAGGAAACAGACTGAGAAAGCAGAGAAAAAGTGTCTCCTGCAACCCGTTCCCTTGGTGCTAGATGAACGAACGTCTCTCCACTTGCTCAGTTCTGAGAGATAAGTGTGTGTGAAAGCCGTCCTTCACCTCGCTTGTTGGGAACACAAAGTTTCTTTTCAGTTGCAAACTCCATTTTTTACATTTATATGGGGAGGTAGAAGCTCCAAATCGGTTTGACAGTGAAAACTGCAGGAACTTCAAACCGGCACTAGGAAAGAGATGAGAAAGCAGAGAAAAAGTGTGTCCTGCAACCCGTTCCCTTGGTGCTAGATGAACGAACGTCTCTCCACCTGCTCAGTTCTGAGAGATAAGTGTGTGTGAAAGCCGCTCTTCACCTAGCTTGTTGGGAACACAAAGTTTCTTTTCAGTTGCAAATTCCATTCCATACATATATATGGGGAGGTTCAAGCTCCAACTCGGTTTTACAGTGAAAACTGCAGGAACTTCAAACCGGCACTAGGAAACAGACTGAGAAAGCAGAGAAAAAGAGTCTCCTGCAACCCGTTCCCTTGGTGCTAGATGAACGAACGTCTCTCCACTTGCTCAGTTCTGAGAGATAAGTGTGTGTGAAAGCCGTCCTTCACCTAGCTTGATGGGAACAAAAAGTTTCTTTTCAGTTGCAAACTCCATTCCATACATATATATGGGGAGGTAAAATCTCCAACACTTTTTGACACTGAAAACTGCAGGAACTTCAAACCGGCACTAGGAAACAGACTGAGAAAGCAGAGAAAAAGTGTGTCCTGCAACCCGTTCCCTTGGTGCTAGATGAACGAACGTCTCTCCACCTGCTCAGTTCTGAGAGATAAGTGTGTGTGAAAGCCGCTCTTCACCTAGCTTGTTGGGAACACAAAGTTTCTTTTCAGTTGCAAACTCCATTCCATACATATATATGGGGAGGTTCAAGCTCCAACTCGGTTTTACAGTGAAAACTGCAGGAACTTCAAACCGGCACTAGGAAACAGACTGAGAAAGCAGAGAAAATGTGTCTCCTGCAACCCGTTCCCTTGGTGCTAGATGAACGAACGTCTCTCCACCTGCTCAGTTCTGAGAGATAAGTGTGTGTGAAAGCCGCTCTTCACTTAGCTTGTAAGGAACACAAAGTTTCTTTTCAGTTGCAAACTCCATTCCATACATATATATGGGGAGGTACAAGCTCCAACTCGATTTTACAGTGAAAACTGCAGGAACTTCAAACCGGCACTAGGAAAGAGACTGAGAAATCAGAGAAAAAGAGTCTCCTGCAACCCGTTCCCTTGGTGCTAGATGAACGAACGTCTCTCCACTTGCTCAGTTCTGAGAGATAAGTGTGTGTGAAAGCCGTCCTTCACCTAGCTTGTTGGGAACACAAAGTTTCTTTTCAGTTGCAAACTCCATTCCATACATATATATGGGGAGGTTAAAGCTCCAACTCGGTTTTACAGTGAAAACTGCAGGAACTTCAAACCGGCAGTAGGAAACAGACTGAGAAAGCAGAGAAAAAGTGACCCCTGCAACCCGTTCCCTTGGTGCTAGATGAACGAACGTCTCTCCACTTGCTCAGTTCTGAGAGACAAGTGTGTGTGAAAGCCGTCCTTCACCTAGCTTGTTGGGAACACAAAGTTTCTTTTCAGTTGCAAACTCCATTCCATACATATATATGGGGAAGTACAAGCTCCAACTCGGTTTTACAGTGAAAACTGCAGGAACTTCAAACCAGAACTAGGAAACAGACTGAGAAAGCAGAGAAAAAGTGTCTCCTGCAACCCGTTCCCTTGGTGCTAGATGAACGAACGTCTCTCCACTTGCTCAGTTCTGAGGGATAAGTGTGTGTGAAAGCCGTCCTTCACCTAACTTGTTGGGAACACAAAGTTTCTTTTCAGTTGCAAACTCCATTCCATACATATATATGGGGAGTTACAAGCTCCAACTCGGTTTGACAGTGAAAATTGCAGGAACTTCAAACAGGCACTAGGAAACAGACTTAGAAAGCAGAGAAAAAGTGTCTCCTGCAACCCGTTCCCTTGGTGCTAGATGAACGAAAGTCTCTCCACTTGCTCTGTTCTGAGAGATAAGTGTGTGTGAAAGCCGCTCTTCACCTAGCTTGTTGGGAACACAAATTTCTTTTCAGTTGCAAACTCCATTCCATACATATATATGGGGAGGTACTAGCTCCAACTCGGTTTGACAGTGAAAACTGCAGGAACTTCAAACCGGCACTAGGAATCAGACTGAGAAAGCAGAGAAAAAGTGTCTCCTGCAACCCGTTCCCTTGGTGCTAGATGAACGAACGTCTCTCCACTTGCTCAGTTCTGAGAGATAAGTGTGTGTGAAAGCCGTCCTTCACCTAGCTTGTTGGGAACACAAAGTTTCTTTTCAGTTGCAAACTCCATTCCATACATATATATGGGGAGGTACAAGCTCCAACTCGGTTTTACAGTGAAAACTGCAGGAACTTCAAACCGGCCCTAGGAAACAGACTGAGAAAGCAGAGAAAAAGTGTCTCCTGCAACCCGTTCCCTTGGTGCTAGATGAACGAACGTCTCTCCACTTGCTCAGTTCTGAGAGATAAGTGTGTGTGAAAGCCGCTCTTCACCTAGCTTGTTGGATACACAAAGTTTCTTTTCAGTTTCAAACTCCATTCCATACATATATATGGGGAGGTACTAGCTCCAAATCGGTTTGACAGTGAAAACTGCAGGAACTTCAAACCGGTACTAGGAATCAGACTGAGAAAGCAGAGAAAAAGTGTCACCTGCAACCCGTTCCCTTGGTGCTAGATGAACGAACGTCTCTCCACTTGCTCAGTTCTGAGAGATAAGTGTGTGTGAAAGCCGTCCTTCACCTAGCTTGTTGGGAACACAAAGTTTCTTTTCAGTTGCAAACTCCATTCCATACATATATATGGGGAGGTACTAGCTCCAACTCGGTTTGACAGTGAAAATTGCAGGAACTTCAAAACGGCTCTAGGAAACAGCCTAAGAAAGCAGAGAAAAAGTGTCTCCTGCAACCCGTTCCCTTGGTGCTAGATGAACGAACATCTCTCCACTTGCTCAGTTCTGAGAGATAAGTGTGTGTGAAAGCCGCACTTCACCTAGCTTGTTGGATACACAAAGTTTCTTTTCAGTTTCAAACTCCATTCCATACATATATATGGGGAGGTACTAGCTCCAAATCGGTTTGACAGTGAAAACTGCAGGAACTTCAAACCGGTACTAGGAATCAGACTGAGAAAGCAGAGAAAAAGTGTCACCTGCAACCCGTTCCCTTGGTGCTAGATGAACGAACGTCTCTCCACTTGCTCAGTTCTGAGAGATAAGTGTGTGTCAAAGCCGTCCTTCACCTAGCTTGTTGGGAACACAAAGTTTCTTTTCAGTTGCAAACTCCATTCCATACATATATATGGGGAGGTACTAGCTCCAACTCGGTTTGACAGTGAAAATTGCAGGAACTTCAAAACGGCTCTAGGAAACAGCCTAAGAAAGCAGAGAAAAAGTGTCTCCTGCAACCCGTTCCCTTGGTGCTAGATGAACGAACATCTCTCCACTTGCTCAGTTCTGAGAGATAAGTGTGTGTGAAAGCCGCTCTTCACCTAGCTTGTTGGGAACACAAAGTTTCTTTTCAGTTGCCAACTCCATTCCATACATATATATGGGGAGGTACTAGCTCCAACTCGGTTTGACAGTGAAAACTGCAGGAACTTCAAACCGGCACAAGGAATCAGACTGAGAAAGCAGAGAAAAAGTGTCTCTTGCAACCCGTTCCCTTGGTGCTAGATGAACGAACGTCTCTCCACTTGCTCAGTTCTGAGAGATAAGTGTGTGTGAAAGCCGTCCTTCACCAAGCTTGTTGGGAACACAAAGTTTCTTTTCAGTTGCAAATTCCATTCCATACATATATATGGGGAGGTACAAGCTCCAACTCGGTTTTACAGTGAAAACTGCAGGAACTTCAAACCGGCCTTAGTAAACAGACTGAGAAAGCAGAGAAAAAGTGTCTCCTGCAACCCGTTCCCTTGGTGCTAGATGAACGAACGTCTCTCCACTTGCTCAGTTCTGAGGGATAATTGTGTGTGAAAGCCGCCCTTCACCAAACTTGTTGGGAACACAAAGTTTCTTTTCAGTTGCAAACACCATTCCATACATATATATGGGGAGGTACAAGCTCCAACTCGATTTTACAGTGAAAACTGCAGGAACATCAAACCGGCACTAGGAAACAGACTGAGAAAGCAGAGAAATAGTGTCCCTGCATCCCGTTCCCTTGGTGCTAGATGAACGAACGTCTCTCCACTTGCTCAGTTCCGAGAGATAAGTGTGTGTGAAAGCCGTCCTTCACCAAGCTTGTTGGGAACAAAAAGTTTCTTTTCAGTTGCAAATTCCATTCCATACATATATATGGGAGGTACAAGCTCCAACTCGGTTTTACAGTGAAAACTGCAGGAACTTCAAACCGGCCCTAGGAAACAGACTGAGAAAGCAGAGAAAAAGTGTCTCCTGCAACCCGTTCCCTTGGTGCTAGATGAACGAACGTCTCTCCACTTGCTCAGTTCTGAGGGATAAGTGTGTGTGAAAGCCGCCCTTCACCTAACTTGTTGGGAACACAAAGTTTCTTTTCAGTTGCAAACTCCATTCCATACATATATATGGGGAGGTACAAGCTCCAACTCGATTTTACAGTGAAAACTGCAGGAACATCAAACTGGCACTAGGAAACAGACTGAGAAAGCAGAGAAATAGTGTCCCTGCAACCTGTTCCCTTGGTGCTAGATGAACGAACGTCTCTCCACTTGCTCAGTTCCGAGAGATAAGTGTGTGTGAAAGCCGTCCTTCAACTAGCTTGTTGGGAACACAAAGTTTCTTTTCAGTTGCAAACTCCAATCCATACATATATATGTGGAGGTACAAGCTCCAACTCGGTTTTACACTGAAAACTGCAGGAACTTCAAACCGGCCCAAGGAATCAGACTGAGAAAGCAGAGAAAAAGTGTCTCCTGCAACCCGTTCCCTTGGTGCTAGATGAACGAACGTTTCTCCACTTGCTCAGTTCCGAGAGATAAGTGTGTTAAAGCCGCTCTTCACCTAGCTTGTTGGGAACACAAAGTTTCTTTTCAGTTGCAAACTCCATTCCATACATATATATGGGGAGGTACAAGCTCCAACTCGATTTTACAGTGAAAACTGCAGGAACTTCAAACCGGCACTAGGAAACAGACTGAGAAAGCAGAGAAAAAGTGTCTCCTGCAACCCGTTCCCTTGGTGCTAGATGAACGAACGTCTCTCCACTTGCTCAGTTCCGAGAGTTAAGTGTGTTTGAAAGCCGTCCTTCACCTAGCTTGTTGGGAACACAAAGTTTCTTTTCAGTTGCAAACTCCATTCCATACATATATATGGGGAGGTACAAGCTCCCACTCTGTTTGACAGTGAAAACTGCAGGAACTTCAAACTGGCACTAGTAAATAGAATGAGAAAGCTGAGAAAAAGAATCTCCTGCAACCCGTTCCCTTGGTGCTAGATGAACGAACGTTTCTCCACTTGCTCAGTTCCGAGAGATAAGTGTGTGTGAAAGCCGTCCTTCAACTAGCTTGTTGGTAACACAAAGTTTCTTTTCAGTTGCAAACTCCGTTCCATACATATATATGGGGAGGTTCAAGCTCCAACTCGGTTTTACAGTGAAAACTGCAGGAACTTCAAACCGGCACTAGGAAACAGACTGAGAAAGCAGAGAAAATGTGTCTCCTGCAACCCGTTCCCTTGGTGCTAGATGAACGAACGTCTCTCCACTTGCTCAGTTCTGAGAGATAAGTGTGTGTGAAAGCCGTCCTTCACCTAGCTTGATGGGAACAAAAAGTTTCTTTTCAGTTGCAAACTCCATTCCATACATATATATGGGGAGGTAAAATCTCCAACGCTTTTTGACACTGAAAACTGCAGGAACTTCAAACCGGCACTAGGAAACAGACTGAGAAAGCAGAGAAAAAGTGTGTCCTGCATCCCGTTCCCTTGGTGCTAGATGAACGAACGTCTCTCCACCTGCTCAGTTCTGAGAGATAAGTGTGTGTGAAAGCCGCTCTTCACCTAGCTTGTTGGGAACACAAAGTTTCTTTTCAGTTGCAAACTCCATTCCATACATATATATGGGGAGGTTCAAGCTCCAACTCGGTTTTACAGTGAAAACTGCAGGAACTTCAAACCGGCACTAGGAAACAGACTGAGAAAGCAGAGAAAATGTGTCTCCTGCAACCCGTTCCCTTGGTGCTAGATGAACGAACGTCTCTCCACCTGCTCAGTTCTGAGAGATAAGTGTGTGTGAAAGCCGCTCTTCACTTAGCTTGTAAGGAACACAAAGTTTCTTTTCAGTTGCAAACTCCATTCCATACATATATATGGGGAGGTACAAGCTCCAACTCGATTTTACAGTGAAAACTGCAGGAACTTCAAACCGGCACTAGGAAAGAGACTGAGAAATCAGAGAAAAAGAGTCTCCTGCAACCCGTTCCCTTGGTGCTAGATGAACGAACGTCTCTCCACTTGCTCAGTTCTGAGAGATAAGTGTGTGTGAAAGCCGTCCTTCACCTAGCTTGTTGGGAACACAAAGTTTCTTTTCAGTTGCAAATTCCATTCCATACATATATAAGGGGAGGTTCAAGCTCCAACTCGGTTTTACAGTGAAAACTGCAGGAACTTCAAACCGGCAGTAGGAAACAGACTGAGAAAGCAGAGAAAAAGAGTCTCCTGCAACCCGTTCCCTTGGTGCTAGATGAACGAACGTCTCTCCACTTGCTCAGTTCTGAGAGATAAGTGTGTGTGAAAGCCGTCCTTCACCTAGCTTGATGGGAACAAAAAGTTTCTTTTCAGTTGCAAACTCCATTCCATACATATATATGGGGAGGTAAAATCTCCAACTCTGTTTGACACTGAAAACTGCAGGAACTTCAAACCGGCACTAGGAAACAGACTGAGAAAGCAGAGAAAAAGTGTCTCCTGCAACCCGTTCCCTTGGTGCTAGATGAACGAACGTCTCTCCACCTGCTCAGTTCTGAGAGGTAAGTGTGTGTGAAAGCCGCTCTTCACCTAGCTTGTTGGGAACACAAAGTTTCTTTTCAGTTGCAGACTCCATTCCATACATATATATGGGGAGATACAAGCTCCAACTCGATTTTACAGTGAAAACTGCAGGAACTTCAAACCGGCACTAGGAAACAGACTGAGAAAGCAGAGAAAAAGTGTCTCCTGCAACCCGTTCCCTTGGTGCTAGATAAACGAACGTCTCTCCACTTGCTCAGTTCCGATAGTTAAGTGTGTGTGAAAGCCGTCCTTCACCTAGCTTGTTGGGAACACAAAGTTTCTTTTCAGTTGCAAACTCCATTCCATACATATATATGGGGAGGTACAAGCTCCAACTCTGTTTGACAGTGAAAACTGCAGGAACTTCAAACTGGCACTAGTAAATAGAATGAGAAAGCTGAGAAAAAGTGTCTCCTGCAACCCGTTCCCTTGGTGCTAGATGAACGAACGTTTCTCCACTTGCTCAGTTCTGAGAGATAAGTGTGTGTGAAAGCCGTCCTTCATCTAGCTTGTTGGTAACACAAAGTTTCTTTTCAGTTGCAAACTCCATTCCATACATATATATGGGGAGGTTCAAGCTCCAACTCGGTTTTACAGTGAAAACTGCAGGAACTTCAAAACGGCACTAGGAAACAGACTGAGAAAGCAGAGAAATAGTATCTCCTGCAACCCGTTCCCTTGGTGCTAGATGAACGAACGTCTCTCCACTTGCTCAGTTTTGAGAGAAAAGTGTGTGTGAAAGCCGTCCTTCACCTTCCTTGTTGGGAACACAAAGTTTCTTTTCAGTTGCAAACTCCATTCCATACATATATATGGGGAGGTACTAGCTCTAACTCGGTTTGACAGTGAAAACTGCAGGAACTTCAAACCGGCACTAGGAATCAGACTGAGAATGCAGAGAAAAAGTTTCTCCTGCAAGCCGTTCCCTTGGTGCTAAATGAACGAACGTCTCTCCACTTGCTCAGTTCCGAGAGATAAGTGTGTGTGAAAGCCGTCCTTCACCTAGCTTGTTGGGAACACAAAGTTTCTTTTCAGCTGCAAACTCCATTTCATACATATATATGGGGAGGTACAAGCTCCAACTCGATTTTACAGTGAAAACTGCAGGAACTTCAAACCGGCACTAGGAAACAGACTGAGAAAGCAGAGAAAAAGTGTCTCCTGCAACCCGTTCCCTTGGTGCTTGATGAACGAACGTCTCTCCACTTGCTCAGTTCCGAGACATAATTGTGTGTGATAGCCGTCCTTCACCTAGCTTGTTGGGAACACAAAGTTTCTTTTCAGTTGCAAACTCCATTCCATACATATATATGGGGAGGTTAAAGCTCCAACTCGGTTTTACAGTGAAAACTGCAGGAACTTCAAACCGGCAGTAGGAAACAGACTGAGAAAGCAGAGAAAAAGTGACCCCTGCAACCCGTTCCCTTGGTGCTAGATGAACGAACGTCTCTCCACTTGCTCAGTTCTGAGAGACAAGTGTGTGTGAAAGCCGTCCTTCACCTAGCTTGTTGGGAACACAAAGTTTCTTTTCAGTTGCAAACTCCATTCCATACATATATATGGGGAAGTACAAGCTCCAACTCGGTTTTACAGTGAAAACTGCAGGAACTTCAAACCGGAACTAGGAAACAGACTGAGAAAGCAGAGAAAAAGTGTCTCCTGCAACCCGTTCCCTTGGTGCTAGATGAACGAACGTCTCTCCACTTGCTCAGTTCTGAGGGATAAGTGTGTGTGAAAGCCGTCCTTCACCTAACTTGTTGGGAACACAAAGTTTCTTTTCAGTTGCAAACTCCATTCCATACATATATATGGGGAGTTACAAGCTCCAACTCGGTTTGACAGTGAAAATTGCAGGAACTTCAAACAGGCACTAGGAAACAGACTTAGAAAGCAGAGAAAAAGTGTCTCCTGCAACCCGTTCCCTTGGTGCTAGATGAACGAAAGTCTCTCCACTTGCTCTGTTCTGAGAGATAAGTGTGTGTGAAAGCCGCTCTTCACCTAGCTTGTTGGGAACACAAATTTCTTTTCAGTTGCAAACTCCATTCCATACATATATATGGGGAGGTACTAGCTCCAACTCGGTTTGACAGTGAAAACTGCAGGAACTTCAAACCGGCACTAGGAATCAGACTGAGAAAGCAGAGAAAAAGTGTCTCCTGCAACCCGTTCCCTTGGTGCTAGATGAACGAACGTCTCTCCACTTGCTCAGTTCTGAGAGATAAGTGTGTGTGAAAGCCGTCCTTCACCTAGCTTGTTGGGAACACAAAGTTTCTTTTCAGTTGCAAACTCCATTCCATACATATATATGGGGAGGTACAAGCTCCAACTCGGTTTTACAGTGAAAACTGCAGGAACTTCAAACCGGCCCTAGGAAACAGACTGAGAAAGCAGAGAAAAAGTGTCTCCTGCAACCCGTTCCCTTGGTGCTAGATGAACGAACGTCTCTCCACTTGCTCAGTTCTGAGAGATAAGTGTGTGTGAAAGCCGCTCTTCACCTAGCTTGTTGGATACACAAAGTTTCTTTTCAGTTTCAAACTCCATTCCATACATATATATGGGGAGGTACTAGCTCCAAATCGGTTTGACAGTGAAAACTGCAGGAACTTCAAACCGGTACTAGGAATCAGACTGAGAAAGCAGAGAAAAAGTGTCACCTGCAACCCGTTCCCTTGGTGCTAGATGAACGAACGTCTCTCCACTTGCTCAGTTCTGAGAGATAAGTGTGTGTGAAAGCCGTCCTTCACCTAGCTTGTTGGGAACACAAAGTTTCTTTTCAGTTGCAAACTCCATTCCATACATATATATGGGGAGGTACTAGCTCCAACTCGGTTTGACAGTGAAAATTGCAGGAACTTCAAAACGGCTCTAGGAAACAGCCTAAGAAAGCAGAGAAAAAGTGTCTCCTGCAACCCGTTCCCTTGGTGCTAGATGAACGAACATCTCTCCACTTGCTCAGTTCTGAGAGATAAGTGTGTGTGAAAGCCGCACTTCACCTAGCTTGTTGGATACACAAAGTTTCTTTTCAGTTTCAAACTCCATTCCATACATATATATGGGGAGGTACTAGCTCCAAATCGGTTTGACAGTGAAAACTGCAGGAACTTCAAACCGGTACTAGGAATCAGACTGAGAAAGCAGAGAAAAAGTGTCACCTGCAACCCGTTCCCTTGGTGCTAGATGAACGAACGTCTCTCCACTTGCTCAGTTCTGAGAGATAAGTGTGTGTCAAAGCCGTCCTTCACCTAGCTTGTTGGGAACACAAAGTTTCTTTTCAGTTGCAAACTCCATTCCATACATATATATGGGGAGGTACTAGCTCCAACTCGGTTTGACAGTGAAAATTGCAGGAACTTCAAAACGGCTCTAGGAAACAGCCTAAGAAAGCAGAGAAAAAGTGTCTCCTGCAACCCGTTCCCTTGGTGCTAGATGAACGAACATCTCTCCACTTGCTCAGTTCTGAGAGATAAGTGTGTGTGAAAGCCGCTCTTCACCTAGCTTGTTGGGAACACAAAGTTTCTTTTCAGTTGCCAACTCCATTCCATACATATATATGGGGAGGTACTAGCTCCAACTCGGTTTGACAGTGAAAACTGCAGGAACTTCAAACCGGCACAAGGAATCAGACTGAGAAAGCAGAGAAAAAGTGTCTCTTGCAACCCGTTCCCTTGGTGCTAGATGAACGAACGTCTCTCCACTTGCTCAGTTCTGAGAGATAAGTGTGTGTGAAAGCCGTCCTTCACCAAGCTTGTTGGGAACACAAAGTTTCTTTTCAGTTGCAAATTCCATTCCATACATATATATGGGGAGGTACAAGCTCCAACTCGGTTTTACAGTGAAAACTGCAGGAACTTCAAACCGGCCTTAGTAAACAGACTGAGAAAGCAGAGAAAAAGTGTCTCCTGCAACCCGTTCCCTTGGTGCTAGATGAACGAACGTCTCTCCACTTGCTCAGTTCTGAGGGATAATTGTGTGTGAAAGCCGCCCTTCACCAAACTTGTTGGGAACACAAAGTTTCTTTTCAGTTGCAAACACCATTCCATACATATATATGGGGAGGTACAAGCTCCAACTCGATTTTACAGTGAAAACTGCAGGAACATCAAACCGGCACTAGGAAACAGACTGAGAAAGCAGAGAAAAAGTGTCTCCTGCAACCCGTTCCCTTGGTGCTAGATGAACGAACGTCTCTCCACTTGCTCAGTTCTGAGGGATAAGTGTGTGTGAAAGCCGCCCTTCACCTAACTTGTTGGGAACACAAAGTTTCTTTTCAGTTGCAAACTCCATTCCATACATATATATGGGGAGGTACAAGCTCCAACTCGATTTTACAGTGAAAACTGCAGGAACATCAAACTGGCACTAGGAAACAGACTGAGAAAGCAGAGAAATAGTGTCCCTGCAACCTGTTCCCTTGGTGCTAGATGAACGAACGTCTCTCCACTTGCTCAGTTCCGAGAGATAAGTGTGTGTGAAAGCCGTCCTTCAACTAGCTTGTTGGGAACACAAAGTTTCTTTTCAGTTGCAAACTCCAATCCATACATATATATGTGGAGGTACAAGCTCCAACTCGGTTTTACACTGAAAACTGCAGGAACTTCAAACCGGCCCAAGGAATCAGACTGAGAAAGCAGAGAAAAAGTGTCTCCTGCAACCCGTTCCCTTGGTGCTAGATGAACGAACGTTTCTCCACTTGCTCAGTTCCGAGAGATAAGTGTGTTAAAGCCGCTCTTCACCTAGCTTGTTGGGAACACAAAGTTTCTTTTCAGTTGCAAACTCCATTCCATACATATATATGGGGAGGTACAAGCTCCAACTCGATTTTACAGTGAAAACTGCAGGAACTTCAAACCGGCACT
Organism: Camelus dromedarius; assembly: GCF_036321535.1. NCBI lineage: Eukaryota > Metazoa > Chordata > Mammalia > Artiodactyla > Camelidae > Camelus > Camelus dromedarius. The sequence goes on from NW_026989835.1 coordinate 517,846, forward strand.
AGGAAACAGACTGAGAAAGCAGAGAAAAAGTGTCTCCTGCAACCCGTTCCCTTGGTGCTAGATGAACGAACGTCTCTCCACTTGCTCAGTTCCGAGAGTTAAGTGTGTTTGAAAGCCGTCCTTCACCTAGCTTGTTGGGAACACAAAGTTTCTTTTCAGTTGCAAACTCCATTCCATACATATATATGGGGAGGTACAAGCTCCCACTCTGTTTGACAGTGAAAACTGCAGGAACTTCAAACTGGCACTAGTAAATAGAATGAGAAAGCTGAGAAAAAGAATCTCCTGCAACCCGTTCCCTTGGTGCTAGATGAACGAACGTTTCTCCACTTGCTCAGTTCCGAGAGATAAGTGTGTGTGAAAGCCGTCCTTCAACTAGCTTGTTGGTAACACAAAGTTTCTTTTCAGTTGCAAACTCCGTTCCATACATATATATGGGGAGGTTCAAGCTCCAACTCGGTTTTACAGTGAAAACTGCAGGAACTTCAAACCGGCACTAGGAAACAGACTGAGAAAGCAGAGAAAATGTGTCTCCTGCAACCCGTTCCCTTGGTGCTAGATGAACGAACGTCTCTCCACTTGCTCAGTTCTGAGAGATAAGTGTGTGTGAAAGCCGTCCTTCACCTAGCTTGATGGGAACAAAAAGTTTCTTTTCAGTTGCAAACTCCATTCCATACATATATATGGGGAGGTAAAATCTCCAACGCTTTTTGACACTGAAAACTGCAGGAACTTCAAACCGGCACTAGGAAACAGACTGAGAAAGCAGAGAAAAAGTGTGTCCTGCATCCCGTTCCCTTGGTGCTAGATGAACGAACGTCTCTCCACCTGCTCAGTTCTGAGAGATAAGTGTGTGTGAAAGCCGCTCTTCACCTAGCTTGTTGGGAACACAAAGTTTCTTTTCAGTTGCAAACTCCATTCCATACATATATATGGGGAGGTTCAAGCTCCAACTCGGTTTTACAGTGAAAACTGCAGGAACTTCAAACCGGCACTAGGAAACAGACTGAGAAAGCAGAGAAAATGTGTCTCCTGCAACCCGTTCCCTTGGTGCTAGATGAACGAACGTCTCTCCACCTGCTCAGTTCTGAGAGATAAGTGTGTGTGAAAGCCGCTCTTCACTTAGCTTGTAAGGAACACAAAGTTTCTTTTCAGTTGCAAACTCCATTCCATACATATATATGGGGAGGTACAAGCTCCAACTCGATTTTACAGTGAAAACTGCAGGAACTTCAAACCGGCACTAGGAAAGAGACTGAGAAATCAGAGAAAAAGAGTCTCCTGCAACCCGTTCCCTTGGTGCTAGATGAACGAACGTCTCTCCACTTGCTCAGTTCTGAGAGATAAGTGTGTGTGAAAGCCGTCCTTCACCTAGCTTGTTGGGAACACAAAGTTTCTTTTCAGTTGCAAATTCCATTCCATACATATATAAGGGGAGGTTCAAGCTCCAACTCGGTTTTACAGTGAAAACTGCAGGAACTTCAAACCGGCAGTAGGAAACAGACTGAGAAAGCAGAGAAAAAGAGTCTCCTGCAACCCGTTCCCTTGGTGCTAGATGAACGAACGTCTCTCCACTTGCTCAGTTCTGAGAGATAAGTGTGTGTGAAAGCCGTCCTTCACCTAGCTTGATGGGAACAAAAAGTTTCTTTTCAGTTGCAAACTCCATTCCATACATATATATGGGGAGGTAAAATCTCCAACTCTGTTTGACACTGAAAACTGCAGGAAATTCAAACCGGCACTAGGAAACAGACTGAGAAAGCAGAGAAAAAGTGTCTCCTGCAATCCGTTCCCTTGGTGCTAGATGAACGAACGTCTCTCCACCTGCTCAGTTCTGAGAGATAAGTGTGTTAAAGCCGCTCTTCACCTAGCTTGTTGGGAACACAAAGTTTCTTTTCAGTTGCAAACTCCATTCCATACATATATATGGGGAGGTACAAGCTCCAACTCGATTTTACAGTGAAAACTGCAGGAACTTCAAACCGGCACTAGGAAACAGACTGAGAAAGCAGAGAAAAAGTGTCTCCTGCAACCCGTTCCCTTGGTGCTAGATGAACGAACGTCTCTCCACTTGCTCAGTTCCGAGAGTTAAGTGTGTTTGAAAGCCGTCCTTCACCTAGCTTGTTGGGAACACAAAGTTTCTTTTCAGTTGCAAACTCCATTCCATACATATATATGGGGAGGTACAAGCTCCCACTCTGTTTGACAGTGAAAACTGCAGGAACTTCAAACTGGCACTAGTAAATAGAATGAGAAAGCTGAGAAAAAGAATCTCCTGCAACCCGTTCCCTTGGTGCTAGATGAACGAACGTTTCTCCACTTGCTCAGTTCCGAGAGATAAGTGTGTGTGAAAGCCGTCCTTCAACTAGCTTGTTGGTAACACAAAGTTTCTTTTCAGTTGCAAACTCCGTTCCATACATATATATGGGGAGGTTCAAGCTCCAACTCGGTTTTACAGTGAAAACTGCAGGAACTTCAAACCGGCACTAGGAAACAGACTGAGAAAGCAGAGAAAATGTGTCTCCTGCAACCCGTTCCCTTGGTGCTAGATGAACGAACGTCTCTCCACTTGCTCAGTTCTGAGAGATAAGTGTGTGTGAAAGCCGTCCTTCACCTAGCTTGATGGGAACAAAAAGTTTCTTTTCAGTTGCAAACTCCATTCCATACATATATATGGGGAGGTAAAATCTCCAACGCTTTTTGACACTGAAAACTGCAGGAACTTCAAACCGGCACTAGGAAACAGACTGAGAAAGCAGAGAAAAAGTGTGTCCTGCAACCCGTTCCCTTGGTGCTAGATGAACGAACGTCTCTCCACCTGCTCAGTTCTGAGAGATAAGTGTGTGTGAAAGCCGCTCTTCACCTAGCTTGTTGGGAACACAAAGTTTCTTTTCAGTTGCAAACTCCATTCCATACATATATATGGGGAGGTTCAAGCTCCAACTCGGTTTTACAGTGAAAACTGCAGGAACTTCAAACCGGCACTAGGAAACAGACTGAGAAAGCAGAGAAAATGTGTCTCCTGCAACCCGTTCCCTTGGTGCTAGATGAACGAACGTCTCTCCACTTGCTCAGTTCTGAGAGATAAATGTGTGTGAAAGCCGTCCTTCACCTAGCTTGTTGGGAACACAAAGTTTCTTTTCAGTTGCAAACTCCATTCCATATATATATATGGGGAGGTCAAAGCTCCAACTCTGTTTGACACTGAAAACTGCAGGAACTTCAAACCGGCACTAGGAAAGAGACTGAGAAAGCAGAGAAAAAGTGTGTCCTGCAACCCGTTCCCTTGGTGCTAGATGAACGAACGTCTCTCCACCTGCTCAGTTCTGAGAGATAAGTGTGTGTGAAAGCCTCTCTTCACCTATCTTGTTGGGAACACAAAGTTTCTTTTCAGTTGCAAACTCCATTCCATACATATATATGGGGAGATACAAGCTCCAACTCGATTTTACAGTGAAAACTGCAGGAACTTCAAACCGGCACTAGGAAACAGACTGAGAAATCAGAGAAAAAGTGTCTCCTGCAACCCGTTCCCTTGGTGCTAGATGAACGAACGTCTCTCCACTTGCTCAGTTCCGAGAGATAAGTGTGTGTGAAAGCCGTCCTTCACCTAGCTTGTTGGGAACACAAAGTTTCTTTTCAGTTGCAAATTCCATTCCATACATATATATGGGGAGGTTCAAGCTCCAAATCGGTTTTACAGTGAAAACTGCAGGAACTTCAAACCGGCACTAGGAAACAGACTGAGAAAGCAGAGAAAAAGAGTCTCCTGCAACCCGTTCCCTTGGTGCTAGATGAACGAACGTCTCTCCACTTGCTCAGTTCTGAGAGATAAGTGTGTGTGAAAGCCGTCCTTCACCTAGCTTGATGGGAACAAAAAGTTTCTTTTCAGTTGTAAACTCCATTCCATACATATATATGGGGAGGTAAAATCTCCAACACTTTTTGACACTGAAAACTGCAGGAACTTCAAACCGGCACTAGGAAACAGACTGAGAAAGCAGAGAAAAAGTGTGTCCTGCAACCCGTTCCCTTGGTGCTAGATGAACGAACGTCTCTCCACCTGGTCAGTTCTGAGAGATAAGTGTGTGTGAAAGCCGCTCTTCACCTAGCTTGTTGGGAACACAAAGTTTCTTTTCAGTTGCAAACTCCATTCCATACATATATATGGGTAGGTACAAGCTCCAACTCGATTTTACAGTGAAAACTGCAGGAACTTCAAAACGGCATTAGGAAACAGACTGAGAAATCAGAGAAAAAGTGTCTCCTGCAACCCGTTCCCTTGGTGCTAGATGAACGAAAGTCTCTCCACTTGCTCAGTTCCGAGAGATAAGTGTGTGTGAAAGCCGTCCTTCACCTAGCTTGTTGGGAACACAAAGTTTCTTTTCAGTTGCAAATTCCATTCCATACATATATATGGGGAGGTTCAAGCTCCAACTCGGTTTTACAGTGAAAACTGCAGGAACTTCAAACCGGCACTAGGAAACAGACTGAGAAAGCAGAGAAATAGAGTCTCCTGCAACCCGTTCCCTTGGTGCTAGATGAACGAACGTCTCTCCACTTGCTCAGTTCTGAGAGATAAGTGTGTGTGAAAGCCGTCCTTCACCTAGCTTGATGGGAACAAAAAGTTTCTTTTCAGTTGCAAACTCCATTCCATACATATATATGGGGAGGTAAAATCTCCAACTCTGTTTGACACTGAAAATTGCAGGAACTTCAAACCGGCACTAGGAAACAGACTGAGAAAGCAGAGAAAAAGTGTCTCCTGCAACCCGTTCCCTTGGTGCTAGATGAACGAACGTCTCTCCACCTGCTCAGTTCTGAGAGGTAAGTGTGTGTGAAAGCCGCTCTTCACCTAGCTTGTTGGGAACACAAAGTTTCTTTTCAGTTGCAGACTCCATTCCATACATATATATGGGGAGATACAAGCTCCAACTCGATTTTACAGTGAAAACTGCAGGAACTTCAAACCGGCACTAGGAAACAGACTGAGAAAGCAGAGAAAAAGTGTCTCCTACAACCCATTCCCTTGGTGCTAGATGAACGAACGTCTCTCCACTTGCTCAGTTCCGAGAGTTAAGTGTGTGTGAAAGCCGTCCTTCACCTAGCTTGTTGGGAACACAAAGTTTCTTTTCAGTTGCAAACTCCATTCCATACATATATATGGGGAGGTACAAGCTCCAACTCTGTTTGACAGTGAAAACTGCAGGAACTTCAAACTGGCACTAGTAAATATAATGAGAAAGCTGAGAAAAAGTGTCTCCTGCAACCCGTTCCCTTGGTGCTAGATGAACGAACGTTTCTCCACTTGCTCAGTTCCGAGAGATAAGTGTGTGTGAAAGCCGTCCTTCAACTAGCTTGTTGGTAACACAAAGTTTCTTTTCAGTTGCAAACTCCATTCCATACATATATATGGGGAGGTTCAAGCTCCAACTCGGTTTTACAGTGAAAACTGAAGGAACTTCAAAACGGCACTAGGAAACAGACTGAGAAAGCAGAGAAATAGTATCTCCTGCAACCCGTTCCCTTGGTGCTAGATGAACGAACGTCTCTCCACTTGCTCAGTTTTGAGAGAAAAGTGTGTGTGAAAGCCGTCCTTCACCTTCCTTGTTGGGAACACAAAGTTTCTTTTCAGTTGCAAACTCCATTCCATACATATATATGGGGAGGTACTAGCTCCAACACGGTTTGACAGTGAAAACTGCAGGAACTTCAAACCGGCACTAGGAAACAGACTGAGAAAGCAGAGAAAAAGTGTCTCCTGCAACCCGATCCCTTGGTGTTAGATGAACGAACGTCTCTCCACTTGCTCAGTTCTGAGAGATATGTGTGTGTGGAAGCCGCTCTTCACCTATCTTATTGGGATCACAAAGTTTCTTTTCAGTTGCAAACTCCATTCCATACATATATATGGGGAGGTACTAGCTCCAACTCGGTTTGACAGTGAAAACTGCAGGAACTTCAAAACGGCACTAGGAAACAGACTGAGAAAGCAGAGAAAAAGTGTCTCCTGCATCCCGATCCCTTGGTGTTAGACGAACGAACGTCTCTCCACTTGCTCAGTTCTGAGAGATATGTGTGTGTGGAAGCCGCTCTTCACCTATCTTATTGGGATCACAAAGTTTCTTTTCAGTTGCAAACTCCATTCCATACATATATATGGGGAGGTACAAGCTCCAAATCATTTTGACAGTGAAAACTGCAGGAATTTCAAACTGGCACTAGGAATCAGACTGAGAAAGCAGAGAAAAAGTTTCTCCTGCAACCCGTTCCCTTGGTGCTAGATGAAAGAACGTCTCTCCACTTGCTCAGTTCTGAGAGATAAGTTTGTGTGAAAGCCGTCCTTCACCTAGCTTGATGGGAACAAAAAGTTTCTTTTCAGTTGCAAACTTCATTCCTTACACATATATGGGGAAGTAAAAGCTCCAACTCTGTTTGACACTGAAAACTGCAGGAACTTCAAACCGGCACTAGGAAACAGACTGAGAAAGCAGAGAAAAAGTGTCTCCTGCAACCCGATCCCTTGGTGCTAGATGAACGAACGTCTCTCCACTTGCTCAGTTCTGAGAGATAAGTGTGTGTGAAAGCCGCTCTTCACCTAGCTTGTTGGGAACACAAAGTTTCTTTTCAGTTGCAAACTCCATTCCATACATATATATGGGGAGGTACAAGCTCCAACTCGATTTTACAGTGAAAACTGCAGGAACTTCAAACCGGCACTAGGAAAGAGACTGAGAAATCTGAGAAAAAGTGTCTCCTGCAAACCGTTCCCTTGGTGCTAGATGAACGAACGTCTCTCCACTTACTCAGTTCCGAGAGATAAGTGTGTGTGAAAGCCGTCCTTCACCTAGCTTGTTGGGAACACAAAGTTTCTTTTCAGTTGCAAATTCCATTCCGTACATATATATGGGGAGGTTCAAGGTCCAACTCGGTTTTACAGTGAAAACTGCAGGAACTTCAAACCGGCACTAGGAAACAGACTGAGAAAGCAGAGAAAAAGTGTCCCTGCAACCCGATCCCTTGGTGTTAGATGAACGAACGTCTCTCCACTTGCTCAGTTCTGAGAGATATGTGTGTGTGGAAGCCGCTCTTCACCTATCTTATTGGGATCACAAAGTTTCTTTTCAGTTGCAAACTCCATTCCATTCATATATATGGGGAGGTACTAGCTCCAACTCGGTTTGACAGTGAAAACTGCAGGAACTTCAAAACGGCACTAGGAAACAGACTGAGAAAGCAGAGAAAAAGTGTCTCCTGCAACCCGATCCCTTGGTGTTAGATGAACGAACGTCTCTCCACTTGCTCAGTTCTGAGAGATATGTGTGTGTGGAAGCCGCTCTTCACCTATCTTATTGGGATCACAAAGTTTCTTTTCAGTTGCAAACTCCATTCCATACATATATATGGGGAGGTACAAGCTCCAAATCATTTTGACAGTGAAAACTGCAGGAATTTCAAACTGGCACTAGGAATCAGACTGAGAAAGCAGAGAAAAAGTTTCTCCTGCAACCCGTTCCCTTGGTGCTAGATGAAAGAACGTCTCTCCACTTGCTCAGTTCTGAGAGATAAGTTTGTGTGAAAGCCGTCCTTCACCTAGCTTGATGGGAACAAAAAGTTTCTTTTCAGTTGCAAACTTCATTCCTTACACATATATGGGGAAGTAAAATCTCCAACTCTGTTTGACACTGAAAACTGCAGGAACTTCAAACCGGCACTAGGAAACAGACTGAGAAAGCAGAGAAAAAGTGTCTCCTGCAACCCGATCCCTTGGTGCTAGATGAACGAACGTCTCTCCACTTGCTCAGTTCTGAGAGATAAGTGTGTGTGAAAGCCGCTCTTCACCTAGCTTGTTGGGAACACAAAGTTTCTTTTAAGTTGCAAACTCCATTCCATACATATATATGGGGAGGTACAAGCTCCAACTCGATTTTACAGTGAAAACTGCAGGAACTTCAAACCGGCACTAGGAAAGAGACTGAGAAATCTGAGAAAAAGTGTCTCCTGCAACCCGTTCCCTTGGTGCTAGATGAACGAACGTCTCTCCACTTACTCAGTTCCGAGAGATAAGTGTGTGTGAAAGCCGTCCTTCACCTAGCTTGTTGGGAACACAAAGTTTCTTTTCAGTTGCAAATTCCATTCCGTACATATATATGGGGAGGTTCAAGCTCCAACTCGGTTTTACAGTGAAAACTGCAGGAACTTCAAACCGGCACTAGGAAACAGACTGAGAAAGCAGAGAAAAAGTGTCTCCTGCAACCCGTTCCCTTGGTGCTAGATGAACGAACGTCTCTCCACTTGCTCAGTTCCGAGAGTTAAGTGTGTTTGAAAGCCGTCCTTCACCTAGCTTGTTGGGAACACAAAGTTTCTTTTCAGTTGCAAACTCCATTCCATACATATATATGGGGAGGTACAAGCTCCCACTCTGTTTGACAGTGAAAACTGCAGGAACTTCAAACTGGCACTAGTAAATAGAATGAGAAAGCTGAGAAAAAGAATCTCCTGCAACCCGTTCCCTTGGTGCTAGATGAACGAACGTTTCTCCACTTGCTCAGTTCCGAGAGATAAGTGTGTGTGAAAGCCGTCCTTCAACTAGCTTGTTGGTAACACAAAGTTTCTTTTCAGTTGCAAACTCCGTTCCATACATATATATGGGGAGGTTCAAGCTCCAACTCGGTTTTACAGTGAAAACTGCAGGAACTTCAAACCGGCACTAGGAAACAGACTGAGAAAGCAGAGAAAATGTGTCTCCTGCAACCCGTTCCCTTGGTGCTAGATGAACGAACGTCTCTCCACTTGCTCAGTTCTGAGAGATAAGTGTGTGTGAAAGCCGTCCTTCACCTAGCTTGATGGGAACAAAAAGTTTCTTTTCAGTTGCAAACTCCATTCCATACATATATATGGGGAGGTAAAATCTCCAACGCTTTTTGACACTGAAAACTGCAGGAACTTCAAACCGGCACTAGGAAACAGACTGAGAAAGCAGAGAAAAAGTGTGTCCTGCAACCCGTTCCCTTGGTGCTAGATGAACGAACGTCTCTCCACCTGCTCAGTTCTGAGAGATAAGTGTGTGTGAAAGCCGCTCTTCACCTAGCTTGTTGGGAACACAAAGTTTCTTTTCAGTTGCAAACTCCATTCCATACATATATATGGGGAGGTTCAAGCTCCAACTCGGTTTTACAGTGAAAACTGCAGGAACTTCAAACCGGCACTAGGAAACAGACTGAGAAAGCAGAGAAAATGTGTCTCCTGCAACCCGTTCCCTTGGTGCTAGATGAACGAACGTCTCTCCACTTGCTCAGTTCTGAGAGATAAATGTGTGTTAAAGCCGTCCTTCACCTAGCTTGTTGGGAACACAAAGCTTCTTTTCAGTTGCAAACTCCATTCCATACATATATATGGGGAGGTCAAAGCTCCAACTCTGTTTGACACTGAAAACTGCAGGAACTTCAAACCGGCACTAGGAAAGAGACTGAGAAAGCAGAGAAAAAGTGTGTCCTGCAACCCGTTCCCTTGGTGCTAGATGAACGAACGTCTCTCCACCTGCTCAGTTCTGAGAGATAAGTGTGTGTGAAAGCCTCTCTTCACCTATCTTGTTGGGAACACAAAGTTTCTTTTCAGTTGCAAACTCCATTCCATACATATATATGGGGAGATACAAGCTCCAACTCGATTTTACAGTGAAAACTGCAGGAACTTCAAACCGGCACTAGGAAACAGACTGAGAAATCAGAGAAAAAGTGTCTCCTGCAACCCGTTCCCTTGGTGCTAGATGAACGAACGTCTCTCCACTTGCTCAGTTCCGAGAGATAAGTGTGTGTGAAAGCCGTCCTTCACCTAGCTTGTTGGGAACACAAAGTTTCTTTTCAGTTGCAAATTCCATTCCATACATATATATGGGGAGGTTCAAGCTCCAAATCGGTTTTACAGTGAAAACTGCAGGAACTTCAAACCGGCACTAGGAAACAGACTGAGAAAGCAGAGAAAAAGAGTCTCCTGCAACCCGTTCCCTTGGTGCTAGATGAACGAACGTCTCTCCACTTGCTCAGTTCTGAGAGATAAGTGTGTGTGAAAGCCGTCCTTCACCTAGCTTGATGGGAACAAAAAGTTTCTTTTCAGTTGTAAACTCCATTCCATACATATATATGGGGAGGTAAAATCTCCAACACTTTTTGACACTGAAAACTGCAGGAACTTCAAACCGGCACTAGGAAACAGACTGAGAAAGCAGAGAAAAAGTGTGTCCTGCAACCCGTTCCCTTGGTGCTAGATGAACGAACGTCTCTCCACCTGGTCAGTTCTGAGAGATAAGTGTGTGTGAAAGCCGCTCTTCACCTAGCTTGTTGGGAACACAAAGTTTCTTTTCAGTTGCAAACTCCATTCCATACATATATATGGGTAGGTACAAGCTCCAACTCGATTTTACAGTGAAAACTGCAGGAACTTCAAAACGGCATTAGGAAACAGACTGAGAAATCAGAGAAAAAGTGTCTCCTGCAACCCGTTCCCTTGGTGCTAGATGAACGAAAGTCTCTCCACTTGCTCAGTTCCGAGAGATAAGTGTGTGTGAAAGCCGTCCTTCACCTAGCTTGTTGGGAACACAAAGTTTCTTTTCAGTTGCAAATTCCATTCCATACATATATATGGGGAGGTTCAAGCTCCAACTCGGTTTTACAGTGAAAACTGCAGGAACTTCAAACCGGCACTAGGAAACAGACTGAGAAAGCAGAGAAATAGAGTCTCCTGCAACCCGTTCCCTTGGTGCTAGATGAACGAACGTCTCTCCACTTGCTCAGTTCTGAGAGATAAGTGTGTGTGAAAGCCGTCCTTCACCTAGCTTGATGGGAACAAAAAGTTTCTTTTCAGTTGCAAACTCCATTCCATACATATATATGGGGAGGTAAAATCTCCAACTCTGTTTGACACTGAAAATTGCAGGAACTTCAAACCGGCACTAGGAAACAGACTGAGAAAGCAGAGAAAAAGTGTCTCCTGCAACCCGTTCCCTTGGTGCTAGATGAACGAACGTCTCTCCACCTGCTCAGTTCTGAGAGGTAAGTGTGTGTGAAAGCCGCTCTTCACCTAGCTTGTTGGGAACACAAAGTTTCTTTTCAGTTGCAGACTCCATTCCATACATATATATGGGGAGATACAAGCTCCAACTCGATTTTACAGTGAAAACTGCAGGAACTTCAAACCGGCACTAGGAAACAGACTGAGAAAGCAGAGAAAAAGTGTCTCCTACAACCCATTCCCTTGGTGCTAGATGAACGAACGTCTCTCCACTTGCTCAGTTCCGAGAGTTAAGTGTGTGTGAAAGCCGTCCTTCACCTAGCTTGTTGGGAACACAAAGTTTCTTTTCAGTTGCAAACTCCATTCCATACATATATATGGGGAGGTACAAGCTCCAACTCTGTTTGACAGTGAAAACTGCAGGAACTTCAAACTGGCACTAGTAAATATAATGAGAAAGCTGAGAAAAAGTGTCTCCTGCAACCCGTTCCCTTGGTGCTAGATGAACGAACGTTTCTCCACTTGCTCAGTTCCGAGAGATAAGTGTGTGTGAAAGCCGTCCTTCAACTAGCTTGTTGGTAACACAAAGTTTCTTTTCAGTTGCAAACTCCATTCCATACATATATATGGGGAGGTTCAAGCTCCAACTCGGTTTTACAGTGAAAACTGAAGGAACTTCAAAACGGCACTAGGAAACAGACTGAGAAAGCAGAGAAATAGTATCTCCTGCAACCCGTTCCCTTGGTGCTAGATGAACGAACGTCTCCCCACTTGCTCAGTTTTGAGAGAAAAGTGTGTGTGAAAGCCGTCCTTCACCTTCCTTGTTGGGAACACAAAGTTTCTTTTCAGTTGCAAACTCCATTCCATACATATATATGGGGAGGTACTAGCTCCAACACGGTTTGACAGTGAAAACTGCAGGAACTTCAAACCGGCACTAGGAAACAGACTGAGAAAGCAGAGAAAAAGTGTCTCCTGCAACCCGATCCCTTGGTGTTAGATGAACGAACGTCTCTCCACTTGCTCAGTTCTGAGAGATATGTGTGTGTGGAAGCCGCTCTTCACCTATCTTATTGGGATCACAAAGTTTCTTTTCAGTTGCAAACTCCATTCCATACATATATATGGGGAGGTACTAGCTCCAACTCGGTTTGACAGTGAAAACTGCAGGAACTTCAAAACGGCACTAGGAAACAGACTGAGAAAGCAGAGAAAAAGTGTCTCCTGCATCCCGATCCCTTGGTGTTAGACGAACGAACGTCTCTCCACTTGCTCAGTTCTGAGAGATATGTGTGTGTGGAAGCCGCTCTTCACCTATCTTATTGGGATCACAAAGTTTCTTTTCAGTTGCAAACTCCATTCCATACATATATATGGGGAGGTACAAGCTCCAAATCATTTTGACAGTGAAAACTGCAGGAATTTCAAACTGGCACTAGGAATCAGACTGAGAAAGCAGAGAAAAAGTTTCTCCTGCAACCCGTTCCCTTGGTGCTAGATGAAAGAACGTCTCTCCACTTGCTCAGTTCTGAGAGATAAGTTTGTGTGAAAGCCGTCCTTCACCTAGCTTGATGGGAACAAAAAGTTTCTTTTCAGTTGCAAACTTCATTCCTTACACATATATGGGGAAGTAAAAGCTCCAACTCTGTTTGACACTGAAAACTGCAGGAACTTCAAACCGGCACTAGGAAACAGACTGAGAAAGCAGAGAAAAAGTGTCTCCTGCAACCCGATCCCTTGGTGCTAGATGAACGAACGTCTCTCCACTTGCTCAGTTCTGAGAGATAAGTGTGTGTGAAAGCCGCTCTTCACCTAGCTTGTTGGGAACACAAAGTTTCTTTTCAGTTGCAAACTCCATTCCATACATATATATGGGGAGGTACAAGCTCCAACTCGATTTTACAGTGAAAACTGCAGGAACTTCAAACCGGCACTAGGAAAGAGACTGAGAAATCTGAGAAAAAGTGTCTCCTGCAAACCGTTCCCTTGGTGCTAGATGAACGAACGTCTCTCCACTTACTCAGTTCCGAGAGATAAGTGTGTGTGAAAGCCGTCCTTCACCTAGCTTGTTGGGAACACAAAGTTTCTTTTCAGTTGCAAATTCCATTCCGTACATATATATGGGGAGGTTCAAGGTCCAACTCGGTTTTACAGTGAAAACTGCAGGAACTTCAAACCGGCACTAGGAAACAGACTGAGAAAGCAGAGAAAAAGTGTCCCTGCAACCCGATCCCTTGGTGTTAGATGAACGAACGTCTCTCCACTTGCTCAGTTCTGAGAGATATGTGTGTGTGGAAGCCGCTCTTCACCTATCTTATTGGGATCACAAAGTTTCTTTTCAGTTGCAAACTCCATTCCATTCATATATATGGGGAGGTACTAGCTCCAACTCGGTTTGACAGTGAAAACTGCAGGAACTTCAAAACGGCACTAGGAAACAGACTGAGAAAGCAGAGAAAAAGTGTCTCCTGCAACCCGATCCCTTGGTGTTAGATGAACGAACGTCTCTCCACTTGCTCAGTTCTGAGAGATATGTGTGTGTGGAAGCCGCTCTTCACCTATCTTATTGGGATCACAAAGTTTCTTTTCAGTTGCAAACTCCATTCCATACATATATATGGGGAGGTACAAGCTCCAAATCATTTTGACAGTGAAAACTGCAGGAATTTCAAACTGGCACTAGGAATCAGACTGAGAAAGCAGAGAAAAAGTTTCTCCTGCAACCCGTTCCCTTGGTGCTAGATGAAAGAACGTCTCTCCACTTGCTCAGTTCTGAGAGATAAGTTTGTGTGAAAGCCGTCCTTCACCTAGCTTGATGGGAACAAAAAGTTTCTTTTCAGTTGCAAACTTCATTCCTTACACATATATGGGGAAGTAAAATCTCCAACTCTGTTTGACACTGAAAACTGCAGGAACTTCAAACCGGCACTAGGAAACAGACTGAGAAAGCAGAGAAATAGTGTCTCCTGCAACCCGATCCCTTGGTGCTAGATGAACGAACGTCTCTCCACTTGCTCAGTTCTGAGAGATAAGTGTGTGTGAAAGCCGCTCTTCACCTAGCTTGTTGGGAACACAAAGTTTCTTTTAAGTTGCAAACTCCATTCCATACATATATATGGGGAGGTACAAGCTCCAACTCGATTTTACAGTGAAAACTGCAGGAACTTCAAACCGGCACTAGGAAAGAGACTGAGAAATCTGAGAAAAAGTGTCTCCTGCAACCCGTTCCCTTGGTGCTAGATGAACGAACGTCTCTCCACTTACTCAGTTCCGAGAGATAAGTGTGTGTGAAAGCCGTCCTTCACCTAGCTTGTTGGGAACACAAAGTTTCTTTTCAGTTGCAAATTCCATTCCGTACATATATATGGGGAGGTTCAAGCTCCAACTCGGTTTTACAGTGAAAACTGCAGGAACTTCAAACCGGCACTAGGAAACAGACTGAGAAAGCAGAGAAAAAGTGTCTCCTGCAACCCGTTCCCTTGGTGCTAGATGAACGAACGTCTCTCCACTTGCTCAGTTCTGAGAGATAAGTGTGTGTGAAAGCCGTCCTTCACCTAGCTTGTTGGGAACACAAAGTTTATTTTCAGTTGCAAACTCCATTCCATACATATATATGGGGAGGTAAAAGCTCCAACACTGTTTGACACTGAAAACTGCAGGAACTTCAAACCGGCACTAGGAAACAGACTGAGAAAGCAGAGAAAAAGTGTCTCCTGCAACCCGTTCCCTTGGTACTAGATGAACGAACGCCTCTCCACTTGCTCAGATCTGAGAGATAAGTGTGTGTGAAAGCCGGACTTCATCCTAGATTGTTGGGAACACAAAGTTTCTTTTCAGTTGCAAACTCCATTCCATACATATATATGGGGAGGTACAAGCTCCAACTCGGTTTTACAGTGAAAACTGCAGGAACTTCAAACCGGCTCTAGGAAACAGACTGAGAAAGCAGAGAAAATGTTTCTCTTGCAACCCGATCCCTTGGTGCTAGATGAACGAACGTATCTCCACTTGCTCAGTTCTGAGAGATAAGTGTGTGTGAATGCCGTCCTTCACCTAGCTTGTTGGGAACACAAAGTTTCTTTTCAGTTGCAAACTCCATTTTATACATTTATATGGGTAGGTAGAAGCTCCAAATCGGTTTGACAGTGAAAACTGCAGGAACTTCAAACCGGCACTAGGAAAGAGACTGAGAAAGCAGAGAAATAGTGTGTCCTGCAACCCGTTCCCATGGTGCTAGATGAACGAACGTCTCTCCACCTGCTCAGTTCTGAGAGATAAGTGTGTGTGAAAGCCGCTCTTCACCTAGCTTGTTGGGAACACAAAGTTTCTTTTCAGTTGCAAACTCCATTCCATACATATATATGGGGAGGTACAAGCTCCAACTCGATTTTACAGTGAAAACTGCAGGAACTTCAAACCGGCACTAGGAAAGAGACTGAGAAATCAGAGACAAATGTCTCCTGCAACCCGTTCCCTTGGTGCTAGATGAACGAACGTCTCTCCACTTGCTCAGTTCCGAGAGATAAGTGTGTGTGAAAGCCGTCCTTCACCTAGCTTGTTGGGAACACAAAGTTTCTTTTCAGTTGCAAATTCCATTCCATACATATATATGGGGAGGTTCAAGCTCCAACTCGGTTTTACAGTGAAAACTGCAGGAACTTCAAACCGGCAGTAGGAAACAGACTGAGAAAGCAGAGAAAAAGAGTCTCCTGCAACCCGTTCCCTTGGTGCTAGATGAACGAACGTCTCTCCACTTGCTCAGTTCCGAGAGTTAAGTGTGTTTGAAAGCCGTCCTTCACCTAGCTTGTTGGGAACACAAAGTTTCTTTTCAGTTGCAAACTCCATTCCATACATATATATGGGGAGGTACAAGCTCCAACTCTGTTTGACAGTGAAAACTGCAGGAACTTCAAACTGGCACTAGTAAATAGAATGAGAAAGCTGAGAAAAAGAATCTCCTGCAACCCGTTCCCTTGGTGCTAGATGAACGAACGTTTCTCCACTTGCTCATTTCCGAGAGATAAGTGTGTGTGAAAGCCGTCCTTCAACTAGCTTGTTGGTAACACAAAGTTTCTTTTCAGTTGCAAACTCCGTTCCATACATATATATGGGGAGGTAAAATCTCCAACTCTTTTTGACACTGAAAACTGCAGGAACTTCAAACCGGCACTAGGAAACAGACTGAGAAACAGAGAAAAAGTGCGTCCTGCAACCCGTTCCCTTGGTGCTAGATGAACGAACGTCTCTCCACCTGCTCAGTTCTGAGAGATAAGTGTGTGTGAAAGCCGCTCTTCACCTAGCTTGTTGGGAACACAAAGTTTCTTTTCAGTTGCAAACTCCATTCCATACATATATATGGGAAGGTACAAGCTCCAACTCGATTTTACATTGAAAACTGCAGGAACTTCAAACCGGCACTAGGAAACAGACTGAGAAATCAGGGAAAAAGTGTCTCCTGCAACCCGTTCCCTTGGTGCTAGATGAACGAACGTCTCTCCACTTGCTCATTTCCGAGAGATAAGTGTGTGTGAAAGCCGCTCTTCACCTAGCTTGTTGGGAACACAAAGTTTCTTTTCAGTTGCAAACTCCATTCCATACATATATATTGTGAGGTACAAGCTCCAACTCGATTTTACAGTGAAAACTGCAGGAACTTCAAACCGGCACTAGGAAACAGACTCAGAAAGCAGAGAAAATGTGTCTCCTGCAACCCGTTCCCTTGGTGCTAGATGAACGAACGTCTCTCCACTTGCTCAGTTCCGAGAGTTAAGTGTGTGTGAAAGCTTTCCTTCACCTAGCTTGTTGGGAACACAAAGTTTCTTTTCAGTTGCAAACTCCATTCCATACATATATATGGGGAGGTACAAGCTCCAACTCTGTTTGACAGTGAAAACTGCAGGAACTTCAAAATGGCACTAGTAAATAGAATGAGAAAGCTGTGAAAAAGAATCTCCTGCAACCCGTTCCCTTGGTGCTAGATGAACGAACGTTTCTCCACTTGCTCAGTTCCGAGAGATAAGTGTGTGTGAAAGCCGTCCTTCAACTAGCTTGTTGGTAACACAAAGTTTCTTTTCAGTTGCAAACTCCATTCCATACATATATATGGGGAGGTTCAAGTTCCAACTCGGTTTTACAGTGAAAACTGCAGGAACTTCAAACCGGCACTAGGAAACAGACTGAGAAAGCAGAGAAAATGTGTCTCCTGCAACCCGTTCCCTTGGTGCTAGATGAACGAACGTCTCTCCACTTGCTCAGTTCTGAGAGATAAATGTGTGTGAAAGCCGTCCTTCACCTAGCTTGTTGGGAACACAAAGTTTCTTTTCAGTTGCAAACTCCATTCCATACATATATATGGGGAGGTCAAAGCTCCAACTCTGTTTGACACTGAAAACTGCAGGAAATTCAAAACGGCACTAGGAAACAGACTGAGAAAGCAGAGAAAAAGTGTCTCCTGCAACCCGTTCCCTTGGTGCTAGATGAACGAACGTCTCTCCACTTGCTCAGTTCTGAGAGATAAGTGTGTGTGAAAGCCGTCCTTCACCTAGCTTGTTGGGAACACAAAGTTTCTTTTCAGTTGCAAACTCCATTTTTTACATTTATATGGGGAGGTAGAAGCTCCAAATCGGTTTGACAGTGAAAACTGCAGGAACTTCAAACCGGCACTAGGAAAGAGATGAGAAAGCAGAGAAAAAGTGTGTCCTGCAACCCGTTCCCTTGGTGCTAGATGAACGAACGTCTCTCCACCTGCTCAGTTCTGAGAGATAAGTGTGTGTGAAAGCCGCTCTTCACCTAGCTTGTTGGGAACACAAAGTTTCTTTTCAGTTGCAAACTCCATTCCATACATATATATGGGGAGATACAAGCTCCAACTCGATTTTACAGTGAAAACTGCAGGAACTTCAAACCGGCACTAGGAAACAGACTGAGAAAGCAGAGAAAAAGTGTCTCCTGCAACCCGTTCCCTTGGTGCTAGATGAACGAACGTTTCTCCACTTGCTCAGTTCCGAGAGATAAGTGTGTGTGAAAGCCGTCCTTCACCTAGCTTGTTGGGAACACAAAGTTTCTTTTCAGTTGCAAATTCCATTCCATACATATATATGGGGAGGTTCAAGCTCCAACTCGGTTTTACAGTGAAAACTGCAGGAACTTCAAACCGGCACTAGGAAACAGACTGAGAAAGCAGAGAAAAAGAGTCTCCTGCAACCCGTTCCCTTGGTGCTAGATGAACGAACGTCTCTCCACTTGCTCAGTTCTGAGAGATAAGTGTGTGTGAAAGCCGTCCTTCACCTAGCTTGATGGGAACAAAAAGTTTCTTTTCAGTTGCAAACTCCATTCCATACATATATATGGGGAGGTAAAATCTCCAACACTTTTTGACACTGAAAACTGCAGGAACTTCAAACCGGCACTAGGAAACAGACTGAGAAAGCAGAGAAAAAGTGTGTCCTGCAACCCGTTCCCTTGGTGCTAGATGAACGAACGTCTCTCCACCTGCTCAGTTCTGAGAGATAAGTGTGTGTGAAAGCCGCTCTTCACCTAGCTTGTTGGGAACACAAAGTTTCTTTTCAGTTGCAAACTCCATTCCATACATATATATGGGGAGGTACAAGCTCCAACTCGATTTTACAGTGAAAACTGCAGGAACTTCAAACCGGCACTAGGAAACAGACTGAGAAATCAGAGAAAAAGTGTCTCCTGCAACCCGTTCCCTTGGTGCTAGATGAACGAAAGTCTCTCCACTTGCTCAGTTCCGAGAGATAAGTGTGTGTGAAAGCCGTCCTTCACCTAGCTTGTTGGGAACACAAAGTTTCTTTTCAGTTGCAAATTCCATTCCATACATATATATGGGGAGGTTCAAGCTCCAACTCGGTTTTACAGTGAAAACTGCAGGAACTTCAAACCGGCACTAGGAAACAGACTGAGAAAGCAGAGAAATAGAGTCTCCTGCAACCCGTTCCCTTGGTGCTAGATGAACGAACGTCTCTCCACTTGCTCAGTTCTGAGAGATAAGTGTGTGTGAAAGCCGTCCTTCACCTAGCTTGATGGGAACAAAAAGTTTCTTTTCAGTTGCAAACTCCATTCCATACATATATATGGGGAGGTAAAATCTCCAACTCTGTTTGACACTGAAAACTGCAGGAACTTCAAACCGGCACTAGGAAACAGACTGAGAAAGCAGAGAAAAAGTGTCTCCTGCAACCCGTTCCCTTGGTGCTAGATGAACGAACGTCTCTCCACCTGCTCAGTTCTGAGAGGTAAGTGTGTGTGAAAGCCGCTCTTCACCTAGCTTGTTGGGAACACAAAGTTTCTTTTCAGTTGCAGACTCCATTCCATACATATATATGGGGAGATACAAGCTCCAACTCGATTTTACAGTGAAAACTGCAGGAAATTCAAACCGGCACTAGGAAACAGACTGAGAAAGCAGAGGAAAAGTGTCTCCTGCAACCCGTTCCCTTGGTGCTAGATAAACGAACGTCTCTCCACTTGCTCAGTTCCGATAGTTAAGTGTGTGTGAAAGCCGTCCTTCACCTAGCTTGTTGGGAACACAAAGTTTCTTTTCAGTTGCAAACTCCATTCCATACATATATATGGGGAGGTACAAGCTCCAACTCTGTTTGACAGTGAAAACTGCAGGAACTTCAAACTGGCACTAGTAAATAGAATGAGAAAGCTGAGAAAAAGTGTCTCCTGCAACCCGTTCCCTTGGTGCTAGATGAACGAACGTTTCTCCACTTGCTCAGTTCTGAGAGATAAGTGTGTGTGAAAGCCGTCCTTCAACTAGCTTGTTGGTAACACAAAGTTTCTTTTCAGTTGCAAACTCCATTCCATACATATATATGGGGAGGTTCAAGCTCCAACTCGGTTTTACAGTGAAAACTGCAGGAACTTCAAAACGGCACTAGGAAACAGACTGAGAAAGCAGAGAAATAGTATCTCCTGCAACCCGTTCCCTTGGTGCTAGATGAACGAACGTCTCTCCACTTGCTCAGTTTTGAGAGAAAAGTGTGTGTGAAAGCCGTCCTTCACCTTCCTTGTTGGGAACACAAAGTTTCTTTTCAGTTGCAAACTCCATTCCATACATATATATGGGGAGGTACTAGCTCTAACTCGGTTTGACAGTGAAAACTGCAGGAACTTCAAACCGGCACTAGGAATCAGACTGAGAATGCAGAGAAAAAGTTTCTCCTGCAAGCCGTTCCCTTGGTGCTAAATGAACGAACGTCTCTCCACTTGCTCAGTTCCGAGAGATAAGTGTGTGTGAAAGCCGTCCTTCACCTAGCTTGTTGGGAACACAAAGTTTCTTTTCAGCTGCAAACTCCATTTCATACATATATATGGGGAGGTACAAGCTCCAACTCGATTTTACAGTGAAAACTGCAGGAACTTCAAACCGGCACTAGGAAACAGACTGAGAAAGCAGAGAAAAAGTGTCTCCTGCAACCCGTTCCCTTGGTGCTTGATGAACGAACGTCTCTCCACTTGCTCAGTTCCGAGACATAAGTGTGTGTGATAGCCGTCCTTCACCTAGCTTGTTGGGAACACAAAGTTTCTTTTCAGTTGCAAACTCCATTCCATACATATATATGGGGAGGTTAAAACTCCAACTCGGTTTTACAGTGAAAACTGCAGGAACTTCAAACCGGCAGTAGGAAACAGACTGAGAAAGCAGAGAAAAAGTGACCCCTGCAACCCGTTCCCTTGGTGCTAGATGAACGAACGTCTCTCCACTTGCTCAGTTCTGAGAGACAAGTGTGTGTGAAAGCCGTCCTTCACCTAGCTTGTTGGGAACACAAAGTTTCTTTTCAGTTGCAAACTCCATTCCATACATATATATGGGGAAGTACAAGCTCCAACTCGGTTTTACAGTGAAAACTGCAGGAACTTCAAACCGGAACTAGGAAACAGACTGAGAAAGCAGAGAAAAAGTGTCTCCTGCAACCCGTTCCCTTGGTGCTAGATGAACGAACGTCTCTCCACTTGCTCAGTTCTGAGGGATAAGTGTGTGTGAAAGCCGTCCTTCACCTAACTTGTTGGGAACACAAAGTTTCTTTTCAGTTGCAAACTCCATTCCATACATATATATGGGGAGTTACAAGCTCCAACTCGGTTTGACAGTGAAAATTGCAGGAACTTCAAACAGGCACTAGGAAACAGACTTAGAAAGCAGAGAAAAAGTGTCTCCTGCAACCCGTTCCCTTGGTGCTAGATGAACGAAAGTCTCTCCACTTGCTCTGTTCTGAGAGATAAGTGTGTGTGAAAGCCGCTCTTCACCTAGCTTGTTGGGAACACAAATTTCTTTTCAGTTGCAAACTCCATTCCATACATATATATGGGGAGGTACTAGCTCCAACTCGGTTTGACAGTGAAAACTGCAGGAACTTCAAACCGGCACTAGGAATCAGACTGAGAAAGCAGAGAAAAAGTGTCTCCTGCAACCCGTTCCCTTGGTGCTAGATGAACGAACGTCTCTCCACTTGCTCAGTTCTGAGAGATAAGTGTGTGTGAAAGCCGTCCTTCACCTAGCTTGTTGGGAACACAAAGTTTCTTTTCAGTTGCAAACTCCATTCCATACATATATATGGGGAGGTACAAGCTCCAACTCGGTTTTACAGTGAAAACTGCAGGAACTTCAAACCGGCCCTAGGAAACAGACTGAGAAAGCAGAGAAAAAGTGTCTCCTGCAACCCGTTCCCTTGGTGCTAGATGAACGAACGTCTCTCCACTTGCTCAGTTCTGAGAGATAAGTGTGTGTGAAAGCCGCTCTTCACCTAGCTTGTTGGATACACAAAGTTTCTTTTCAGTTTCAAACTCCATTCCATACATATATATGGGGAGGTACTAGCTCCAAATCGGTTTGACAGTGAAAACTGCAGGAACTTCAAACCGGTACTAGGAATCAGACTGAGAAAGCAGAGAAAAAGTGTCACCTGCAACCCGTTCCCTTGGTGCTAGATGAACGAACGTCTCTCCACTTGCTCAGTTCTGAGAGATAAGTGTGTGTGAAAGCCGTCCTTCACCTAGCTTGTTGGGAACACAAAGTTTCTTTTCAGTTGCAAACTCCATTCCATACATATATATGGGGAGGTACTAGCTCCAACTCGGTTTGACAGTGAAAATTGCAGGAACTTCAAAACGGCTCTAGGAAACAGCCTAAGAAAGCAGAGAAAAAGTGTCTCCTGCAACCCGTTCCCTTGGTGCTAGATGAACGAACATCTCTCCACTTGCTCAGTTCTGAGAGATAAGTGTGTGTGAAAGCCGCACTTCACCTAGCTTGTTGGATACACAAAGTTTCTTTTCAGTTTCAAACTCCATTCCATACATATATATGGGGAGGTACTAGCTCCAAATCGGTTTGACAGTGAAAACTGCAGGAACTTCAAACCGGTACTAGGAATCAGACTGAGAAAGCAGAGAAAAAGTGTCACCTGCAACCCGTTCCCTTGGTGCTAGATGAACGAACGTCTCTCCACTTGCTCAGTTCTGAGAGATAAGTGTGTGTCAAAGCCGTCCTTCACCTAGCTTGTTGGGAACACAAAGTTTCTTTTCAGTTGCAAACTCCATTCCATACATATATATGGGGAGGTACTAGCTCCAACTCGGTTTGACAGTGAAAATTGCAGGAACTTCAAAACGGCTCTAGGAAACAGCCTAAGAAAGCAGAGAAAAAGTGTCTCCTGCAACCCGTTCCCTTGGTGCTAGATGAACGAACATCTCTCCACTTGCTCAGTTCTGAGAGATAAGTGTGTGTGAAAGCCGCTCTTCACCTAGCTTGTTGGGAACACAAAGTTTCTTTTCAGTTGCCAACTCCATTCCATACATATATATGGGGAGGTACTAGCTCCAACTCGGTTTTACAGTGAAAACTGCAGGAACTTCAAACCGGCCTTAGTAAACAGACTGAGAAAGCAGAGAAAAAGTGTCTCCTGCAACCCGTTCCCTTGGTGCTAGATGAACGAACGTCTCTCCACTTGCTCAGTTCTGAGGGATAATTGTGTGTGAAAGCCGCCCTTCACCTAACTTGTTGGGAACACAAAGTTTCTTTTCAGTTGCAAACACCATTCCATACATATATATGGGGAGGTACAAGCTCCAACTCGATTTTACAGTGAAAACTGCAGGAACATCAAACCGGCACTAGGAAACAGACTGAGAAAGCAGAGAAATAGTGTCCCTGCATCCCGTTCCCTTGGTGCTAGATGAACGAAAGTCTCTCCACTTGCTCAGTTCCGAGAGATAAGTGTGTGTGAAAGCCGTCCTTCACCAAGCTTGTTGGGAACAAAAAGTTTCTTTTCAGTTGCAAATTCCATTCCATACATATATATGGGGAGGTACAAGCTCCAACTCGGTTTTACAGTGAAAACTGCAGGAACTTCAAACCGGCCTTAGTAAACAGACTGAGAAAGCAGAGAAAAAGTGTCTCCTGCAACCCGTTCCCTTGGTGCTAGATGAACGAACGTCTCTCCACTTGCTCAGTTCTGAGGGATAATTGTGTGTGAAAGCCGCCCTTCACCTAACTTGTTGGGAACACAAAGTTTCTTTTCAGTTGCAAACACCATTCCATACATATATATGGGGAGGTACAAGCTCCAACTCGATTTTACAGTGAAAACTGCAGGAACATCAAACCGGCACTAGGAAACAGACTGAGAAAGCAGAGAAATAGTGTCCCTGCATCCCGTTCCCTTGGTGCTAGATGAACGAACGTCTCTCCACTTGCTCAGTTCCGAGAGATAAGTGTGTGTGAAAGCCGTCCTTCACCAAGCTTGTTGGGAACAAAAAGTTTCTTTTCAGTTGCAAATTCCATTCCATACATATATATGGGAGGTACAAGCTCCAACTCGGTTTTACAGTGAAAACTGCAGGAACTTCAAACCGGCCCTAGGAAACAGACTGAGAAAGCAGAGAAAAAGTGTCTCCTGCAACCCGTTCCCTTGGTGCTAGATGAACGAACGTCTCTCCACTTGCTCAGTTCTGAGGGATAAGTGTGTGTGAAAGCCGCCCTTCACCTAACTTGTTGGGAACACAAAGTTTCTTTTCAGTTGCAAACTCCATTCCATACATATATATGGGGAGGTACAAGCTCCAACTCGATTTTACAGTGAAAACTGCAGGAACATCAAACTGGCACTAGGAAACAGACTGAGAAAGCAGAGAAATAGTGTCCTTGCAACCTGTTCCCTTGGTGCTAGATGAACGAACGTCTCTCCACTTGCTCAGTTCCGAGAGATAAGTGTGTGTGAAAGCCGTCCTTCAACTAGCTTGTTGGGAACACAAAGTTTCTTTTCAGTTGCAAACTCCAATCCATACATATATATGTGGAGGTACAAGCTCCAACTCGGTTTTACACTGAAAACTGCAGGAACTTCAAACCGGCCCAAGGAATCAGACTGAGAAAGCAGAGAAAAAGTGTCTCCTGCAACCCGTTCCCTTGGTGCTAGATGAACGAACGTCTCTCCACTTGCTCAGTTCTGAGAGATAAGTGTGTGTGAAAGCCGTCCTTCACCAAGCTTGTTGGGAACAAAAAGTTTCTTTTCAGTTGCAAACTCCATTCAATACATATATATGGGGAGGTCAAAACTCCAACTCTGTTTGACACTGAAAACTGCAGGAACTTCAAACCGGCACTAGGAAACAGACTGAGAAAGCAGAGAAAAAGTGTCTCCTGCAACCCGTTCCCTTGGTGCTAGATGAACGAACGTCTCTCCACTTGCTCAGTTCTGAGAGATAAGTGTGTGTGAAAGCCGCTCTTCACCTAGCTTGTTGGGAACACAAAGTTTCTTTTCAGTTGCAAACTCCATTCCATACATATATATGGGGAGGTTCAAGCTCCAACTCGGTTTTACAGTGAAAACTGCAGGAACTTCAAACCGGCCTTAGTAAACAGACTGAGAAAGCAGAGAAAAAGTGTCTCCTGCAACCCGTTCCCTTGGTGCTAGATGAACGAACGTCTCTCCACTTGCTCAGTTCTGAGAGATAAGTGTGTGTGAAAGCCGTCCTTCACCAAGCTTGTTGGGAACAAAAAGTTTCTTTTCAGTTGCAAATTCCATTCCATACATATATATGGGGAGGTACAAGCTCCAACTCGGTTTTACAGTGAAAACTGCAGGAACTTCAAACCGGCCCTAGTAAACAGACTGAGAAAGCAGAGAAAAAGTGTCTCCTGCAACCCGTTCCCTTGGTGCTAGATGAACGAACGTCTCTCCACTTGCTCAGTTCTGAGGGATAAGTGTGTGTGAAAGCCGCCCTTCACCTAACTTGTTGGGAACACAAAGTTTCTTTTCAGTTGCAAACTCCATTCCATACATATATATGGGGAGGTACAAGCTCCAACTCGATTTTACAGTGAAAACTGCAGGAACATCAAACCGGCACTAGGAAACAGACAGAGAAAGCAGAGAAATAGAGTCCCTGTAACCCGTTCCCTTGGTGCTAGATGAACGAACGTCTCTCCACTTGCTCAGTTCTGAGAGAAAAGTGTGTGTGAAAGCCATCCTTCAACTAGATTGTGGGGAACACAAAGTTTCTTTTCAGTTGCAAACTCCATTCCATACATATATATGGGTAGGTACTAGCTCCAACTCGGTTTTACAGTGAAAATTGCAGGAACTTCAAACCGGCACTAGGAAACAGAATGAGAAAGCAGAGAAAAAGTGTCTCCTGCAACCCGTTCCCTTGGTGCTAGATGAACGAACGTCTCTCCACTTGCTCAGTTCTGAGAGTTAAGTGTGTGTGAAAGCCGTCCTTCACCTAGCTTGTTTGGAACACAAAGCTTCTTTTCAGTTGCAAACTCCATTCCATACATATATATGGGGAGGTACTAGCTCCAACTCGGTTTGACAGTGAAAATTGCAGGAACTTCAAAACGGCACTAGGAAACAGACTGAGAAAGCAGAGAAAAAGTGTCTCCTGCAACCCGTTCCCTTGGTGCTAGATGAACGAACGTCTCTCCACTTGCTCAGTTCTGAGGGATAATTGTGTGTGAAAGCCGCCCTTCAACTAACTTGTTGGGAACACAAAGTTTCTTTTCAGTTGCAAACTCCATTCCATACATATATATGGGGAGGTCAAAGCTCCAACTCTGTTTGACACTGAAAACTGCAGGAACTTCAAACCGGCACAAGGAATCAGACTGAGAAAGCAGAGAAAAAGTGTCTCCTGCAACCCGTTCCCTTGGTGCTAGATGAACGAACGTCTCTCCACTTGCTCAGTTCTGAGAGATAAGTGTGTGTGAAAGCCGTCCTTCACCAAGCTTGTTGGGAACAAAAAGTTTCTTTTCAGTTGCAAACTCCATTCAATACATATATATGGGGAGGTCAAAGCTCCAACTCTGTTTGACACTGAAAACTGCAGGAACTTCAAACCGGCACTAGGAAAAAGACTGAGAAAGCAGAGAAAAAGTGTCTCCTGCAACCCGTTCCCTTGGTGCTAGATGAACGAACGTCTCTCCACTTGCTCAGTTCTGAGAGATAAGTGTGTGTGAAAGCCGCTCTTCACTTATCTTGTTGGATACACAAAGTTTCTTTTCAGTTTCAAACTCCATTCCATACATCTATATGGGGAGGTACTAGCTCCAACTCGGTTTGACAGTGAAAACTGCAGGAACTTCAAACCGGTACTAGGAATCAGAATGAGAAAGCAGAGAAAAAGTCTACCCTGCATACCGTTCCCTTGGTGCTAGATGAACGAACGTCTCTCCACTTGCTGAGTTCTGAGAGATAAATGTCTGTGAAAGCCGTCCTTCATCTAGCTTGTTGGGAACACAAAGTTTCTTTTCAGTTGCAAACTCCATTCCATACATATATATGGGGTGGTACTAGCTCCAACTCGGTTTGACAGTAAAAACTGCAGGAACTTCAAACCGGCACTAGGAAACAGACTGAGAAAGCAGAGAAAAAGTGTCCCTGCAACCCGTTCCCTTGGTGCTAGATGAACTAGCGTCTCTCCACTTGTTCAGTTCCGAGAGGTAATTGTGTGTGAAAGCCGTCCTTCACCTAGCTTGTTGGGAACACAAAGTTTCTTTTCAGTTGCAAACTCCATTCCATACATATATATGGGGAGGTACAAGCTCCAACTCTGTTTCACAGTGAAAACTGCAGGAACTTCAAACCGGCACTAGGAAACAGACTGAGAAAGCTGAGAAAAAGTGTCTCCTGCAACCCGTTCCCTTGGTGCTAGATGAACGAACGTCTCTCCACTTGCTCAGTTCTGAGAGATAAGTGTGTGTCAAAGCCGTCCTTCAACTAGCTAGTTGGGAACACAAAGTTTCTTTTCAGTTGCCAACTCCATTCCATACATATATATGGGGAGGTACAAGCTCCAACTCGTTTTGACAGTGAAAACTGCAGGAACTTCAAACCGGCACTAGGAAACAGACTGAGAAAGCAGAGAAAAAGTGTCTCCTGCAACCCGTTCCCTTGGTGCTAGATGAACGAACGTCTCTCCACTTGCTCAGTTCTGAGAGATAAGTGTGTGTGAAAGTCGCTCTTCACCTAGCTTGTTGGGAACACAAAGTTTCTTTTCAGTTGCAAACTCCATTCCATACATATATATGGGGAGGTACAAGCTCCAACTCGGTTTTACAGTGAAAACTGCAGGAACTTCAAACCGGAACTAGGAAACAGACTGAGAAAGCAGAGAAAAAGTGTCTCCTGCAACCCGTTCCCTTGGTGCTAGATGAACGAACGTCTCTCCACTTGCTCAGTTCTGAGGGATAAGTGTGTGTGAAAGCCGTCCTTCACCTAACTTGTTGGGAACACAAAGTTTCTTTTCAGTTGCAAACTCCATTCCATACATATATATGGGGAGGTACAAGCTCCAACTCGATTTTACAGTGAAAACTGCAGGAACTTCAAACCGGCACTAGGAAACAAACTGAGAAATCAGAAAAATAGTGACCCTGCAACCCGTTCCATTGGTGCTAGATGAACGAAAGTCTCTCCACTTGCTCAGTTCCGAGAGATAAGTGTGTGTGAAAGCCGTACTTCAACTAGCTTGTTGGGAACACAAAGTTTCTTTTCAGTTGCAAACTCCATTCCATACATATATATGTGGAGGTACAAGCTCCAACTCGGTTTTACACTGAAAACTGCAGGAACATCAAACCGGCCCTAGGAAACAGACTGAGAAAGCAGAGAAAAAGTGCCTCCTGCAACCCGTTCCCTTGGTGCTAGATGAACGAACGTCTCTCCACTTGCTCAGTTCTGGGAGATAAGTGTGTGTGAAAGCCGTCCTTCATCCTGGCTTGTTGGGAACAGAAACTTTCTTTTAAGTTGCAAACTCCATTCAATACATATATATAGGGAGGTACTAGCTCCAACTCGGTTTGACAATGAAAACTGCAGGAAATTCAAACCGGCACTAGGAAAGAGACTGAGAATGCAGAGAAAAAGTGTCTCCTGCAACCCGTTCCCTTGGTGCTAGATGAACGAACGTCTCTCCACTTGCTCAGTTCTGAGAGGTAAGTGTGTGGGAAAGCCATCCTTCACCTAGCTTGTTGGGAACACAAAGTTTCTCTTCAGTTACAAACTCCATTCCATACATATATATGGGGAGGTACTAGCTCCAAATCGTTTTGACAGTAAAAACTGCAGGAACTTCAAAGCGGCACTAGGAATCAGACTGAGAAAGCAGAGAAAAAGTGTCTCCTGCAACCCGTTCCCTTTGTGCTAGATGAACGAACGTCTCTCCACTTGCTCAGTTCTGAGAGATAAGTGTGTGTGAAAGCCGCTCTTCACCTAGCTTGTTGGGAACACAAAGTTTCTCTTCAGTTACAAACTCCATTCCATACATATATATGGGGAGGTACAAGCTCCAACTCGGTTTTACAGTGAAAACTGCAGGAACTTCAAACCGGCCCTAGGAAACAGACTGAGAATGCAGAAAAAGTGTCTCCTGCAACCCGTTCCCTTGGTGCTAGATGAACGAACGTCTCTCCACTTGCTCAGTTCTGAGAGATAAATGTGTGTGAAAGCCGCACTTCATCCTAGCTTGTTGGGAACACAAAGTTTCTTTTCAGTTTCAAACTCCATCCAATACATATACATGGGGAGGTACTAGCTCCAACTCGGTTTGACAGTGAAAACTGCAGGAACTTCAAACCGGCACTAGGAAACAGACTGAGAAAGCAGAGAAAAAGTGTCTCCTGCAACCGGTTCCCTTGGTGCTAGATGAACTAGCGTCTCTCCACTTGTTCAGTTCCGAGAGGTAATTGTGTGTGAAAGCCGTCCTTCACCTAGCTTGTTGGGAACACAAAGTTTCTTTTCAGTTGCAAACTCCATTCCATACATATATATGGGGAGGTACAAGCTCCAACTCTGTTTCACAGTGAAAACTGCAGGAATTTCAAACCGGCACTAGGAAACAGACTGAGAAAGCAGAGAAAAAGTGTCTCCTGCAACCCGTTCCCTTGGTGCTAGATGAACTAGCGTCTCTCCACTTGTTCAGTTCCGAGAGGTAATTGTGTGTGAAAGCCGTCCTTCACCTAGCTTGTTGGGAACACAAAGTTTCTTTTCAGTTGCAAACTCCATTCCATACATATATATGGGGAGGTACAAGCTCCAACTCTGTTTCACAGTGAAAACTGCAGGAACTTCAAACCGGCACTAGGAAACAGACTGAGAAAGCTGAGAAAAAGTGTCTCCTGCAACCCGTTCCCTTGGTGCTAGATGAACGAACGTCTCTCCACTTGCTCAGTTCTGAGAGATAAGTGTGTGTCAAAGCCGTCCTTCAACTAGCTTGTTGGGAACACAAAGTTTCTTTTCAGTTGCAAACTCCATTCCATACATATATATGGGGAGGTACAAGCTCCAACTCGGTTTGACAGTGAAAACTGCAGGAACTTCAAACCGGCACTAGGAAACAGACTGAGAAAGCAGAGAAAAAGTGTCTCCTGCAACCCGTTCCCTTGGTGCTAGATGAACGAACGTCTCTCCAATTGCTCAGTTCTGAGAGATAAGTGTGTGTGAAAGTCGCTCTTCACCTAGCTTGTTGGGAACACAAAGTTTCTTTTCAGTTGCAAACTCCATTCCATACATATATATGGGGAGGTAATAGCTCCAACTCGGTTTGACAGTGAAAACTGCAGGAACTTCAAACCGGCACTAGAAATCAGACTGAGAAAGCAGAGAAAAAGTGTCTCCTGCAACCCGTTCCCTTGGTGCTAGATGAACGAACGTCTCTCCACTTGCTCAGTTCTGAGAGATAAGTGTGTGTGAAAGCCGTCCTTCACCAAGCTTGTTGGGAACACAAAGTTTCTTTTCAGTTTCAAACTCCATTCCATACATATATATGGGGAGGTACAAGCTCCAACTCGGTTTTACAGTGAAAACTGCAGGAACTTCAAACCGGAACTAGGAAACAGACTGAGAAAGCAGAGAAAATGTGTCTCCTGCAACCCGTTCCCTTGGTGCTAGATGAACGAACGTCTCTCCACTTGCTCAGTTCTGAGGGATAAGTGTGTGTGAAAGCCGTCCTTCACCTAACTTGTTGGGAACACAAAGTTTCTTTTCAGTTGCAAACTCCATTCCATACATATATATGGGGAGGTACAAGCTCCAACTCGATTTTACAGTGAAAACTGCAGGAACTTCAAACCGGCACTAGGAAACAAACTGAGAAATCAGAAAAATAGTGACCCTGCAACCCGTTCCATTGGTGCTAGATGAACGAAAGTCTCTCCACTTGCTCAGTTCCGAGAGATAAGTGTGTGTGAAAGCCGTACTTCAACTAGCTTGTTGTGAACACAAAGTTTCTTTTCAGTTGCAAACTCCATTCCATACATATATATGTGGAGGTACAAGCTCCAACTCGGTTTTACACTGAAAACTGCAGGAACATCAAACCGGCCCTAGGAAACAGACTGAGAAAGCAGAGAAAAAGTGCCTCCTGCAACCCGTTCCCTTGGTGCTAGATGAACGAACGTCTCTCCACTTGCTCAGTTCTGGGAGATAAGTGTGTGTGAAAGCCGTCCTTCATCCTGGCTTGTTGGGAACAGAAACTTTCTTTTAAGTTGCAAACTCCATTCAATACATATATATAGGGAGGTACTAGCTCCAAATCGGTTAGACAATGAAAACTGCAGGAAATTCAAACCGGCACTAGGAAAGAGACTGAGAATGCAGGGAAAAAGTGTCTCCTGCAACCCGTTCCCTTGGTGCTAGATGAACGAACGTCTCTCCACTTGCTCTGTTCTGAGAGATAAGTGTGTGTGAAAGCCGCTCTTCACCTAGCTTGTTGGGAACACAAAGTTTGTTTTCAGTTGCAAACTCCATTCCATACATATATATGGGGAGGTACTAGCTCCAACTCGGTTTGACAGTGAAAACTGCAGGAACTTCAAACCGGCACTAGGAATCAGACTGAGAAAGCAGAGAAAAAGTGTCTCCTGCAACCCGTTCACTTGGTGCTAGATGAACGAACGTCTCTCCACTTGCTCAGTTCTGAGAGATAAGTGTGTGTGAAAGCCGTCCTTCACCTAGCTTGTTGGGAACACAAAGTTTCTTTTCAGTTGCAAACTCCATTCCATACATATATATGGGGAGGTACAAGCTCCAACTCGGTTTTACAGTGAAAACTGAAGGAACTTCAAACCGGCCCTAGGAAACAGACTGAGAAAGCAGAGAAAAAGTGTCTCCTGCAACCCGTTCCCTTGGTGCTAGATGAACGAACGTCTCTCAACTTGCTCAGTTCTGTGGGATAAGTGTGTGTGAAAGCCGCCCTTCACCTAACTTGTTGGGAACACAAAGTTTCTTTTCAGTTGCAAACTCCATTCCATACATATATATTGGGAGGTACTAGCTCCAACTCGGTTTGACAGTGAAAACTGCAGGAACTTCAAACCGGCACAAGGAATCAGACTGAGAAAGCAGAGAAAAAGTGTCTCCTGCAACCCGTTCCCTTGGTGCTAGATGAACGAACGTCTCTCCACTTGCTCAGTTCTGAGAGATAAGTGTGTGTGAAAGCCGTTCTTCACCAAGCTTGTTGGGAACAAAAAGTTTCTTTTCAGTTGCAAATTCCATTCCATACATATATATGGGGAGGTACAAGCTCCAACTCGGTTTTACAGTGAAAACTGCAGGAACTTCAAACCGGCCCTAGGAATCAGACTGAGAAAGCAGAGAAAAAGTGTCTCCTGCAACCCGTTCCCTTGCTGCTAGATGAACGAACGTCTCTCCACTTGCTCAGTTCTGAGAGATAATTGTGTGTGAAAGCCGTCCTTCACCTAGCTTGTTGGGAACACAAAGTTTCTTTTCAGTTGCAAACTCCATTCCATACATATATATGGGGTGGTACTAGCTCCAACTCGGTTTGACAGTGAAAACTGCAGGAACTTCAAACCGGCACTAGGAAACAGACTGAGAAAGCAGAGAAAAAGTGTCTCCTGCAACCCGTTCCCTTGGTGCTAGATGAACGAACATCTCTCCACTTGGTCAGTTCTGAGAGATAAGTGTGTGTGAAAGCCGCTCTTCACCTAGCTTGTTGGGAACACAAAGTTTCTTTTCAGTTGCCAACTCCATTCCATACATATATATGGGGAGGTACTAGCTCCAACTCGGTTTGACAGTGAAAACTGCAGGAACTTCAAACCGGCACAAGGAATCAGACTGAGAAAGCAGAGAAAAAGTGTCTCCTGCAACCCGTTCCCTTGGTGCTAGATGAACGAACGTCTCTCCACTTGCTCAGTTCTGAGAGATAAGTGTGTGTGAAAGCCGTTCTTCACCAAGCTTGTTGGGAACAAAAAGTTTCTTTTCAGTTGCAAATTCCATTCCATACATATATATGGGGAGGTACAAGCTCCAACTCGGTTTTACAGTGAAAACTGCAGGAACTTCAAACCGGCCCTAGTAAACAGACTGAGAAAGCAGAGAAAAAGTGTCTCCTGCAACCCGTTCCCTTGGTGCTAGATGAACGAACGTCTCTCCACTTGCTCAGTTCTGTGGGATAAGTGTTTGTGAAAGCCGCCCTTCACCTAACTTGTTGGGAACACAAAGTTTCTTTTCAGTTGCAAACTCCATTCCATACATATATAAGGGGAGGTACAAGCTCCAACTCGATTTTACAGTGAAAACTGCAGGAACATCAAACCGGCACTAGGAAACAGACTGAGAAAGCAGAGAAATAGTGTCCCTGCAACCCGTTCCCTTGGTGCTAGATGAACGAACGTCTCTCCACTTGCTCAGTTCCGAGAGATAAGTGTGTGTGAAAGCCGTCCTTCACCAAGCTTGTTGGGAACAAAAAGTTTCTTTTCAGTTGCAAATTCCATTCCATACATATATATGGGGTGGTACAAGCTCCAACTCGGTTTTACAGTGAAAACTGCAGGAACTTCAAACCGGCCCTAGTAAACAGACTGAGAAAGCAGAGAAAAAGTGTCTCCTGCAACCCTTTCCCTTGGTGCTAGATGAACGAACGTCTCTCCACTTGCTCAGTTCTGAGAGATAAGTGTGTGTGAAAGCCGCTCTTCACCTAGATTGTTGGATACACAAAGTTTCTTTTCAGTTTCAAACTCCATTCCATACATATATATGGGGAGGTACTAGCTCCAACTCGGTTTGACAGTGAAAACTGCAGGAACTTCAAACCGGTACTAGGAATCAGACTGAGAAAGCAGAGAAAAAGTGTCCCCTGCAACCCGTTCCCTTGGTGCTAGATGAACGAACGTCTCTCCACTTGCTCAGTTCTGAGAGATAAGTGTGTGTGAAAGCCGTTCTTCACCTAGCTTGTTGGGAACACAAAGTTTCTTTTCAGTTGCAAACTCCATTCCATACATATCTATGGGGAGGTACTAGCTCCAACTCGGTTTGACATTGAAAACTCCAGGAAATTCAAACCGGCACTAGGAAAGAGACTGAAAATGCAGAGAAAAAGTGTCTCCTGCAACCCGTTCCGTTGGTGCTAGATGAACGATCGTCTCTCCATTTGCTCAGTTCTGAGAGATAAGTGTGTGTGAAAGCCATCCTTCACCTACATTGTGGGGAAAACAAAGTTTCTTTTCAGTTGCAAACTCCATTCCATACATATATATGGGGAGGTACTAGCTCCAACTCGGTTTTACAGTGAAAACTGCAGGAACTTCAAACCGGCACAAGGAAACAGACTGAGAAAGCTGAGAAAAAGTGTCTCATGCAAACCGTTCCCTTGGTGCTAGATGAACGAACGTCTCTCCACTTGCTCAGTTCTGAGAGATAAATGTGTGTGAAAGCCGCACTTCATCCTAGCTTGTTGGGAACACAAACTTTCTTTTCAGTTGCAAACTCCATTCCATACATATATATGGGGAGGTATAAGCTCCAACTCGGTTTTACAGTGAAAACTGCAGGAACTTCAAACCGGCACTAGGAAAGAGACTGAGAAAGCAGAGAAAAAGTTTCTCCTGCAACCCGTTCCCTTGGTGCTAGATGAACGAACGTCTCTCCACTTGCTCAGTTCTGAGAGATAAGTGTGTGTGAAAGCCGCTCTTCATCTAGCTTGTTGGGAACACAAAGTTTCTTTTCAGTTGCAAACTCCATTCCATACATATATATGGGGAGGTACTAGCTCCAACTCGGTTTGACAGTGAAAACTACAGGAACTTCAAACCGGCACTAGGAAACAGACTGAGAAAGCAGAGAATAAGTGTCTCTTGAAACCCGTTCCCTTGGTGCTAGATGAACGAACGTCTCTCCACTTGCTCAGTTTTGAGAGATAAGTGTGTGTGAAAGCCGCACTTCACCTAGCTTGTTGGGAACACAAAGTTTCTTTTCAGTTGCAAACTCCATTCCATACATAAATATGGGGAGGTACTAGCTCCAACTCGGTTTGACAGTGAAAACTGCAGGAACTTCAAACCGGCACTAGGAATCAGACTGAGAAAGCAGAGAAAAAGTGTCTCCTGCAACCCGTTCCCTAGGTGCTAGATGAACGAACGTCTCTCCACTTGCTCAGTTCTGAGAGAAAAGTGTGTGTGAAAGCCGTCCTTCACCTAGCTTGTTGGGAACACAAAGTTTCTTTTCAGTTGCAAACTCCATTCAATACATATCTATGGGGAGGTACTAGCTCCAACTCGGTTTGACATTGAAAACTCCAGGAAATTCAAACCGGCACTAGGAAAGAGACTGAAAATGCAGAGAAAAAGTGTCTCCTGCAACCCGTTCCGTTGGTGCTAGATGAACGATCGTCTCTCCATTTGCTCAGTTCTGAGAGATAAGTGTGTGTGAAAGCCATCCTTCACCTAGATTGTGGGGAAAACAAAGTTTCTTTTCAGTTGCAAACTCCATTCCATACATATATATGGGGAGGTACTAGCTCCAACTCGGTTTGACAGTGAAAACTGCAGGAACTTCAAACCGGCACAAGGAAACAGACTGAGAAAGCTGAGAAAAAGTGTCTCATGCAAACCGTTCCCTTGGTGCTAGATGAACGAACGTCTCTCCACTTGCTCAGTTCTGAGAGATAAATGTGTGTGAAAGCCGCACTTCATCCTAGCTTGTTGGGAACACAAAGTTTCTTTTCAGTTGCAAACTCCATTCCATACATATATATGGGGAGGTATAAGCTCCAACTCGGTTTTACAGTGAAAACTGCAGGAACTTCAAACCGGCACTAGGAAAGAGACTGAGAAAGCAGAGAAAAAGTGTCTCCTGCAACCCGTTCCCTTGGTGCTAGATGAACGAACGTCTCTCCACTTGCTCAGTTCTGAGAGATAAGTGTGTGTGAAAGCCGCTCTTCACCTAGCTTGTTGGGAACACAAAGTTTCTTTTCAGTTGCAAACTCCATTCCATACATATATATGGGGAGGTACAAGCTCCAACTCGGTTTTACACTGAAAACTGCAGGAACTTCAAACAGGCACTAGGAAACATACTGAGAAAGCAGAGAAAAAGTGTCTCCTTCAACCCTTTCCCTTGGTGCTATATGAACGAACGTCTATCCACTTGCTCAGTTCTGAGAGATAAGTGTGTGTTAAAGCCGTCCTTCACCTAGTTTGTTGGGAACACAAAGTTTCTTTTCAGTTGCAAACTCCATTCCATAAATATATATGGGGAGGTACAAGCTCCAAATCGGTTTGACAGTGAAAACTGCAGGAACTTCAAACCGGCACTAGGAAACAGACTGAGAAAGCAGAGAAAAAGTGTCTCCTGCATCCCGTTCCCTTGGTGCTAGATGAACGAACGTCTCTCCACTTGCTCAATTCTGAGAGATAAGTGTGTTGAAAGCCATCCTTCACCTAGATTGTGGGGAACACAAAGTTTCTTTTCAGTTGCAAACTCCATTCCATACATATATATGGGGAGGTACTAGCTCCAACTCGGTTTGACAGTGAAAACTGCAGGAACTTCAAACTGGCACTAGGAATCAGACTGAGAAAACAGAGAAAAAGTTTCTCCTGCAACCCGTTCCCTTGGTGCTAGATGAACGAACGTCTCTCCACTTGCTCAGTTCTGAGAGATAAGTGTGTGTGAAAGCCGCACTTAACCTAGCTTGTTGGGAACACAAAGTATCTTTCCAGTTGCAAACTCCATTCCATACATATATATGGGGAGGTACAAGCTCCAAATCGGTTTTACAGTGAAAACTGCAGGAACTTCAAACCGGCACTAGGAAAGAGACTGAGAAAGCAGAGAAAAAGTGTCCCCTGCAACCCGTTCCCTTGGTGCTAGATGAACGAACGTCTCTCCACTTGCTCAATTGTGAGAGATAAGTGTGTGTGAAAGCCGCACTTCATCCTAGCTTGTTGGGAACACAAAGTTTCTTTTCAGGTTCAAACTCCATTCAATACATATACATGGGGCGGTACTAGCTCCAACTCGGTTTGACAGTGAAAACTGCAGGAAATTCAAACCGGCACTAGGAAAGAAACTGAGAAAGCAGAGAAAAAGTGTCTCCTGCAACCCGTTCCCTTGGTGCTAGGTGAACGAACGTCTCTCCACTTGCTCAGTTCTGAGAGATAAGTGTGTGTGAAAGCCGTCCTTCACCTAGCTTGTTGGGAACACAAAGTTTCTTTTCAGTTGCAAACTCCATTCCATACATATATATGGGGAGGTACAAGCTCCAACTCGGTTTTACACTGAAAACTGCAGGAACTTCAAACAGGCACTAGGAAACAGACTGAGAAAGCAGAGAAAAAGTGTCTCCTTCAACCCTTTCCCTTGGTGCTAGATGAACGAACGTCTCTCCACTTGCTCAGTTCTGAGAGAAAAGTGTGTGTGAAAGCCGTCCTTCACCTAGTTTGTTGGGAACACAAAGTTTCTTTTGAGTTGCAAACTCCATTCCATAAATATATATGGGGAGGTACAAGCTCCAAATCGGTTTGACAGTGAAAACTGCAGGAACTTCAAACCGGCACTAGGAAACAGACTGAGAAAGCAGAGAAAAAGTGTCTCCTGCATCCCGTTCCCTTGGTGCTAGATGAACGAACGTCTCTCCACTTGCTCAATTCTGAGAGATAAGTGTGTTGAAAGCCATCCTTCACCTAGATTGTGGGGAACACAAAGTTTCTTTTCAGTTGCAAACTCCATTCCATACATATATATGGGGAGGTACAAGCTCCAACTCGGTTTGACAGTGAAAACTGCAGGAACTTCAAACCGGCACTAGGAAACAGACTGAGAAAGCAGAGAAAAAGTGTCTCCTGCAACCCGTTCCCTTGGTGCTAGATGAACGAAGGTCTCTCCACTTGCTCAGTTCTGAGAGATAAGTGTGTGTGAAAGCCGTTCTTCACCAAGCTTGTAGGGAACACAAAGTTTCTTTTCAGTTGCAAACTCCATTCCATACATATATATGGGGAGGTACAAGCTCCAACTCGGTTTGACAGTGAAAACTGCAGGAACATCAAACCGGCACTAGGAATCAGACTGAGAAAGCAGTGAAAAAGTGTCTCCTGCAACCCGTTCCCTTGGTGCTAGATGAACGAACGTCTCTCCACTTGCTCAGTTCTGAGAGATAAGTGTGTGTGAAAGCCGCTCTTCACCTAGCTTGTTGGGAACACAAAGTTTCTTTCCAGTTGCAAACTCCATTCCATACATATATATGGGGAGGTACTAGCTCCAACTCGGTTTGACAGTGAAAACTGCAGGAACGTCAAACTGGCACTAGGAATCAGACTGAGAAAGCAGAGAAAAAGTTTCTCCTGCAACCCGTTCCCTTGGTGCTAGATGAACGAACGTCTCTCCACTTGCTCAGTTCTGAGAGATAAGTGTGTGTGAAAGCCGTCCTTCACCTAGCTTGTTGGGAACACAAAGTATCTTTCCAGTTGCAAACTCCATTCCATACATATATATGGGGAGGTACAAGCTCCAAATCGGTTTTACAGTGAAAACTGCAGGAACTTCAAACCGGCACTAGGAAACAGACTGAGAAATCAGAGAAAAAGTGTCCCCTGCAACCCGTTCCCTTGGTGCTAGATGAACGAACGTCTCTCCACTTGCTCAATTCTGAGAGATAAGTGTGTGTGAAAGCCGCACTTCATCCTAGCTTGTTGGGAACACAAAGTTTCTTTTCAGGTTCAAACTCCATTCAATACATATACATGGGGCGGTACTAGCTCCAACTCGGTTTGACAGTGAAAACTGCAGGAACTTCAAACCGGCACTAGGAAAGAAACTGAGAAAGCAGAGAAAAAGTGTCTCCTGCAACCCGTTCCCTTGGTGCTAGATGAACGAACGTCTCTCCACTTGGTCAGTTCTGAGTGATAAGTGTGTGTGAAAGCCATCCTTCAACTAGATTGTGGGGAACACAAAGTTTCTTTTCAGTTACAAACTCCATTCCATACATATATATGGGGAGGTACTATCTCCAACTCGGTTTAACAGTGAAAATTGCAGGAAATTCAAACCGGCACTAGGAAACAGACTGAGAAAGCAGAGAAAAAGTGTCTCCTGCAACCCGTTCCCTTGGTGCTAGGTGAACGAACGTCTCTCCACTTGCTCAGTTCTGAGAGATAAGTGTGTGTGAAAGCCGTCCTTCACCTAGCTTGTTGGGAACACAAAGTTTCTTTTCAGTTGCAAACTCCATTCCATACATATATATGGGGAGGTACAAGCTCCAACTCGGTTTTACACTGAAAACTGCAGGAACTTCAAACAGGCACTAGGAAACAGACTGAGAAAGCAGAGAAAAAGTGTCTCCTACAACCCTTTCCCTTGGTGCTAGATGAACGAACGTCTATCCACTTGCTCAGTTCTGAGAGATAAGTGTGTGTGAAAGCCGTCCTTCACCTAGTTTGTTGGGAACACAAAGTTTCTTTTCAGTTGCAAACTCCATTCCATAAATATATATGGGGAGGTACAAGCTCCAAATCGGTTTGACAGTGAAAACTGCAGGAACTTCAAACCGGCACTAGGAAACAGACTGAGAAAGCAGAGAAAAAGTGTCTCCTGCATCCCGTTCCCTTGGTGCTAGATGAACGAACGTCTCTCCACTTGCTCAGTTCTGAGAGATAAGTGTGTTGAAAGCCATCCTTCACCTAGATTGTGGGGAACACAAAGTTTCTTTTCAGTTGCAAACTCCATTCCATACATATATATGGGGAGGTACAAGCTCCAACTCGGTTTGACAGTGAAAACTGCAGGAACTTCAAACCGGCACTAGGAAACAGACTGAGAAAGCAGAGAAAAAGTGTCTCCTGCAACCCGTTCCCTTGGTGCTAGATGAACGAATTTCTCTCCATTTGCTCAGTTCTGAGAGATAAGTGTGTGTGAAAGCCGCTCTTCACCAAGCTTGTAGGGAACACAAAGTTTCTTTTCAGTTGCAAACTCCATTCCATACATATATATGGGGAGGTACAAGCTCCAACTCGGTTTGACAGTGAAAACTGCAGGAACATCAAACCGGCACTAGGAATCAGACTGAGAAAGCAGTGAAAAAGTGTCTCCTGCAACCCGTTCCCTTGGAGATAGATGAACGAACGTCTCTCCACTTGCTCAGTTCTGAGAAATAAGTGTGTGTGAAAGCCGCTCTTCACCTAGCTTGTTGGGAACACAAAGTTACTTTTCAGTTGCAAACTCCATTCCATACATATATATGGGGAGGTACTAGCTCCAACTCGGTTTGACAGTGAAAACTGCAGGAACTTCAAACTGGCACTAGGAATCAGACTGAGAAAGCAGAGAAAAAGTTTCTCCTGCAACCCGTTCCCTTGGTGCTAGATGAACGAACGTCTCTCCACTTGCTCAGTTCTGAGAGATAAGTGTGTGTGAAAGCCGTCCTTCACCTAGCTTGTTGGGAACACAAAGTATCTTTCCATTTGCAAACTCCATTCCATACATATATATGGGGAGGTACTAGCTCCAACTCGGTTTGACAGTGAAAACTGCAGGAACTTCAAACCGGCACTAGGAAAGAATCTGAGAAAGCAGAGAAAAAGTGTCTCCTGCAACCCGTTCCCTTGGTGCTAGATGAACGAACGTCTCTCCACTTGGTCAGTTCTGAGAGATAAGTGTGTGTGAAAGCCATCCTTCAACTAGATTGTGGGGAACACAAAGTTTCTTTTCAGTTACAAACTCCATTCCATACATATATATGGGGAGGTACTATCTCCAACTCGGTTTAACAGTGAAAACTGCAGGAAATTCAAACCGGCACTAGGAAACAGACTGAGAAAGCAGAGAAAAGTGTCTCCTGCAACCCGTTCCCTTGGTGCTAGGTGAACGAATGTCTCTCCATTTGCTCAGTTCTGAGAGATAAGTGTGTGTGAAAGCCGTCCTTCACCTAGCTTGTTGGGAACACAAAGTTTCTTTTCAGTTGCAAACTCCATTCCATACATATATATGGGGAGGTACAAGCTCCAAATCGGTTTGACAGTGAAAACTGCAGGAACTTCAAACCGGCACTAGGAAACAGACTGAGAAAGCAGAGAAAAAGTGTCTCCTGCATCCCGTTCCCTTGGTGCTAGATGAACGAACGTCTCTCCACTTGCTCAGTTCTGAGAGATAAGTGTGTTGAAAGCCATCCTTCACCTAGATTGTGGGGAACACAAAGTTTCTTTTCAGTTGCAAACTCCATTCCATACATATATATGGGGAGGTACAAGCTCCAACTCGGTTTGACAGTGAAAACTGCAGGAACTTCAAACCGGCACTAGGAAACAGACTGAGAAAGCAGAGAAAAAGTGTCTCCTGCAACCCGTTCCCTTGGTGCTAGATGAACGAAGGTCTCTCCACTTGCTCAGTTCTGAGAGATAAGTGTGTGTGAAAGCCGCTCTTCACCAATCTTGTAGGGAACACAAAGTTTCTTTTCAGTTGCAAACTCCATTCCATACATATATATGGGGAGGTACAAGCTCCAACTCGGTTTGACAGTGAAAACTGCAGGAACATCAAACCGGCACTAGGAATCAGACTGAGAAAGCAGTGAAAAAGTGTCTCCTGCAACCCGTTCCCTTCGTGCTAGATGAACGAACGTCTCTCCACTTGCTCAGTTCTGAGAGATAAGTGTGTGTGAAAGCCGTCCTTCACCTAGCTTGTTGGGAACACAAAGTTTCTTTTCAGTTGCAAACTCCATTCCATACATATATATGGGGAGGTACTAGCTCCAACTCGGTTTGACAGTGAAAACTGCAGGAACGTCAAACTGGCACTAAGAATCAGACTGAGAAAGCAGAGAAAAAGTTTCTCCTGCAACCCGTTCCCTTGGTGCTAGATGAACGAACGTCTCTCCACTTGCTCAGTTCTGAGAGATAAGTGTGTGTGAAAGCCGCTCTTCACCTAGCTTGTTGGGAACACAAAGTATCTTTCCATTTGCAAACTCCATTCCATACATATATATGGGGAGGTACAAGCTCCAAATCGGTTTTACAGTGAAAACTGCAGGAACTTCAAACCGGCACTAGGAAACAGACTGAGAAATCAGAGAAAAAGTGTCCCCTGCAACCCGTTCCCTTGGTGCTAGATGAACGAACGTCTCTCCACTTGCTCAATTCTGAGAGATAAGTGTGTGTGAAAGCCGCACTTCATCCTAGCTTGTTGGGAACACAAAGTTTCTTTTCAGGTTCAAACTCCATTCAATACATATACATGGGGCGGTACTAGCTCCAACTCGGTTTGACAGTGAAAACTGCAGGAACTTCAAACCGGCACTAGGAAAGAAACTGAGAAAGCAGAGAAAAAGTGTCTCCTGCAACCCGTTCCCTTGGTGCTAGATGAACGAACGTCTCTCCACTTGGTCAGTTCTGAGAGATAAGTGTGTGTGAAAGCCATCCTTCAACTAGATCGTGGGGAACACAAAGTTTCTTTTCAGTTACAAACTCCATTCCATACATATATATGGGGAGGTACTATCTCCAACTCGGTTTAACAGTGAAAACTGCAGGAAATTCAAACCGGCACTAGGAAACAGACTGAGAAAGCAGAGAAAAGTGTCTCCTGCAACCCGTTCCCTTGGTGCTAGGTGAACGAACGTCTCTCCACTTGCTCAGTTCTGAGAGATAAGTGTGTGTGAAAGCCGTCCTTCACCTAGCTTGTTGGGAACACAAAGTTTCTTTTCAGTTGCAAACTCCATTCCATACATATATATGGGGAGGTACAAGCTCCAACTCGGTTTTACACTGAAAACTGCAGGAACTTCAAACAGGCACTAGGAAACAGACTGAGAAAGCAGAGAAAAAGTGTCTCCTTCAACCCTTTCCCTTGGTGCTAGATGAACGAACGTCTATCCACTTGCTCAGTTCTGAGAGATAAGTGTGTGTGAAAGCCGTCCTTCACCTAATTTGTTGGGAACACAAAGTTTCTTTTCAGTTGCAAACTCCATTCCATAAATATATATGGGGAGGTACAAGCTCCAAATCGGTTTGACAGTGAAAACTGCAGGAACTTCAAACCGGCACTAGGAAACAGACTGAGAAAGCAGAGAAAAAGTGTCTCCTGCATCCCGTTCCCTTGGTGCTAGATGAACGAACGTCTCTCCACTTGCTCAGTTCTGAGAGATAAGTGTGTTGAAAGCCATCCTTCACCTAGATTGTGGGGAACACAAAGTTTCTTTTCAGTTGCACACTCCATTCCATACATATATATGGGGAGGTACAAGCTCCAACTCGGTTTGACAGTGAAAACTGCAGGAACTTCAAACCGGCACTAGGAAACAGACTGAGAAAGCAGAGAAAAAGTGTCTCCTGCAACCCGTTCCCTTGGTGCTAGATGAACGAAGGTCTCTCCACTTGCTCAGTTCTGAGAGATAAGTGTGTGTGAAAGCCGCTCTTCACCAAGCTTGTAGGGAACACAAAGTTTCTTTTCAGTTGCAAACTCCATTCCATACATATATATGGGGAGGTACAAGCTCCAACTCGGTTTGACAGTGAAAACTGCAGGAACATCAAACCGGCACTAGGAATCAGACTGAGAAAGCAGTGAAAAAGTGTCTCCTGCAACCCGTTCCCTTGGTGCTAGATGAACGAACGTCTATCCACTTGCTCAGTTCTGAGAGATAAGTGTGTGTGAAAGCCGTCCTTCACCTAGTTTGTTGGGAACACAAAGTTTCTTTTCAGTTGCAAACTCCATTCCATAAATATATATGGGGAGGTACAAGCTCCAAATCGGTTTGACAGTGAAAACTGCAGGAACTTCAAACCGGCACTAGGAAACAGACTGAGAAAGCAGAGAAAAAGTGTCTCCTGCATCCCGTTCCCTTGGTGCTAGATGAACGAACGTCTCTCCACTTGCTCAGTTCTGAGAGATAAGTGTGTTGAAAGCCATCCTTCTCCTAGATTGTGGGGAACACAAAGTTTCTTTTCAGTTGC
Organism: Camelus dromedarius; assembly: GCF_036321535.1. Classification (NCBI taxonomy): domain Eukaryota; kingdom Metazoa; phylum Chordata; class Mammalia; order Artiodactyla; family Camelidae; genus Camelus; species Camelus dromedarius. The sequence continues at coordinate 561,566 of NW_026989835.1, forward strand.
AAACTCCATTCCATACATATATATGGGGAGGTACAAGCTCCAACTCGGTTTGACAGTGAAAACTGCAGGAACTTCAAACCGGCACTAGGAAACAGACTGAGAAAGCCGAGAAAAAGTGTCTCCTGCAACCCGTTCCCTTGGTGCTAGATGAACGAAGGTCTCTCCACTTGCTCAGTTCTGAGAGATAAGTGTGTGTGAAAGCCGCTCTTCACCAAGCTTGTAGGGAACACAAAGTTTCTTTTCAGTTGCAAACTCCATTCCATACATATATATGGGGAGGTACAAGCTCCAACTCGGTTTGACAGTGAATACTGCAGGAACATCAAACCGGCACTAGGAATCAGACTGAGAAAGCAGTGAAAAAGTGTCTCCTGCAACCCGTTCCCTTGGTGCTAGATGAACGAACGTCTCTCCACTTGCTCAGTTCTGAGAGATAAGTGTGTGTGAAAGCCGCTCTTCAACTAGCTTGTTGGGAACACAAAGTTTCTTTTCAGTTGCAAACTCCATTCCATACATATATATGGGGAGGTACTAGCTCCAACTCGGTTTGACAGTGAAAACTGCAGGAACTTCAAACTGGCACTAGGAATCAGACTGAGAAAGCAGAGAAAAAGTTTCTCCTGCAACCCGTTCCCTTGGTGCTAGATGAACGAACGTCTCTCCACTTGCTCAGTTCTGAGAGATAAGTGTGTGTGAAAGCCGTCCTTCACCTAGCTTGTTGGGAACACAAAGTATCTTTCCAGTTGCAAACTCCATTCCATACATATATATGGGGAGGTACAAGCTCCAAATCGGTTTTACAGTGAAAACTGCAGGAACTTCAAACCGGCACTAGGAAACAGACTGAGAAATCAGAGAAATAGTGTCCCCTGCATCCCGTTCCCTTGGTGCTAGATGAACGAACGTCTCTCCACTTGCTCAGTTCTGAGAGATAAGTGTGTTGAAAGCCATCCTTCACCTAGATTGTGGGGAACACAAAGTTTCTTTTCAGTTGCAAACTCCATTCCATACATATATATGGGGAGGTACAAGCTCCAACTCGGTTTGACAGTGAAAACTGCAGGAACTTCAAACCGGCACTAGGAAACAGACTGAGAAAGCAGAGAAAAAGTGTCTCCTGCAACCCGTTCCCTTGGTGCTAGATGAACGAAGGTCTCTCCACTTGCTCAGTTCTGAGAGATAAGTGTGTGTGAAAGCCGCTCTTCACCAAGCTTGTAGGGAACACAAAGTTTCTTTTCAGTTGCAAACTCCATTCCATACATATATATGGGGAGGTACAAGCTCCAACTCGGTTTGACAGTGAAAACTGCAGGAACATCAAACCGGCACTAGGAATCAGACTGAGAAAGCAGTGAAAAAGTGTCTCCTGCAACCCGTTCCCTTGGTGCTAGATGAACGAACGTCTCTCCACTTGCTCAGTTCTGAGAGATAAGTGTGTGTGAAAGCCGTCCTTCACCTAGCTTGTTGGGAACACAAAGTTTCTTTTCAGTTGCAAACTCCATTCCATACATATATATGGGGAGGTACTAGCTCCAACTCGGTTTGACAGTGAAAACTGCAGGAACTTCCAACTGGCACTAGGAATCAGACTGAGAAAGCAGAGAAAAAGTTTCTCCTGCAACCCGTTCCCTTGGTGCTAGATGAACGAACGTCTCTCCACTTGCTCAGTTCTGAGAGATAAGTGTGTGTGAAAGCCGTCCTTCACCTAGCTTGTTGGGAACACAAAGTATCTTTCCAGTTGCAAACTCCATTCCATACATATATATGGGGAGGTACAAGCTCCAAATCGGTTTTACAGTGAAAACTGCAGGAACTTCAAACCGGCACTAGGAAACAGACTGAGAAATCAGAGAAAAAGTGTCCCCTGCAACCCGTTCCCTTGGTGCTAGATGAACGAACGTCTCTCCACTTGCTCAATTCTGAGAGATAAGTTTGTGTGAAAGCCGCACTTCATCCTAGCTTGTTGGGAACACAAAGTTTCTTTTCATGTTCAAACTCCATTCAATACATATACATGGGGCGGTACAAGCTCCAACTCGGTTTGACAGTGAAAACTGCAGGAACTTCAAACCGGCACTAGGAAAGAAACTGAGAAAGCAGAGAAAAAGTGTCTCCTGCAACCCGTTCCCTTGGTGCTAGATGAACGAACGTCTCTCCACTTGGTCAGTTCTGAGAGATAAGTGTGTGTGAAAGCCATCCTTCAACTAGATTGTGGGGAACACAAAGTTTCTTTTCAGTTACAAACTCCATTCCATACATATATATGGGGAGGTACTATCTCCAACTCGGTTTAACAGTGTAAACTGCAGGAAATTCAAACCGGCACTAGGAAACAGACTGAGAAAGCAGAGAAAAAGTGTCTCCTGCAACCCGTTCCCTTGGTGCAAGGTGAACGAACGTCTCTCCACTTGCTCAGTTCTGAGAGATAAGTGTGTGTGAAAGCCGTCCTTCACCTAGCTTGTTGGGAACACAAAGTTTCTTTTCAGTTGCAAACTCCATTCCATACATATATATGGGGAGGTACAATCTCCAACTCGGTTTTACACTGAAAACTGCAGGAACTTCAAACAGGCACTAGGAAACAGACTGAGAAAGCAGAGAAAAAGTGTCTCCTTCAACCCTTTCCCTTGGTGCTAGATGAATGAACGTCTATCCACTTGCTCAGTTCTGAGAGATAAGTGTGTGTGAAAGCCGTCCTTCACCTAGTTTGTTGGGAACACAAAGTTTCTTTTCAGTTGCAAACTCCATTCCATAAATATATATGGGGAGGTACAAGCTCCAAATCGGTTTGACAGTGAAAACTGCAGGAACTTCAAACCGGCACTAGGAAACAGACTGAGAAAGCAGAGAAAAAGTGTCTCCTGCATCCCGTTCCCTTGGTGCTAGATGAACGAACGTCTCTCCACTTGCTCAGTTCTGAGAGATAAGTGTGTTGAAAGCCATCCTTCACCTAGATTGTGGGGAACACAAAGTTTCTTTACAGTTGCAAACTCCATTAAATACATATATATGGGGAGGTACAAGCTCCAACTCGGTTTGACAGTGAAAACTGCAGGAACTTCAAACCGGCACTAGGAAACAGACTGAGAAAGCAGAGAAAAAGTGTCTCCTGCAACCCGTTCCCTTGGTGCTAGATGAACGAAGGTCTCTCCACTTGCTCAGTTCTGAGAGATAAGTGTGTGTGAAAGCCGCTCTTCACCAAGCTTGTAGGGAACACAAAGTTTCTTTTCAGTTGCAAACTCCATTCCATACATATATATGGGGAGGTACAAGCTCCAAATCGGTTTGACAGTGAAAACTGCAGGAACATCAAACCGGCACTAGGAATCAGACTGAGAAAGGAGTGAAAAAGTGTCTCCTGCAACCCGTTCCCTTGGTGCTAGATGAACGAACGTCTCCCCACTTGCTCAGTTCTGAGTGATAAGTGTGTGTGAAAGCCGTCCTTCACCTAGCTTGTTGGGAACACAAAGTTTCTTTTCAGTTGCAAACTCCATTCCATACATATATATGGGGAGGTACAAGCTCCAACTCGGTTTGACAGTGAAAACTGCAGGAACTTCAAACCGGCCCTAGGAAACAGACTGAGAATGCAGAGAAAAAGTGTCTCCTGCAACCCGTTCCCTTGGTGCTAGATGAACGAACGTCTCTCCACTTGCTCAGTTCTGAGAGATGAGTGTGTGTGAAACCCGCACTTCATCCTAGCTTGTTGGGAACACAAAGTTTCTTTTCAGTTGAAAACTCCATTCCATACATATATATGGGGAGGTACAAGCTCCAACTCGGATTTACAGTGAAAACTGCAGGAACTTCATACCGGCCCTAGGAAACAGACTGAGAAAGCAGAGAAAAAGTGTCTCCTGCAACCCGTTCCCTTGGTGCTAGATGAACGAACGTCTCTCCACTTGCTCAGTTCTGAGAGATAAGTGTGTGTGAAAGCCGTCCTTCATCTAGTTTGTTGGGAACACAAAGTTTCTTTTCAGTTGCAAACTCCATTCCATACATATATATGGGGAGGTACAAGCTCCAACTCGGTTTTGCAGTGAAAACTGCAGGAACTTCAAACCGGCACTAGGAAACATACTGAGAAAGCAGAGAAAAAGTGTCTCCTGCAACCCGTTCCCTTGGTGCTAGATGAACGAACGTCTCTCCACTTGCTCAGTTCCGAGAGATATGTGTGTGTGAAAGCCGTCCTTCAACTAGCTTGTTGGGAACACAAAGTTTCTTTTCAGTTGCAAACTCCATTCCATACATATATATGGGGAGGTACAAGCTCCAACTCTGTTTGACAGTGAAAACTGCAGGAACTTCAAACCGGCACTAGGAAACAGACTGAGAAAGCAGAGAAAAAGTGTCTCCTGCAACCCGTTCCCTTGGTGCTAGATGAACGAACGTCTCTCCACTTGCTCAGTTCTGAGAGATAAGTGTGTGTGAAAGCCGTCCTTCAGCTAGCTTGTTGGGAACAAAAAGTTACTTTTCAGTTGCAAATTCCATTCCATACATATATATGGGGAGGTACTAGCTCCAACTCGGTTTCACACTGAAAACTGCAAGAACTTCAAACCGGCACTAGGAAACAGACTGAGGAAGCAGAGAAAAAGTGTCTCCTGCAACCCGTTCCCTTGGTGCTAGATGAACGAACGTCTCTCCACTTGCTCAGTTCTGAGAGATAAGTGTGTGTGAAAGCCGTCCTTCACCTAGCTTGTTGGGAACACAAAGCTTCTTTTCAGTGGCAAACTCCATTCCATACATATATATGGGGAGGTACTAGCTCCAACTCGGTTTTACAGTGAAAACTGCAGGAACTTCAAACCGGCACAAGGAAACAGACTGAGAAAGCTGAGAAAAAGTGTCTCATGCAAACCGTTCCCTTGGTGCTAGATGAACGAACGTCTCTCCACTTGCTCAGTTCTGAGAGATAAATGTGTGTGAAAGCCGCACTTCATCCTAGCTTGTTGGGAACACAAAGTTTCTTTTCAGTTGCAAACTCCATTCCATACATATATATGGGGAGGTATAAGCTCCAACTCGGTTTTACAGTGAAAACTGCAGGAACTTCAAACCGGCACTAGGAAAGAGACTGAGAAAGCAGAGAAAAAGTGTCTCCTGCAACCCGTTCCCTTGGTGCTAGATGAACGAACGTCTCTCCACTTGCTCAGTTCTGAGAGATATGTGTGTGTGAAAGCCGTCCTTCACCTAGCTTGTTGGGAACACAAAGTTTCTTTTCAGTTGCAAACTCCATTCCATACATATATATGGGGAGGTACAAGCTCCAACTCGGTTTTACACTGAAAACTGCAGGAACTTCAAACAGGCACTAGGAAACAGACTGAGAAAGCAGAGAAAAAGTTTCTCCTTCAACCCTTTCCCTTGGTGCTAGATGAACGAACGTCTATCCACTTGCTCAGTTCTGAGAGATAAGTGTGTGTGAAAGCCGTCCTTCACCTAGTTTGTTGGGAACACAAAGTTTCTTTTCAGTTGCAAACTCCATTCCATAAATATATATGGGGAGGTACAAGCTCCAAATCGTTTTTACAGTGAAAACTGCAGGAACTTCAAACCGGCACTAGGAAACAGACTGAGAAATCAGAGAAAAAGTGTCCCCTGCAACCCGTTCCCTTGGTGCTAGATGAACGAACGTCTCTCCACTTGCTCAATTCTGAGAGATAAGTGTGTGTGAAAGCCGCACTTCATCCTAGCTTGTTGGGAACACAAAGTTTCTTTTCAGGTTCAAACTCCATTCAATACATATACATGGGGCGGTACTAGCTCCAACTCGGTTTGACAGTGAAAACTGCAGGAACTTCAAACAGGCACTAGGAAAGAAACTGAGAAAGCAGAGAAAAAGTGTCTCCTGCAACCCGTTCCCTTGGTGCTAGATGAACGAACGTCTCTCCACTTGGTCAGTTCTGAGAGATAAGTGTGTGTGAAAGCCATCCTTCAACTAGATTGTGGGGAACACAAAGTTTCTTTTCAGTTACAAACTCCATTCCATACATATATATGGGGAGGTACTATCTCCATCTCGGTTTAACAGTGTAAACTGCAGGAAATTCAAACCGGCACTAGGAAACAGACTGAGAAAGCAGAGAAAAAGTGTCTCCTGCAACCCGTTCCCTTGGTGCAAGGTGAACGAACGTCTCTCCACTTGCTCAGTTCTGAGAGATAAGTGTGTGTGAAAGCCGTCCTTCACCTAGCTTGTTGGGAACACAAAGTTTCTTTTCAGTTGCAAACTCCATTCCATACATATATATGGGGAGGTACAAGCTCCAACTCGGTTTTACACTGAAAACTGCAGGAACTTCAAACAGGCACTAGGAAACAGACTGAGAAAGCAGAGAAAAAGTGTCTCCTTCAACCCTTTCCCTTGGTGCTAGATGAACGAACGTCTATCCACTTGCTCAGTTCTGAGAGATAAGTGTGTGTGAAAGCCGTCCTTCACCTAGTTTGTTGGGAACACAAAGTTTCTTTTCAGTTGCAAACTCCATTCCATAAATATATATGGGGAGGTACAAGCTCCAAATCGGTTTGACAGTGAAAACTGCAGGAACTTCAAACCGGCACTAGGAAACAGACTGAGAAAGCAGAGAAAAAGTGTCTCCTGCATCCCGTTCCCTTGGTGCTAGATGAACGAACGTCTCTCCACTTGCTCAGTTCTGAGAGATAAGTGTGTTGAAAGCCATCCTTCACCTAGATTGTGGGGAACACAAAGTTTCTTTTCAGTTGCAAACTCCATTAAATACATATATATGGGGAGGTACAAGCTCCAACTCGGTTTGACAGTGAAAACTGCAGGAACTTCAAACCGGAACTAGGAAACAGACTGAGAAAGCAGAGAAAAAGTGTCTCCTGCAACCCGTTCCCTTGGTGCTAGATGAACGAAGGTCTCTCCACTTGCTCAGTTCTGAGAGATAAGTGTGTGTGAAAGCCGCTCTTCAACAAGCTTGTTGGGAACACAAAGTTTCTTTTCAGTTGCAAACTCCATTCCATACATATATATGGGGAGGTACAAGCTCCAACTCGGTTTGACAGTGAAAACTGCAGGAACATCAAACCGGCACTAGGAATCAGACTGAGAAAGCAGTGAAAAAGTGTCTCCTGCAACCCGTTCCCTTGGTGCTAGATGAACGAACGTCTCTCCACTTGCTCAGTTCTGAGTGATAAGTGTGTGTGAAAGCCGTCCTTCAACTAGCTTGTTGGGAACACAAAGTTTCTTTTCAGTTGCAAACTCCATTCCATACATATAATGGGGAGGTACAAGCTCCAACTCGGTTTTACAGTGAAAACTGCAGGAACTTCAAACCGGCCCTAGGAAACAGACTGAGAATGCAGAGAAAAAGTGTCCCCTGCAACCCATTCCCTTGGTGCTAGATGAACGAACGTCTCTCCACTTGCTCAGTTCTGAGAGATGAGTGTGTGTGAAACCCGCACTTCATCCTAGCTTGTTGGGAACACAAAGTTTCTTTTCAGTTGAAAACTCCATTCCATACATATATATGGGGAGGTACAAGCTCCAACTCGGATATACAGTGAAAACTGCAGGAACTTCAAACCGGCACTAGGAAACAGACTGAGAAAGCAGAGAAATAGTGTCTCCTGCAACCCGTTCCCTTGGTGCTAGATGAACGAACGTCTCTCCACTTGCTCAGTTCTGAGAGATAAGTGTGTGTGAAAGCCGTCCTTCATCTAGTTTGTTGGGAACACAAAGTTTCTTTTCAGTTGCAAACTCCATTCCATACATATATATGGGGAGGTACAAGCTCCAACTCGGTTTTGCAGTGAAAACTGCAGGAACTTCAAACCGGCACTAGGAAACAGACTGAGAAAGCAGAGAAAAAGTGTCTCCTGCAACCCGTTCCCTTGGTGCTAGATGAACGAACGTCTCTCCACTTGCTCAGTTCCGAGAGATATGTGTGTGTGAAAGCCGTCCTTCAACTAGCTTGTTGGGAACACAAAGTTTCTTTTCAGTTGCAAACTCCATTCCATACATATATATGGGGAGGTACAAGCTCCAACTCTGTTTGATAGTGAAAACTGCAGGAACTTCAAACCGGCACTAGGAAACAGACTGAGAAAGCAGAGAAAAAGTGTCTCCTGCAACCCGTTCCCTTGGTGCTAGATGAACGAACGTCTCTACACTTGCTCAGTTCTGAGAGATAAGTGTGTGTGAAAGCCGTCCTTCACCTAGCTTGTTGGGAACAAAAAGTTACTTTTCAGTTGCAAACTCCATTCCATACATATATATGGGGAGGTACTATCTCCAACTCGGTTTCACACTGAAAACTGCAAGAACTTCAAATCGGCACTAGGAAACAGACTGAGGAAGCAGAGAAATAGTGTCTCCTGCAACCCGTTCCCTTGGTGCTAGATGAACGAACGTCTCTCCACTTGCTCAGTTCTGAGAGATAAGTGTGTGTGAAAGCCGTCCTTCACCTAGCTTGTTGGGAACACAAAGCTTCCTTTCAGTTGCAAACTCCATTCCATACATATATATGGGGAGGTACTAGCTCCAACTCGGTTTTACAGTGAAAACTGCAGGAACATCAAACCGGCTCAAGGAAACAGACTGAGAAAGCTGAGAAAAAGTGTCTCATGCAAACCGTTCCCTTGGTGCTAGATGAACGAACGTCTCTCCACTTGCTCAGTTCTGAGAGATAAATGTGTGTGAAAGCCGCACTTCATCCTAGCTTGTTGGGAACACAAAGTTTCTTTTCATTTGCAAACTCCATTCCATACATATATATGGTGAGGTATAAGCTCCAACTCGGTTTTACAGTGAAAACTGCAGGAACTTCAAACCGGCACTAGGAAAGAGACTGAGAAATCAGAGAAAAAGTGTCTCCTGCAACCCGTTCCCTTGGTGCTAGATGAACGAACGTCTCTCCACTTGCTCAGTTCTGAGAGATATGTGTGTGTGAAAGCCGTCCTTCACCTAGCTTGTTGGGAACACAAAGTTTCTTTTCAGTTGCAAACTCCATTCCATACATATATATGGGGAGGTACAAGCTCCAACTCTGTTTTACACTGAAAACTGCAGGAACTTCAAACAGGCACTAGGAAACAGACTGAGAAAGCAGAGAAAAAGTGTCTCCTTCAACCCTTTCCCTTGGTGCTAGATGAACGAACGTCTCTCCACTTGCTCAGTTCTGAGAGGTAAGTGTGTGTGAAAGCCGCTCTTCACCAAGCTTGTAGGGAACACAAAGTTTCTTTTCAGTTGCAAACTCCATTCCATACATATATATGGGGAGGTACAAGCTCCAACTCGGTTTGACAGTGAAAACTGCAGGAACATCAAACCGGCACTAGGAATCAGACTGGGAAAGCAGTGAAAAAGTGTCTCCTGCAACCCGTTCCCTTGGTGCTAGATGAACGAACGTCTCTCCACTTGCTCAGTTCTGAGTGATAAGTGTGTGTGAAAGCCGTCCTTCAACTAGCTTGTTGGGAACACAAAGTTTCTTTTCAGTTGCAAACTCCATTCCATACATATAATGGGGAGGTACAAGCTCCAACTCGGTTTTACAGTGAAAACTGCAGGAACTTCAAACCGGCCCTAGGAAACAGACTGAGAATGCAGAGAAAAAGTGTCTCCTGCAACCCATTCCCTTGGTGCTAGATGAACGAACGTCTCTCCACTTGCTCAGTTCTGAGAGATGAGTGTGTGTGAAACCCGCACTTCATCCTAGCTTGTTGGGAACACAAAGTTTCTTTTCAGTTGAAAACTCCATTCCATACATATATATGGGGAGGTACAAGCTCCAACTCGGATTTACAGTGAAAACTGCAGGAACTTCATACCGGCCCTAGGAAACAGACTGAGAAAGCAGAGAAATAGTGTCTCCTGCAACCCGTTCCCTTGGTGCTAGATGAACGAACGTCTCTCCACTTGCTCAGTTCTGAGAGATAAGTGTGTGTGAAAGCCGTCCTTCATCTAGTTTGTTGGGAACACAAAGTTTCTTTTCAGTTGCAAACTCCATTCCATACATATATATGGGGAGGTACAAGCTCCAACTCGTTTTTGCAGTGAAAACTGCAGGAACTTCAAACCGGCACTAGGAAACAGACTGAGAAAGCAGAGAAAAAGTGTCTCCTGCAACCCGTTCCCTTGGTGCTAGATGAACGAACGTCTCTCCACTTGCTCAGTTCCGAGAGATATGTGTGTGTGAAAGCCGTCCTTCAACTAGCTTGTTGGGAACACAAAGTTTCTTTTCAGTTGCAAACTCCATTCCATACATATATATGGGGAGGTACAAGCTCCAACTCTGTTTGACAGTGAAAACTGCAGGAACTTCAAACCGGCACTAGGAAACAGACTGAGAAAGCAGAGAAAAAGTGTCTCCTGCAACCCGTTCCCTTGGTGCTAGATGAACGAACGTCTCTCCACTTGCTCAGTTCTGAGAGATAAGTGTGTGTGAAAGCCGTCCTTCACCTAGCTTGTTGGGAACAAAAAGTTACTTTTCAGTTGCAAACTACATTCCATACATATATATGGGGAGGTACTAGCTCCAACTCGGTTTCACACTGAAAACTGCAAGAACTTAAAACCGGCACTAGGAAACAGACTGAGGAAGCAGAGAAAAAGTGTCTCCTGCAACCCGTTCCCTTGGTGCTAGATGAACGAACGTCTCTCCACTTGCTCAGTTCTGAGAGATAAGTGTGTGTGAAAGCCGTCCTTCACCTAGCTTGTTGGGAACACAAAGTTTCTTTTCAGTTGCAAACTCCATTCCATACATATATATGGGGAGGTACTAGCTCCAACTCGATTTGACAGTGAAATCTGCAGGAACTTCAAACCGGCACTAGGAAACAGACTCAGAAAGCAGAGAAAAAGTGTCTCCTGCAACCCGTTCCCTTGGTGCTAGATGAACGAACGTCTCTCCACTTGCTAAGTTCTGAGAGAAAAGTGTGTGTGAAAGCCGTCCTTCACCTAGCTTGTTGGGAACCCAAAGCTTCTTTTCAGTTGCAAACTCCATTCCATACATATATATGGGGAGGTACTAGCTCCAACACGGTTTGACAGAGAAAACTGCAGGAACTTCAAACCGGCACTAGTAAACAGACTGAGAAAGCAGAGAAAAAGTGTCTCCTGCAACCCGTTCCCTTGGTGCTAGATGAACTAATGTCTCTCCACTTGTTCAGTTCCGAGAGGTAATTGTGTGTGAAAGCCGTCCTTCACCTAGCTTGTTGGGAACAAAAAGCTTCTTTTCAGTTGCAAACTCCATTCCATACATATATATGGGGAGGTACAAGCTCCAACTCTGTTTGACAGTGAAAACTGCAGGAACTTCAAACCGGCACTAGGAAACAGACTGAGAAAGCTGAGAAAAAGTGTCTCCTGCAAACCGTTCCCTTGGTGCTAGATGAACGAACGTCTCTCCACTTGCTCAGTTCTGAGAGATAAGTGTGTGTCAAAGCCGTCCTTCAACTAGCTTGTTGGGAACACAAAGTTTCTTTTCAGTGGCAAATTCCATTCCATACATATATATGGGGAGGTACTAGCTCCAACTCGGTTTGACAGTGAAAACTGCAGGAACTTCAAACCGGCACTAGGAAACAGACTGAGAAAGCAGAGAAAAAGTGTATCCTGCAACCCGTTCCCTTGGTGCTAGATGAACGAACGTCTCTCCACTTGCTCAGTCCTGAGAGATAAGTGTGTGTGAAAGCTGTCCTTCAACTAGCTTGTTGGGAACACAAAGATTCTTTTCAGTTGCAAACTCCATTCCATACATATATATGGGGAGGTACTAGCTCCAACTCGGTTTGACAGTGAAAACTATAGGAACTTCAAACCGGCACTAGGAAACAGACTGAGAAAGCAGAGAATAAGTGTCTCTTGAAACCCGTTCCCTTGGTGCTAGATGAACGAACGTCTCTCCACTTGCTCAGTTCTGAGAGATAATTGTGTGTGAAAGCCGCACTTCACCTAGCTTGTAGGGAACACAAAGTTTCTTTTCAGTTGCAAACTCCATTCCATACATAAATATGGGGAGGTACTAGCTCCAACTCGGTTTGACAGTGAAAACTGCAGGAACTTCAAACCGGCACTAGGAATCAGACTGAGAAAGCAGAGAAAAAGTGTCTCCTGCAACCCGTTCCCTAGGTGCTAGATGAACGAACGTCTCTCCACTTGCTCAGTTCTGAGAGATAAATGTGTGTGAAAGCCGAACTTCATCCTAGCTTGTTGGGAACACAAAGTTTCTTTTCAGTTGCAAACTCCATTCCATACATATATATGGGGAGGTATAAGCTCCAACTCGGTTTTACAGTGAAAACTGCAGGAACTTCAAACCGGCACTAGGAAAGAGACTGAGAAAGCAGAGAAAAAGTGTCTCCTGCAACCCGTTCCCTTGGTGCTAGATGAACGAACGTCTCTCCACTTGCTCAGTTCTGAGAGATAAGTGTGTGTGAAAGCCGCTCTTCACCTAGCTTGTTGGGAACACAAAGTTTCTTTTCAGTTGCAAACTCCATTCCATACATATATATGGGGAGGTACTAGCTCCAACTCGGTTTGACAGTGAAAACTGCAGGAACTTCAAACTGGCACTAGGAATCAGACTGAGAAAGCAGAGAAAAAGTTTCTCCTGCAACCCGTTCCCTTGGAGCTAGATGAACGAACGTCTCTCCACTTGCTCATTTCTGAGAGATAAGTGTGTGTGAAAGCCGCTCTTCACCTAGCTTGTTGGGAACACAAAGTTTCTTTTCAGTTGCAAACTCCATTCCATACATATATATGGGGAAGTTCTAGCTCCAACTCGGTTTGACAGTGAAAACTGCAGGAACTTTAAACCGGCACTAGGAATCAGACTGAGAAAGCAGAGAAAAAGTGTCTCCTGCAACCCGTTCCCTTGGTGCTAGATGAACGAACGTCTATCCACTTGCTCAGTTCTGAGAGATAAGTGTGTGTGAAAGCCGTCCTTCACCTAGCTTGTTGGGAACACAAAGTTTCTTTTCATTTTCAAACTCCATTCCATACATATATATGGGGAGGTACAAGCTCCAACTCGGTTTGACAGTGAAAACTGCAGGAACTTCAAACCGGCCCTAGGAAACAGACTGAGAAAGCAGAGAAAAAGTATCTCCTGCAACCCGTTCCCTTGGTGCTAGATGAACGAACGTCTCTCCACTTGCTCAGTTCTGAGAGAAAAGTGTGTGTGAAAGCCGTCCTTCACCTAGCTTGTTGGGAACACAAAGCTTCTTTTCAGTTGCAAACTCCATTCCATACATATATATGGGGAGGTACTAGCTCCAACTCGGTTTTACACTGAAAACTGCAGGAACTTCAAACCGGCACTAGGAAACAGACTGAGAAAGCAGAGAAAAAGTGTCTCCTGCAACCCGTTCCCTTGGTGCTAGATGAACGAACGTCTCTCCACTTGCTCAGTTCTGAGAGATAAGTGTGTGTGAAAGCCTTCGTTAACCTAGCTTGTTGGGAACACAAAGCTTCTTTTCATTTGCAAACTCCATTCCATACATATATATGGGGAGGTACTAGCTCCAACTCGGTTTGACAGTGAAAACTGCAGGAACTTCAAACCGGCACTAGGAAACAGACTGAGAAAGCAGAGAAAAAGTGTCTCCTGCAACCCGTTCCCTTGGTGCTAGATGAACGAACGTCTCTCCACTTGCTCAGTTCTGAGACATAAGTGTGTGTGAAAGCCGCTCTTCACCAAGCTTGTTGGGAACACAAAGGTTCTTTTCAGTTGCAGTCTCCATTTCATACATATATATGGGGAGGTACTAGCTCCAACTCGGTTTGACGGTGAAAACTGCAGGAACTTCAAACCGGCACTAGGAAACAGACTGAGAAAGCAGAGAAAAAGTGTCTCCTGCAACCCGTTCCCTTGGTGCTAGATGAACGAACGTCTCTCCACTTGCTCAGTTCTGAGACATAAGTGTGTGTGAAAGCCGCTCTTCACCAAGCTTGTTGGGAACACAAAGTTTCTTTTCAGTTGCAAACTCCATTCCATACATATATATGGGGAGGTACTAGCTCCAACTCGGTTTGACAGTGAAAACTGCAGGAACTTCAAACCGGCACTAGGAAACAGACTGAGAAAGCAGAGGAAAAGTGTCTCCTGCAACCCGTTCCCTTGGTGCTAGATGAACGAAGGTCTCTCCACTTGCTCAGTTCTGAGACATAAGTGTGTGTGAAAGCCGCTCTTCACCAAGCTTGTTGGGAACACAAAGTTTCTTTTCAGTTGCAAACTCCATTCCATACATATATATGGGGAGGTACTAGCTCCAACTCGGTTTGACAGTGAAAACTGCAGGAACTTCAAACCGGCACTAGGAAACAGACTGAGAAAGCAGAGGAAAAGTGTCTCCTGCAACCCGTTCCCTTGGTGCTAGATGAACGAACGTCTCTCCACTTGCTCAGTTCTGAGAGATAAGTGTGAGTGAAAGCAGTCCTTCACCTAGCTTGTTGGGAACACAAAGCTTCTTTTCAGTTGCAAACTCCATTCCATACATATATATGGGGAGGTACCAGCTCCAACTCGGATTTACATTGAAAACTGCAGGAACTTCAAACCGGCACTAGGAAACAGACTGAGAAAGCAGAGAAAAAGTGTCTCCTGCAACCCGTTCCCTTGGTGCTAGATGAACGAACGTCTCTCCACTTGCTTAGTTCTGAGAGATAAGTGTGTGTGAAAGCCTTCGTTAACCTAGCTTGTTGGGAACAGAAAGCTTCTTTTCATTTGCAAACTCCATTCCATACATATATATGGGGAGGTACTAGCTCCAACTCTGTTTGACAGTGAAAACTGCAGGAACTTCAAACCGGCACTAGGAAACAGACTGAGAAAGAAGAGAAAAAGTGTCTCCTGCAACCCGTTCCCTTGGTGCTAGATGAACGAACGTCTCTCCACTTGCTCAGTTCTGAGACATAAGTGTGTGTGAAAGCCGCTCTTCACCAAGCTTGTTGGGAACACAAAGTTTCTTTTCAGTTGCAGTCTCCATTCCATACATATATATGGGGAGGTTCTAGCTCCAACTCGGTTTGACAGTGAAAACTGCAGGAACTTCAAACCGGCACTAGGAAACAGACTGAGAAAGCAGAGAAAAAGTGTCTCCTGCAACCCGTTCCCTTCATGCTAGATGAACGAACGTCTCTCCACTTGCTCAGTTCTGAGACATAAGTGTGTGTGAAAGCCGCACTTCACCAAGCTTGTTGGGAACACAAAGTTTCTTTTCAGTTGCAAACTCCATTCCATACATATATATGGGGAGGTACTAGCTCCAACTCGGTTTGACAGTGAAAACTGCAGGAACTTCAAACCGGCACTAGGAAAAAGACTGAGAAAGCAGAGGAAAAGTGTCTCCTGCAACCCGTTCCCTTGGTGCTAGATGAACGAACGTCTCTCCACTTGCTCAGTTCTGAGACATAAGTGTGTGTGAAAGCCGCTCTTCACCAAGCTTGTTGGGAACACAAAGTTTCTTTTCAGTTGCAAACTCCATTCCATACATATATATGGGGAGTTACTAGCTCCAACTCGGTTTGACAGTGAAAACTGCAGGAACTTCAAACCGGCACTAGGAAACAGACTGAGAAAGCAGAGGAAAAGTGTCTCCTGCAACCCGTTCCCTTGGTGCTAGATGAACGAACGTCTCTCCACTTGCTCAGTTCTGAGACATAAGTGTGTGTGAAAGCCGCTCTTCACCAAGCTTGTTGGGAACACAAAGTTTCTTTTCAGTTGCAGTCTCCATTCCATACATATATATGGGGAGGTACTAGCTCCAACTCGGTTTGACAGTGAAAACTGCAGGAACTTCAAACCGGCACTAGGAAACAGACTGAGAAAGCAGAGGAAAAGTGTCTCCTGCAACCCGTTCCCTTGGTGCTAGATGAACGAACGTCTCTCCACTTGCTCAGTTCTGAGACATAAGTGTGTGTGAAAGCCGCTCTTCACCAAGCTTGTTGGGAACAGAAAGATTCTTTTCAGTTGCAAACTCCATTCCATACATATATATGGGGAGGTACTAGCTCCAACTCGGTTTAACAGTGAAAACTGCAGGAACTTCAAACCGGCACTAGGAAACAGACTGAGAAAGCAGAGGAAAAGTGTCTCCTGCAACCCGTTCCCTTGGTGCTAGATGAACGAACGTCTCTCCACTTGCTCAGTTCTGAGAGATAAGTGTGAGTGAAAGCCGTCCTTCACCTAGCTTGTTGGGAACACAAAGCTTCTTTTCAGTTGCAAACTCCATTCCATACATATATATGGGGAGGTACTAGCTCCAACTCGGTTTTACATTGAAAACTGCAGGAACTTCAAACCGGCACTAGGAAACAGACTGAGAAAGCAGAGAAAAAGTGTCTCCTGCAACCCGTTCCCTTGGTGCTAGATGAACGAACGTCTCTCCACTTGCTCAGTTCTGAGAGATAAGTGTGTG
The DNA here is from genome assembly GCF_036321535.1 of Camelus dromedarius. Taxonomy (NCBI): domain Eukaryota; kingdom Metazoa; phylum Chordata; class Mammalia; order Artiodactyla; family Camelidae; genus Camelus; species Camelus dromedarius. Next base: position 577,949 of record NW_026989835.1, read on the forward strand.
TGAAAGCCTTCGTTAACCTAGCTTGTTGGGAACACCAAGCTTCTTTTCATTTGCAAACTCCATTCCATACATATATATGGGGAGGTACTAGCTCCAAATCTGTTTGACAGTGAAAACTGCAGGAACTTCAAACCGGCACTAGTAAACAGACTGAGAAAGCAGAGAAAAAGTGTCTCCTGCAACCCGTTCCCTTGGTGCTAGATGAACGAACGTCTCTCCACTTGCTCAGTTCTGAGACATAAGTGTGTGTGAAAGCCGCTCTTCACCAAGCTTGTTGGGAACACAAAGTTTCTTTTCAGTTGCAGTCTCCATTCCATACATATATATGGGGAGGTTCTAGCTCCAACTCGGTTTGACAGTGAAAACTGCAGGAACTTCAAACCGGCACTAGGAAACAGACTGAGAAAGCAGAGAAAAAGTGTCTCCTGCAACCCGTTCCCTTCATGCTAGATGAACGAACGTCTCTCCACTTGCTCAGTTCTGAGACATAAGTGTGTGTGAAAGCCGCACTTCACCAAGCTTGTTGGGAACACAAAGTTTCTTTTCAGTTGCAAACTCCATTCCATACATATATATGGGGAGGTACTAGCTCCAACTCGGTTTGACAGTGAAAACTGCAGGAACTTCAAACCGGCACTAGGAAAAAGACTGAGAAAGCAGAGGAAAAGTGTCTCCTGCAACCCGTTCCCTTGGTGCTAGATGAACGAACGTCTCTCCACTTGCTCAGTTCTGAGACATAAGTGTGTGTGAAAGCCGCTCTTCACCAAGCTTGTTGGGAACACAAAGTTTCTTTTCAGTTGCAAACTCCATTCCATACATATATATGGGGAGTTACTAGCTCCAACTCGGTTTGACAGTGAAAACTGCAGGAACTTCAAACCGGCACTAGGAAACAGACTGAGAAAGCAGAGGAAAAGTGTCTCCTGCAACCCGTTCCCTTGGTGCTAGATGAACGAACGTCTCTCCACTTGCTCAGTTCTGAGACATAAGTGTGTGTGAAAGCCGCTCTTCACCAAGCTTGTTGGGAACACAAAGTTTCTTTTCAGTTGCAGTCTCCATTCCATACATATATATGGGGAGGTACTAGCTCCAACTCGGTTTGACAGTGAAAACTGCAGGAACTTCAAACCGGCACTAGGAAACAGACTGAGAAAGCAGAGGAAAAGTGTCTCCTGCAACCCGTTCCCTTGGTGCTAGATGAACGAACGTCTCTCCACTTGCTCAGTTCTGAGACATAAGTGTGTGTGAAAGCCGCTCTTCACCAAGCTTGTTGGGAACAGAAAGATTCTTTTCAGTTGCAAACTCCATTCCATACATATATATGGGGAGGTACTAGCTCCAACTCGGTTTAACAGTGAAAACTGCAGGAACTTCAAACCGGCACTAGGAAACAGACTGAGAAAGCAGAGGAAAAGTGTCTCCTGCAACCCGTTCCCTTGGTGCTAGATGAACGAACGTCTCTCCACTTGCTCAGTTCTGAGAGATAAGTGTGAGTGAAAGCCGTCCTTCACCTAGCTTGTTGGGAACACAAAGCTTCTTTTCAGTTGCAAACTCCATTCCATACATATATATGGGGAGGTACTAGCTCCAACTCGGTTTTACATTGAAAACTGCAGGAACTTCAAACCGGCACTAGGAAACAGACTGAGAAAGCAGAGAAAAAGTGTCTCCTGCAACCCGTTCCCTTGGTGCTAGATGAACGAACGTCTCTCCACTTGCTCAGTTCTGAGAAATAAGTGTGTGTGAAAGCCTTCGTTAACCTAGCTTGTTGGGAACACCAAGCTTCTTTTCATTTGCAAACTCCATTCCATACATATATATGGGGAGGTACTAGCTCCAAATCTGTTTGACAGTGAAAACTGCAGGAACTTCAAACCGGCACTAGTAAACAGACTGAGAAAGCAGAGAAAAAGTGTCTCCTGCAACCCGTTCCCTTGGTGCTAGATGAACGAACGTCTCTCCCCTTGCTCAGTTCTGAGAGATAAGTGTGTTGAAAGCCATCCTTCACCTAAATTGTGGGGAACACAAAGTTTCTTTTCAGTTGCAAACTCCATTCCATACATATATATGGGGAGGTACTAGCTCCAACTCGGTTTGACAGTGAAAACTGCAGGAACTTCAAACCGGCACTAGGAAACAGACTGAGAAAGCAGAGGAAAAGTGTCTCCTGCAACCCGTTCCCTTGGTGCTAGATGAACGAACGTCTCTCCACTTGCTCAGTTCTGAGACATAAGTGTGTGTGAAAGCCGCTCTTCACCAAGCTTGTTGGGAACACAAAGTTTCTTTTCAGTTGCAAACTCCATTCCATACATATATATGGGGAGGTACTAGCTCCAAATCTGTTTGACAGTGAAAACTGCAGGAACTTCAAACCGGCACTAGGAAACAGACTGAGAAAGCAGAGGAAAAGTGTCTCCTGCAACCCGTTCCCTTGGTGCTAGATGAACGAACGTCTCTCCACTTGCTCAGTTCTGAGACATAAGTGTGTGTGAAAGCCGCTCTTCACCAAGCTTGTTGGGAACAGAAAGATTCTTTTCAGTTGCAAACTCCATTCCATACATATATATGGGGAGGTACTAGCTCCAACTCGGTTTAACAGTGAAAACTGCAGGAACTTCAAACCGGCACTAGGAAACAGACTGAGAAAGCAGAGGAAAAGTGTCTCCTGCAACCCGTTCCCTTGGTGCTAGATGAACGAACGTCTCTCCACTTGCTCAGTTCTGAGAGATAAGTGTGAGTGAAAGCCGTCCTTCACCTAGCTTGTTGGGAACACAAAGCTTCTTTTCAGTTGCAAACTCCATTCCATACATATATATGGGGAGGTACTAGCTCCAACTCGGTTTTACATTGAAAACTGCAGGAACTTCAAACCGGCACTAGGAAACAGACTGAGAAAGCAGAGAAAAAGTGTCTCCTGCAACCCGTTCCCTTGGTGCTAGATGAACGAACGTCTCTCCACTTGCTCAGTTCTGAGAGATAAGTGTGTGTGAAAGCCTTCGTTAACCTAGCTTGTTGGGAACACCAAGCTTCTTTTCATTTGCAAACTCCATTCCATACATATATATGGGGAGGTACTAGCTCCAAATCTGTTTGACAGTGAAAACTGCAGGAACTTCAAACCGGCACTAGTAAACAGACTGAGAAAGCAGAGAAAAAGTGTCTCCTGCAACCCGTTCCCTTGGTGCTAGATGAACGAACGTCTCTCCCCTTGCTCAGTTCTGAGAGATAAGTGTGTTGAAATCCATCCTTCACCTAAATTGTGGGGAACACAAAGTTTCTTTTCAGTTGCAAACTCCATTCCATACATATATATGGGGAGGTACTAGCTCCAACTCGGTTTGACAGTGAAAACTGCAGGAACTTCAAACCGGCACTAGGAAACAGACTGAGAAAGCAGAGAAAAAGTGTCTCCTGCAACCCGTTCACTTGGTGCTAGATGAACGAACGTCTCTCCACTTGCTCAGTTCTGAGACATAAGTGTGTGTGAAAGCCGCTCTTAACCAAGCTTGTTGGGAACACAAAGTTTCTTTTCAGTTGCAGTCTCCATTCCATACATATATATGGGGAGGTACTAGCTCCAACTCGGTTTGACAGTGAAAACTGCAGGAACTTCAAACCGGCACTAGGAAACAGACTGAGAAAGCAGAGAAAAAGTGTCTCCTGCAACCCGTTCCCTTCGTGCTAGATGAACGAACGTCTCTCCACTTGCTCAGTTCTGAGACATAAGTGTGTGTGAAAGCCGCTCTTCACCAAGCTTGTTGGGAACACAAAGTTTCTTTTCAGTTGCAATCTCCATTCCATACATATATATGGGGAGGTACTAGCTCCAACTCGGTTTGACAGTGAAAACTGCAGGAACTTCAAACCGGCACTAGGAAACAGACTTAGAAAGCAGAGGAAAAGTGTCTCCTGCAACCCGTTCCCTTGGTGCTAGATGAACGAACGTCTCTCCACTTGCTCAGTTCTGAGACATAAGTGTGTGTGAAAGCCGCTCTTCACCAATCTTGTTGGGAACACAAAGTTTCTTTTCAGTTGCAAACTCCATTCCATACATATATATGGGGAGGTACTAGCTCCAACTCGGTTTGACAGTGAAAACTGCAGGAACTTCAAACCGGCACTAGGAAACAGACTGAGAAAGCAGAGAAAAAGTGTCTCCTGCAACCCGTTCCCTTGGTGCTAGATGAACGAACGTCTCTCCACTTGCTCAGTTCTGAGACATAAGTGTGTGTGAAAGCCGCTCTTCACCAAGCTTGTTGGGAACACAAAGTTTCTTTTCAGTTGCAGTCTCCATTCCATACATATATATGGGGAGGTACTAGCTCCAACTCGGTTTGACAGTGAAAACTGCAGGAACTTCAAACCGGCACTAGGAAACAGACTGAGAAAGCAGAGAAAAAGTGTCTCCTGCAACCCGTTCCCTTCGTGCTAGATGAACGAACGTCTCTCCACTTGCTCAGTTCTGAGACATAAGTGTGTGTGAAAGCCGCTCTTCACCAAGCTTGTTGGGAACACAAAGTTTCTTTTCAGTTGCAAACTCCATTCCATACATATATATGGGGAGGTACTAGCTCCAACTCGGTTTGACAGTGAAAACTGCAGGAACTTCAAACCGGCACTAGGAAACAGACTTAGAAAGCAGAGGAAAAGTGTCTCCTGCAACCCGTTCCCTTGGTGCTAGATGAACGAACGTCTCTCCACTTGCTCAGTTCTGAGACATAAGTGTGTGTGAAAGCCGCTCTTCAACAAGCTTGTTGGGAACACAAAGTTTCTTTTCAGTTGCAAACTCCATTCCATACATATATATGGGGAGGTACTAGCTCCAACTCGGTTTGACAGTGAAAACTGCAGGAACTTCAAACCGGCACTAGGAAACAGACTGAGAAAGCAGAGGAAAAGTGTCTCCTGCAACCCGTTCCCTTGGTGCTAGATGAACGAACGTCTCTCCACTTGCTCAGTTCTGAGACATAAGTGTGTGTGAAAGCCGCTCTTCACCAAGCTTGTTGGGAACAGAAAGATTCTTTTCAGTTGCAAACTCCATTCCATACATATATATGGGGAGGTACTAGCTCCAACTCGGTTTAACAGTGAAAACTGCAGGAACTTCAAACCGGCACTAGGAAACAGACTGAGAAAGCAGAGGAAAAGTGTCTCCTGCAACCCGTTCCCTTGGTGCTAGATGAACGAACGTCTCTCCACTTGCTCAGTTCTGAGAGATAAGTGTGAGTGAAAGCCGTCCTTCACCTAGCTTGTTGGGAACACAAAGCTTCTTTTCAGTTGCAAACTCCATTCCATACATATATATGGGGAGGTACTAGCTCCAACTCGGTTTTACATTGAAAACTGCAGGAACTTCAAACCGGCACTAGGAAACAGACTGAGAAAGCAGAGAAAAAGTGTCTCCTGCAACCCGTTCCCTTGGTGCTAGATGAACGAACGTCTCTCCACTTGCTCAGTTCTGAGAGATAAGTGTGTGTGAAAGCCTTCGTTAACCTAGCTTGTTGGGAACACCAAGCTTCTTTTCATTTGCAAACTCCATTCCATACATATATATGGGGAGGTACTAGCTCCAAATCTGTTTGACAGTGAAAACTGCAGGAACTTCAAACCGGCACTAGTAAACAGACTGAGAAAGCAGAGAAAAAGTGTCTCCTGCAACCCGTTCCCTTGGTGCTAGATGAACGAACGTCTCTCCCCTTGCTCAGTTCTGAGAGATAAGTGTGTTGAAAGCCATCCTTCACCTAAATTGTGGGGAACACAAAGTTTCTTCTCAGTTTCAAACTCCATTCCATACATATATATGGGGAGGTACTAGCTCCAACTCGGTTTGACAGTGAAAACTGCAGGAACTTCAAACCGGCACTAGGAAACAGACTGAGAAAGCAGAGAAAAAGTGTCTCCTGCAACCCGTTCCCTTGGTGCTAGATGAACGAACGTCTCTCCACTTGCTCAGTTCTGAGACATAAGTGTGTGTGAAAGCCGCTCTTCACCAAGCTTGTTGGGAACACAAAGTTTCTTTTCAGTTGCAGTCTCCATTCCATACATATATATGGGGAGGTACTAGCTCCAACTCGGTTTGACAGTGAAAACTGCAGGAACTTCAAACCGGCACTAGGAAACAGACTGAGAAAGCAGAGAAAAAGTGTCTCCTGCAACCCGTTCCCTTCGTGCTAGATGAACGAACGTCTCTCCACTTGCTCAGTTCTGAGACATAAGTGTGTGTGAAAGCCGCTCTTCACCAAGCTTGTTGGGAACACAAAGTTTCTTTTCAGTTGCAAACTCCATTCCATACATATATATGGGGAGGTACTAGCTCCAACTCGGTTTGACAGTGAAAACTGCAGGAACTTCAAACCGGCACTAGGAAACAGACTTAGAAAGCAGAGGAAAAGTGTCTCCTGCAACCCGTTCCCTTGGTGCTAGATGAACGAACGTCTCTCCACTTGCTCAGTTCTGAGACATAAGTGTGTGTGAAAGCCGCTCTTCACCAAGCTTGTTGGGAACACAAAGTTTCTTTTCAGTTGCAAACTCCATTCCATACATATATATGGGGAGGTACTAGCTCCAACTCGGTTTGACAGTGAAAACTGCAGGAACTTCAAAACGGCACTAGGAAACAGACTGAGAAAGCAGAGGAAAAGTGTCTCCTGCAACCCATTCCCTTGGTGCTAGATGAACGAACGTCTCTCCACTTGCTCAGTTCTGAGAGATAAGTGTGAGTGAAAGCCGTCCTTCACCTTGCTTGTTGGGAACAGAAAGCTTCTTTTCAGTTGCAAACTCCATTCCATACATATATATGGGGAGGTACTAGCTCCAACTCGGTTTGACAGTGAAAACTGCAGGAACTTCAAACCGGCACTAGGAAACAGACTGAGAAAGCAGAGAAAAAGTGTCTCCTGCAACCCGTTCCCTTGGTGCTAGATGAACGAACGTCTCTCCACTTGCTCAGTTCTGAGACATAAGTGTGTGTGAAAGCCGCTCTTCACCAAGCTTGTTGGGAACACAAAGTTTCTTTTCAGTTGCAAACTCCATTCCATACATATATATGGGGAGGTACTAGCTCCAACTCGGTTTGACAGTGAAAACTGCAGGAACTTCAAACCGGCACTAGGAAACAGACTTAGAAAGCAGAGGAAAAGTGTCTCCTGCAACCCGTTCCCTTGGTGCTAGATGAACGAACGTCTCTCCACTTGCTCAGTTCTGAGACATAAGTGTGTGTGAAAGCCGCTCTTCACCAAGCTTGTTGGGAACACAAAGTTTCTTTTCAGTTGCAAACTCCATTCCATACATATATATGGGGAGGTACTAGCTCCAACTCGGTTTTACAGTGAAAACTGCAGGAACTTCAAACCGGCACTAGGAAACAGACTGAGAAAGCAGAGAAAAAGTGTCTCCTGCAACCCGTTCCCTAGGTGCTAGATGAACGAACGTCTCTCCACTTGCTCAGTTCTGAGAGATAAGTGTGTGTGAAAGCCGCTCTTCACCTAGTTTGTTGGGAAAACAAAGTTTTTTTTCAGTTGCAAACTCCATTCCATACATATATATGGGGAGGTCCTAGCTCCAACTCGGTTTTACAGTGAAAACTGCAGGAACTTCAAACGGGCACTAAGAAACAGACTGAGAAAGCAGAGAAAAAGTGTCTCCTGCAACCCGTTCCCTTGGTGCTAGAAGAACGAACGTCTCTCCACTTGCTCAGTTCTGAGAGATAATTGTGTGTGAAAGCCGTCCTTCACCTAGCTTGTTGGGAACACAAAGCTTATTTTCAGTTGCAAACTCCATTCTATACATATATATGCGGAGGTACAAGCTCCAACTCTGTTTGACAGTGAAAACTGCAGGAACTTCAAACCGGCACTAGGAAACAGACTGAGAAAGCAGAGAAAAAGTGTCTCCTGCAACCCGTTCCCTTGGTGCTAGATGAACGAACGTCTCTCCACTTGCTCAGTTCCGAGAGATAAGTGTGTGTGAAAGCCGTCCTTCACCTAGCTTGTTGGGAACACAAAGCTTCTTTTCAGTTGCAAACTCCATTCCATACATATATATGGGGAGGTACAAGCTCCAACCCTGTTTGACAGTGAAAACTGCAGGAACTTCAAACCGGCACTAGGAAACAGACTGATAAACAGAGAAAAAGTGTCTCCTGCAACCCGTTCCCTTGGTGCTAGATGAACGAACGTCTCTCCACTTGCTCAGTTCTGACAGATAAGTGTGTGTGAAAGCCGTCCTTCACTTAGCTTGTTGGGAACACAAAGCTTCTTTTCAGTTGCAAACTCCATTACATACATATATATGGGGATGTACAAGCTCCAACTCGGTTTTACACTGAAAACTGCAGGAACTTCAAACAGGCACTAGGAAACAGACTGAGAAAGCAGAGAAAAAGTGTCTCCTGCAACCCGTTCCATTGGTGCTAGATGAACGAACGTCTCTCCACTTGCTCAGTCTGAGAGATAAGTGTGTGTGAAAGCCGATCTTCACATAGCTTGTTGGGAACACAAAGTTTCTTTTCAGTTGCAAACTCCATTCCATACATATATATGGGGAGGTTCAAGCTCCAAATCGGTTTGACAGTGAAAACTGCAGGAACAACAAACCGGCACTAGGAAACAGACTGAGAAAGCAGAGAAAAATTATCTCCTGCAACCCGCTCCCTTGGTGGTAGATGAACGAACTTCTCTCCACTTACTCAGTTCCGACAGATAAGTGTGTGTGAAAGCCGTCCTTCAACTAGCTTCTTGGGAATACAAAGATTCTTTTCAGTTGCAAACTCCATTCCATACATATATATGTGGAGGTACAAGCTACAACTCGGTTTTACACTGAAAACTGCAGGAACTTCAAACCGGCACTAGGAAACAGACTGAGAAGTCAGAGAAAAAGTATCTCCTGCAACCCGTTCCCTTGGTGCTAGATGAACGAACGTCTCTCCACTTGCTCAGTTCTGAGAGATAAGTGTGTGTGAAAGCCGTCGTTCACCAAGCTTGTTGGGAACAATAAGTTTCTTTTCAGTTGCTAACTTCAGTCCATACATATATATGGGGGGTACTAGCTCCAACTCTGTTTGACAGTGAAAACTGCAGGAACTTCAAACCGGCACTAGGAAACAGACTGAGAAAGCAGAGAAAATATGTATCCTGCAACCCGTTCCCTTGGTGCTAGATGAACGAACGTCTCTCCACTTGCTCAGTTCTGAGAGATAAGTGTGTGTGAAAGCCGTCCTTCACCTAGCTTGTTGGGAACACAAAGTTTCTTTTCAGTTGCAAACTCCATTCCATACATATATATGGGGAGGTACAAGCTCCAACTCGGTTTTACACTGAAAACTGCAGGAACTTCAAACAGGCACTAGGAAACAGACTGAGAAAGCAGAGAAAAAGTGTCTCCTGCAACCCGTTCCCTTGGTGCTAGATGAACGAACGTCTCTCCACTTGCTCAGTTCTGAGAGTTAAGTGTGTGTGAAAGCCGTCCTTCACCTAGTTTGTTGGGAACACAAAGTTTCTTTTCAGGTGCAAACTCCATTCCATAAATATATATGGGGAGGTACAAGCTCCAAATCGGTTTGACAGTGAAAACTGCAGGAACTTCAAACCGGCACTAGGAAACAGACTGAGAAAGCAGAGAAAAAGTGTCTCCTGCATCCCGTTCCCTTGGTGCTAGATGAACGAACGTCTCTCCACTTGCTCAGTTCTGAGAGATAAGTGTGTTGAAAGCCATCCTTCACCTAGATTGTGGGGAACACAAAGTTTCTTTTCAGTTGCAAACTCCATTCCATACATATATATGGGGAGGTACAAGCTCCAACTCGGTTTGACAGTGAAAACTGCAGGAACTTCAAACCGGCACTAGGAAACAGACTGAGAAAGCAGAGAAAAAGTGTCTCCTGCAACCCGTTCCCTTGGTGCTAGATGAACGAAGGTCTCTCCACTTGCTCAGTTCTGAGAGATAAGTGTGTGTGAAAGCCGCTCTTCACCAAGCTTGAAGGGAACACAAAGTTTCTTTTCAGTTGCAAACTCCATTCCATACATATATATGGGGAGGTACAAGCTCCAACTCGGTTTGACAGTGAAAACTGCAGGAACATCAAACCGGCACTAGGAATCAGACTGAGAAAGCAGTGAAAAAGTGTCTCCTGCAACCCGTTCCCTTCATGCTAGATGAACGAACGTCTCTCCACTTGCTCAGTTCTGAGACATAAGTGTGTGTGAAAGCCGCTCTTCACCAAGCTTGTTGGGAACACAAAGTTTCTTTTCAGTTGCAAAATCCATTCCATACATATATATGGGGAGGTACTAGCTCCAACTCGGTTTGACAGTGAAAACTGCAGGAACTTCAAACCGGCACTAGGAAAAAGACTGAGAAAGCAGAGGAAAAGTGTCTCCTGCAACCCGTTCCCTTGGTGCTAGATGAACGAACGTCTCTCCACTTGCTCAGTTCTGAGACATAATTGTGTGTGAAAGCCGCTCTTCACCAAGCTTGTTGGGAACACAAAGTTTCTTTTCAGTTGCAAACTCCATTCCATACATATATATGGGGAGGTACTAGCTCCAACTCGGTTTGACAGTGAAAACTGCAGGAACTTCAAACCGGCACTAGGAAACAGACTGAGAAAGCAGAGGAAAAGTGTCTCCTGCAACCCGTTCCCTTGGTGCTAGATGAACGAACGTCTCTCCACTTGCTCAGTTCTGAGACATAAGTGTGTGTGAAAGCCGCTCTTCACCAAGCTTGTTGGGAACAGAAAGATTCTTTTCAGTTGCAAATTCCATTCCATACATATATATGGGGAGGTACTAGCTCCAACTCGGTTTAACAGTGAAAACTGCAGGAACTTCAAACCGGCACTAGGAAACAGACTGAGAAAGCAGAGAAAAAGTGTCTCCTGCAACCCGTTCCCTTGGTGCTAGATGAACGAACGTCTCTCCACTTGCTCAGTTCTGAGAGATAAGTGTGAGTGAAAGCCGTCCTTCACCTAGCTTGTTGGGAACACAAAGCTTCTTTTCAGTTGCAAACTCCATTCCATACATATATATGGGGAGGTACTAGCTCCAACTCGGTTTTACATTGAAAACTGCAGGAACTTCAAACCGGCACTAGGAAACAGACTGAGAAAGCAGAGAAAAAGTGTCTCCTGCAACCCGTTCCCTTGGTGCTAGATGAACGAACGTCTCTCCACTTGCTCAGTTCTGAGAGATAAGTGTGTGTGAAAGCCTTCGTTAACCTAGCTTGTTGGGAACACCAAGCTTCTTTTCATTTGCAAACTACATTCCATACATATATATGGGGAGGTACTAGCTCCAACTCTGTTTGACAGTGAAAACTGCAGGAACTTCAAACCGGCACTAGTAAACAGTCTGAGAAAGCAGAGAAAAAGTGTCTCCTGCAACCCGTTCCCTTGGTGCTAGATGAACGAACGTCTCTCCCCTTGCTCAGTTCTGAGAGATAAGTGTGTGTGAAAGCCTTCGTTAACCTAGCTTGTTGGGAACACAAAGCTTCTTTTCATTTGCAAACTCCATTCCATACATATATATGGGGAGGTACTAGCTCCAACTCGGTTTGACAGTGAAAACTGCAGGAACTTCAAACCGGCACTAGGAAACAGACTGAGAAAGCAGAGAAAAAGTGTCTCCTGCAACCCGTTCCCTTGGTGCTAGATGAACGAACGTCTCTCCACTTGCTCAGTTCTGAGACATAAGTGTGTGTGAAAGCCGCTCTTCACCAAGCTTGTTGGGAACACAAAGGTTCTTTTCAGTTGCAGTCTCCATTTCATACATATATATGGGGAGGTACTAGCTCCAACTTGGTTTGACGGTGAAAACTGCAGGAACTTCAAACCGGCACTAGGAAACAGTCTGAGAAAGCAGAGAAAAAGTGTCTCCTGCAACCCGTTCCCTTGGTGCTAGATGAACGAACGTCTCTCCACTTGCTCAGTTCTGAGACATAAGTGTGTGTGAAAGCCGCTCTTCACCAAGCTTGTTGGGAACACAAAGTTTCTTTTCAGTTGCAAACTCCATTCCATACATATATATGGGGAGGTACTAGCTCCAACTCGGTTTGACAGTGAAAACTGCAGGAACTTCAAACCGGCACTAGGAAACAGACTGAGAAAGCAGAGGAAAAGTGTCTCCTGCAACCCGTTCCCTTGGTGCTAGATGAACGAAGGTCTCTCCACTTGCTCAGTTCTGAGACATAAGTGTGTGTGAAAGCCGCTCTTCACCAAGCTTGTTGGGAACACAAAGTTTCTTTTCAGTTGCAAACTCCATTCCATACATATATATGGGGAGGTACTAGCTCCAACTCGGTTTGACAGTGAAAACTGCAGGAACTTCAAACCGGCACTAGGAAACAGACTGAGAAAGCAGAGGAAAAGTGTCTCCTGCAACCCGCTCCCTTGGTGCTAGATGAACGAACGTCTCTCCACTTGCTCAGTTCTGAGAGATAAGTGTGAGTGAAAGCAGTCCTTCACCTAGCTTGTTGGGAACACAAAGCTTCTTTTCAGTTGCAAACTCCATTCCATACATATATATGGGGAGGTACCAGCTCCAACTCGGATTTACATTGAAAACTGCAGGAACTTCAAACCGGCACTAGGAAACAGACTGAGAAAGCAGAGAAAAAGTGTCTCCTGCAACCCGTTCCCTTGGTGCTAGATGAACGAACGTCTCTCCACTTGCTTAGTTCTGAGAGATAAGTGTGTGTGAAAGCCTTCGTTAACCTAGCTTGTTGGGAACAGAAAGCTTCTTTTCATTTGCAAACTCCATTCCATACATATATATGGGGAGGTACTAGCTCCAACTCTGTTTGACAGTGAAAACTGCAGGAACTTCAAACCGGCACTAGGAAACAGACTGAGAAAGCAGAGAAAAAGTGTCTCCTGCAACCCGTTCCCTTGGTGCTAGATGAACGAACGTCTCTCCACTTGCTCAGTTCTGAGACATAAGTGTGTGTGAAAGCCGCTCTTCACCAAGCTTGTTGGGAACACAAAGTTTCTTTTCAGTTGCAGTCTCCATTCCATACATATATATGGGGAGGTTCTAGCTCCAACTCGGTTTGACAGTGAAAACTGCAGGAACTTCAAACCGGCACTAGGAAACAGACTGAGAAAGCAGAGAAAAAGTGTCTCCTGCAACCCGTTCCCTTCATGCTAGATGAACGAACGTCTCTCCACTTGCTCAGTTCTGAGACATAAGTGTGTGTGAAAGCCGCTCTTCACCAAGCTTGTTGGGAACACAAAGTTTCTTTTCAGTTGCAAACTCCATTCCATACATATATATGGGGAGGTACTAGCTTCAACTCGGTTTGACAGTGAAAACTGCAGGAACTTCAAACCGGCACTAGGAAAAAGACTGAGAAAGCAGAGGAAAAGTGTCTCCTGCAACCCGTTCCCTTGGTGCTAGATGAACGAACGTCTCTCCACTTGCTCAGTTCTGAGACATAAGTGTGTGTGAAAGCCGCTCTTCACCAAGCTTGTTGGGAACACAAAGTTTCTTTTCAGTTGCAAACTCCATTCCATACATATATATGGGGAGTTACAAGCTCCAACTCGGTTTGACAGTGAAAACTGCAGGAACTTCAAACCGGCACTAGGAAACAGACTGAGAAAGCAGAGGAAAAGTGTCTCCTGCAACCCGTTCCCTTGGTGCTAGATGAACGAACGTCTCTCCACTTGCTCAGTTCTGAGACATAAGTGTGTGTGAAAGCCGCTCTTCACCAAGCTTGTTGGGAACACAAAGTTTCTTTTCAGTTGCAAACTCCATTCCATACATATATATGGGGAGGTACTAGCTCCAACTCGGTTTGACAGTGAAAACTGCAGGAACTTCAAACCGGCACTAGGAAACAGACTGAGAAAGCAGAGGAAAAGTGTCTCCTGCAACCCGTTCCCTTGGTGCTAGATGAACGAACGTCTCTCCACTTGCTCAGTTCTGAGACATAAGTGTGTGTGAAAGCCGCTCTTCACCAAGCTTGTTGGGAACAGAAAGATTCTTTTCAGTTGCAAACTCCATTCCATACATATATATGGGGAGGTACTAGCTCCAACTCGGTTTAACAGTGAAAACTGCAGGAACTTCAAACCGGCACTAGGAAACAGACTGAGAAAGCAGAGGAAAAGTGTCTCCTGCATCCCGTTCCCTTGGTGCTAGATGAACGAACGTCTCTCCACTTGCTCAGTTCTGAGAGATAAGTGTGAGTGAAAGCCGTCCTTCACCTAGCTTGTTGGGAACACAAAGCTTCTTTTCAGTTGCAAACTCCATTCCATACATATATATGGGGAGGTACTAGCTCCAACTCGGTTTTACATTGAAAACTGCAGGAACTTCAAACCGGCACTAGGAAACAGACTGAGAAAGCAGAGAAAAAGTGTCTCCTGCAACCCGTTCCCTTGGTGCTAGATGAACGAACGTCTCTCCACTTGCTCAGTTCTGAGAGATAAGTGTGTGTGAAAGCCTTCGTTAACCTAGCTTGTTGGGAACACCAAGCTTCTTTTCATTTGCAAACTCCATTCCATACATATATATGGGGAGGTACTAGCTCCAAATCTGTTTGACAGTGAAAACTGCAGGAACTTCAAACCGGCACTAGTAAACAGACTGAGAAAGCAGAGAAAAAGTGTCTCCTGCAACCCGTTCCCTTGGTGCTAGATGAACGAACGTCTCTCCCCTTGCTCAGTTCTGAGAGATAAGTGTGTTGAAAGCCATCCTTCACCTAAATTGTGGGGAACACAAAGTTTCTTTTCAGTGGCAAACTCCATTCCATACATATATATGGGGAGGTACTAGCTCCAACTCGGTTTGACAGTGAAAACTGCAGGAACTTCAAACCGGCACTAGGAAACAGACTGAGAAAGCAGAGAAAAAGTGTCTCCTGCAACCCGTTCCCCTGGTGCTAGATGAACGAACGTCTCTCCACTTGCTCAGTTCTGAGACATAAGTGTGTGTGAAAGCCGCTCTTCACCAAGCTTGTTGGGAACACAAAGTTTCTTTTCAGTTGCAGTCTCCATTCCATACATATATATGGGGAGGTACTAGCTCCAACTCGGTTTGACAGTGAAAACTGCAGGAACTTCAAACCGGCACTAGGAAACAGACTGAGAAAGCAGAGAAAAAGTGTCTCCTGCAACCCGTTCCCTTCGTGCTAGATGAACGAACGTCTCTCCACTTGCTCAGTTCTGAGACATAAGTGTGTGTGAAAGCCGCTCTTCACCAAGCTTGTTGGGAACACAAAGTTTCTTTTCAGTTGCAAACTCCATTCCATACATATATATGGGGAGGTACTAGCTCCAACTCGGTTTGACAGTGAAAACTGCAGGAACTTCAAACCGGCACTAGGAAACAGACTTAGAAAGCAGAGGAAAAGTGTCTCCTGCAAACCGTTCCCTTGGTGCTAGATGAACGAACGTCTCTCCACTTGCTCAGTTCTGAGACAAAAGTGTGTGTGAAAGCCGCTCTTCACCAAGCTTGTTGGGAACACAAAGTTTCTTTTCAGTTGCAAACTCCATTCCATACATATATATGGGGAGGTACTAGCTCCAACTCGGTTTGACAGTGAAAACTGCAGGAACTTCAAACCGGCACTAGGAAACAGACTGAGAAAGCAGAGAAAAAGTGTCTCCTGCAACCCGTTCCCTTGGTGCTAGATGAACGAACGTCTCTCCACTTGCTCAGTTCTGAGACATAAGTGTGTGTGAAAGCCGCTCTTCACCAAGCTTGTTGGGAACACAAAGTTTCTTTTCAGTTGCAGTCTCCATTCCATACATATATATGGGGAGGTACTAGCTCCAACTCGGTTTGACAGTGAAAACTGCAGGAACTTCAAACCGGCACTAGGAAACAGACTGAGAAAGCAGAGAAAAAGTGTCTCCTGCAACCCGTTCCCTTGGTGCTAGATGAACGAACGTCTCTCCACTTGCTCAGTTCTGAGACATAAGTGTGTGTGAAAGCCGCTCTTCACCAAGCTTGTTGGGAACACAAAGTTTCTTTTCAGTTGCAAACTCCATTCCATATATATATATGGGGAGGTACTAGCTCCAACTCGGTTTGACAGTGAAAACTGCAGGAACTTCAAACCGGCACTAGGAAACAGACTTAGAAAGCAGAGGAAAAGTGTCTCCTGCAACCCGTTCCCTTGGTGCTAGATGAACGAACGTCTCTCCACTTGCTCAGTTCTGAGACATAAGTGTGTGTGAAAGCCGCTCTTCACCAAGCTTGTTGGGAACACAAAGTTTCTTTTCAGTTGCAAACTCCATTCCATACATATATATGGGGAGGTACTAGCTCCAACTCGGTTTGACAGTGAAAACTGCAGGAACTTCAAACCGGCACTAGGAAACAGACTGAGAAAGCAGAGGAAAAGTGTCTCCTGCAACCCGTTCCCTTGGTGCTAGATGAACGAACGTCTCTCCACTTGCTCAGTTCTGAGACATAAGTGTGTGTGAAAGCCGCTCTTCACCAAGCTTGTTGGGAACAGAAAGATTCTTTTCAGTTGCAAACTCCATTCCATACATATATATGGGGAGGTACTAGCTCCAACTCGGTTTAACAGTGAAAACTGCAGGAACTTCAAACCGGCACTAGGAAACAGACTGAGAAAGCAGAGGAAAAGTGTCTCCTGCAACCCGTTCCCTTGGTGCTAGATGAACGAACGTCTCTCCACTTGCTCAGTTCTGAGAGATAAGTGTGAGTGAAAGCCGTCCTTCACCTAGCTTGTTGGGAACACAAAGCTTCTTTTCAGTTGCAAACTCCATTCCATACATATATATGGGGAGGTACTAGCTCCAACTCGGTTTTACATTGAAAACTGCAGGAACTTCAAACCGGCACTAGGAAACAGACTGAGAAAGCAGAGAAAAAGTGTCTCCTGCAACCCGTTCCCTTGGTGCTAGATGAACGAACGTCTCTCCACTTGCTCAGTTCTGAGAGATAAGTGTGTGTGAAAGCCTTCGTTAACCTAGCTTGTTGGGAACATCAAGCTTCTTTTCATTTGCAAACTCCATTCCATACATATATATGGGGAGGTACTAGCTACAAATCTGTTTGACAGTGAAAACTGCAGGAACTTCAAACCGGCACTAGTAAACAGACTGAGAAAGCAGAGAAAAAGTGTCTCCTGCAACCCGTTCCCTTGGTGCTAGATGAACGAACGTCTCTCCCCTTGCTCAGTTCTGAGAGATAAGTGTGTTGAAAGCCATCCTTCACCTAAATTGTGGGGAACACAAAGCTTCTTTTCAGTTGCAAACTCCATTCCATACATATATATGGGGAGGTACCAGCTCCAACTCGGATTTACATTGAAAACTGCAGGAACTTCAAACCGGCACTAGGAAACAGACTGAGAAAGCAGAGAAAAAGTGTCTCCTGCAACCCGTTCCCTTGGTGCTAGATGAACGAACGTCTCTCCACTTGCTTAGTTCTGAGAGATAAGTGTGTGTGAAAGCCTTCGTTAACCTAGCTTGTTGGGAACAGAAAGCTTCTTTTCATTTGCAAACTCCATTCCATACATATATATGGGGAGGTACTAGCTCCAACTCTGTTTGACAGTGAAAACTGCAGGAACTTCAAACCGGCACTAGGAAACAGACTGAGAAAGCAGAGAAAAAGTGTCTCCTGCAACCCGTTCCCTTGGTGCTAGATGAACGAACGTCTCTCCACTTGCTCAGTTCTGAGACATAAGTGTGTGTGAAAGCCGCTCTTCACCAAGCTTGTTGGGAACACAAAGTTTCTTTTCAGTTGCAGTCTCCATTCCATACATATATATGGGGAGGTTCTAGCTCCAACTCGGTTTGACAGTGAAAACTGCAGGAACTTCAAACCGGCACTAGGAAACAGACTGAGAAAGCAGAGAAAAAGTGTCTCCTGCAACCCGTTCCCTTCATGCTAGATGAACGAACGTCTCTCCACTTGCTCAGTTCTGAGACATAAGTGTGTGTGAAAGCCGCTCTTCACCAAGCTTGTTGGGAACACAAAGTTTCTTTTCAGTTGCAAACTCCATTCCATACATATATATGGGGAGGTACTAGCTTCAACTCGGTTTGACAGTGAAAACTGCAGGAACTTCAAACCGGCACTAGGAAAAAGACTGAGAAAGCAGAGGAAAAGTGTCTCCTGCAACCCGTTCCCTTGGTGCTAGATGAACGAAGGTCTCTCCACTTGCTCAGTTCTGAGACATAAGTGTGTGTGAAAGCCGCTCTTCACCAAGCTTGTTGGGAACACAAAGTTTCTTTTCAGTTGCAAACTCCATTCCATACATATATATGGGGAGTTACTAGCTCCAACTCGGTTTGACAGTGAAAACTGCAGGAACTTCAAACCGGCACTAGGAAACAGACTGAGAAAGCAGAGGAAAAGTGTCTCCTGCAACCCGTTCCCTTGGTGCTAGATGAACGAACGTCTCTCCACTTGCTCAGTTCTGAGACATAAGTGTGTGTGAAAGCCGCTCTTCACCAAGCTTGTTGGGAACACAAAGTTTCTTTTCAGTTGCAAACTCCATTCCATACATATATATGGGGAGGTACTAGCTCCAACTCGGTTTGACAGTGAAAACTGCAGGAACTTCAAACCGGCACTAGGAAACAGACTGAGAAAGCAGAGGAAAAGTGTCTCCTGCAACCCGTTCCCTTGGTGCTAGATGAACGAACGTCTCTCCACTTGCTCAGTTCTGACACATAAGTGTGTGTGAAAGCCGCTCTTCACCAAGCTTGTTGGGAACAGAAAGATTCTTTTCAGTTGCAAACTCCATTCCATACATATATATGGGGAGGTACTAGCTCCAACTCGGTTTAACAGTGAAAACTGCAGGAACTTCAAACCGGCACTAGGAAACAGACTGAGAAAGCAGAGGAAAAGTGTCTCCTGCAACCCGTTCCCTTGGTGCTAGATGAACGAACGTCTCTCCACTTGCTCAGTTCTGAGAGATAAGTGTGAGTGAAAGCCGTCCTTCACCTAGCTTGTTGGGAACACAAAGCTTCTTTTCAGTTGCAAACTCCATTCCATACATATATATGGGGAGGTACTAGCTCCAACTCGGTTTTACATTGAAAACTGCAGGAACTTCAAACCGGCACTAGGAAACAGACTGAGAAAGCAGAGAAAAAGTGTCTCCTGCAACCCGTTCCCTTGGTGCTAGATGAACGAACGTCTCTCCACTTGCTCAGTTCTGAGAGATAAGTGTGTGTGAAAGCCTTCGTTAACCTAGCTTGTTGGGAACATCAAGCTTCTTTTCATTTGCAAACTCCATTCCATACATATATATGGGGAGGTACTAGCTCCAAATCTGTTTGACAGTGAAAACTGCAGGAACTTCAAACCGGCACTAGTAAACAGACTGAGAAAGCAGAGAAAAAGTG
Source organism: Camelus dromedarius (assembly GCF_036321535.1). Lineage (NCBI taxonomy): Eukaryota > Metazoa > Chordata > Mammalia > Artiodactyla > Camelidae > Camelus > Camelus dromedarius. Next base: position 597,285 of record NW_026989835.1, read on the forward strand.
TCTCCTGCAACCCGTTCCCTTGGTGCTAGATGAACGAACGTCTCTCCCCTTGCTCAGTTCTGAGAGATAAGTGTGTTGAAAGCCATCCTTCACCTAAATTGTGGGGAACACAAAGTTTCTTCTCAGTTGCAAACTCCATTCCATACATATATATGGGGAGGTACTAGCTCCAACTCGGTTTGACAGTGAAAACTGCAGGAACTTCAAACCGGCACTAGGAAACAGACTGAGAAAGCAGAGAAAAAGTGTCTCCTGCAACCCGTTCCCTTGGTGCTAGATGAACGAACGTCTCTCCACTTGCTCAGTTCTGAGACATAAGTGTGTGTGAAAGCCGCTCTTCACCAAGCTTGTTGGGAACACAAAGTTTCTTTTCAGTTGCAGTCTCCATTCCATACATATATATGGGGAGGTACTAGCTCCAACTCGGTTTGACAGTGAAAACTGCAGGAACTTCAAACCGGCACTAGGAAACAGACTGAGAAAGCAGAGAAAAAGTGTCTCCTGCAACCCGTTCCCTTCGTGCTAGATGAACGAACGTCTCTCCACTTGCTCAGTTCTGAGACATAAGTGTGTGTGAAAGCCGCTCTTCACCAAGCTTGTTGGGAACACAAAGTTTCTTTTCAGTTGCAAACTCCATTCCATACATATATATGGGGAGGTACTAGCTCCAACTCGGTTTGACAGTGAAAACTGCAGGAACTTCAAACCGGCACTAGGAAACAGACTTAGAAAGCAGAGGAAAAGTGTCTCCTGCAACCCGTTCCCTTGGTGCTAGATGAACGAACGTCTCTCCACTTGCTCAGTTCTGAGACATAAGTGTGTGTGAAAGCCGCTCTTCACCAAGCTTGTTGGGAACACAAAGTTTCTTTTCAGTTGCAAACTCCATTCCATACATATATATGGGGAGGTACTAGCTCCAACTCGGTTTGACAGTGAAAACTGCAGGAACTTCAAACCGGCACTAGGAAACAGACTTAGAAAGCAGAGGAAAAGTGTCTCCTGCAACCCGTTCCCTTGGTGCTAGATGAACGAACGTCTCTCCACTTGCTCAGTTCTGAGACATAAGTGTGTGTGAAAGCCGCTCTTCACCAAGCTTGTTGGGAACACAAAGTTTCTTTTCAGTTGCAAACTCCATTCCATACATATATATGGGGAGGTACTAGCTCCAACTCGGTTTTACAGTGAAAACTGCAGGAACTTCAAACCGGCACTAGGAAACAGACTGAGAAAGCAGAGAAAAAGTGTCTCCTGCAACCCGTTCCCTAGGTGCTAGATGAACGAACGTCTCTCCACTTGCTCAGTTCTGAGAGATAAGTGTGTGTGAAAGCCGCTCTTCACCTAGTTTGTTGGGAAAACAAAGTTTCTTTTCAGTTGCAAACTCCATTCCATACATATATATGGGGAGGTCCTAGCTCCAACTCGGTTTTACAGTGAAAACTGCAGGAACATCAAACCGGCACTAAGAAACAGACTGAGAAAGCAGAGAAAAAGTGTCTCCTGCAACCCGTTCCCTTGGTGCTAGAAGAACGAACGTCTCTCCACTTGCTCAGTTCTGAGAGATAATTGTGTGTGAAAGCCGTCCTTCACCTAGCTTGTTGGGAACACAAAGCTTATTTTCAGTTGCAAACTCCATTCTATACATATATATGCGGAGGTACAAGCTCCAACTCTGTTTGACAGTGAAAACTGCAGGAACTTCAAACCGGCACTAGGAAACAGACTGAGAAAGCAGAGAAAAAGTGTCTCCTGCAACCCGTTCCCTTGGTGCTAGATGAACGAACGTCTCTCCACTTGCTCAGTTCCGAGAGATAAGTGTGTGTGAAAGCCGTCCTTCACCTAGCTTGTTGGGAACACAAAGCTTCTTTTCAGTTGCAAACTCCATTCCATACATATATATGGGGAGGTACAAGCTCCAACCCTGTTTGACAGTGAAAACTGCAGGAACTTCAAACCGGCACTAGGAAACAGACTGATAAACAGAGAAAAAGTGTCTCCTGCAACCCGTTCCCTTGGTGCTAGAAGAACGAACGTCTCTCCACTTGCTCAGTTCTGAGAGATAATTGTGTGTGAAAGCCGTCCTTCACCTAGCTTGTTGGGAACACAAAGCTTATTTTCAGTTGCAAACTCCATTCTATACATATATATGCGGAGGTACAAGCTCCAACTCTGTTTGACAGTGAAAACTGCAGGAACTTCAAACCGGCACTAGGAAACAGACTGAGAAAGCAGAGAAAAAGTGTCTCCTGCAACCCGTTCCCTTGGTGCTAGATGAACGAACGTCTCTCCACTTGCTCAGTTCCGAGAGATAAGTGTGTGTGAAAGCCGTCCTTCACCTAGCTTGTTGGGAACACAAAGCTTCTTTTCAGTTGCAAACTCCATTCCATACATATATATGGGGAGGTACAAGCTCCAACCCTGTTTGACAGTGAAAACTGCAGGAACTTCAAACCGGCACTAGGAAACAGACTGATAAACAGGGAAAAAGTGTCTCCTGCAACCCGTTCCCTTGGTGCTAGATGAACGAACGTCTCTCCACTTGCTCAGTTCTGACAGATAAGTGTGTGTGAAAGCCGTCCTTCACTTAGCTTGTTGGGAACACAAAGCTTCTTTTCAGTTGCAAACTCCATTACATACATATATATGGGGATGTACAAGCTCCAACTCGGTTTTACACTGAAAACTGCAGGAACTTCAAACAGGCACTAGGAAACAGACTGAGAAAGCAGAGAAAAAGTGTCTCCTGCAACCCGTTCCATTGGTGCTAGATGAACGAACGTCTCTCCACTTGCTCAGTCTGAGAGATAAGTGTGTGTGAAAGCCGCTCTTCACATAGCTTGTTGGGAACACAAAGTTTCTTTTCAGTTGCAAACTCCATTCCATACATATATATGGGGAGGTTCAAGCTCCAAATCGGTTTGACAGTGAAAACTGCAGGAACAACAAACCGGCACTAGGAAACAGACTGAGAAAGCAGAGAAAAATTATCTCCTGCAACCCGCTCCCTTGGTGGTAGATGAACGAACTTCTCTCCACTTACTCAGTTCCGACAGATAAGTGTGTGTGAAAGCCGTCCTTCAACTAGCTTCTTGGGAATACAAAGATTCTTTTCAGTTGCAAACTCCATTCCATACATATATATGTGGAGGTACAAGCTACAACTCGGTTTTACACTGAAAACTGCAGGAACTTCAAACCGGCACTAGGAAACAGACTGAGAAATCAGAGAAAAAGTATCTCCTGCAACCCGTTCCCTTGGTGCTAGATGAACGAACGTCTCTCCACTTGCTCAGTTCTGAGAGATAAGTGTGTGTGAAAGCCGTCGTTCACCTAGCTTGTTGGGAACAATAAGTTTCTTTTCAGTTGCTAACTTCAGTCCATACATATATATGGGGGGTACTAGCTCCAACTCTGTTTGACAGTGATAACTGCAGGAACTTCAAACCGGCACTAGGAAACAGACTGAGAAAGCAGAGAAAATATGTATCCTGCAACCCGTTCCCTTGGTGCTAGATGAACGAACGTCTCTCCACTTGCTCAGTTCTGAGAGATAAGTGTGTGTGAAAGCCGTCCTTCACCTAGCTTGTTGGGAACACAAAGTTTCTTTTCAGTTGCAAACTCCATTCCATACATATATATGGGGAGGTACAAGCTCCAACTCGGTTTTACACTGAAAACTGCAGGAACTTCAAACAGGCACTAGGAAACAGACTGAGAAAGCAGAGAAAAAGTGTCTCCTGCAACCCGTTCCCTTGGTGCTAGATGAACGAACGTCTCTCCACTTGCTCAGTTCTGAGAGTTAAGTGTGTGTGAAAGCCGTCCTTCACCTAGTTTGTTGGGAACACAAAGTTTCTTTTCAGGTGCAAACTCCATTCCATAAATATATATGGGGAGGTACAAGCTCCAAATCGGTTTGACAGTGAAAACTGCAGGAACTTCAAACCGGCACTAGGAAACAGACTGAGAAAGCAGAGAAAAAGTGTCTCCTGCATCCCGTTCCCTTGGTGCTAGATGAACGAACGTCTCTCCACTTGCTCAGTTCTGAGAGATAAGTGTGTTGAAAGCCATCCTTCACCTAGATTGTGGGGAACACAAAGTTTCTTTTCAGTTGCAAACTCCATTCCATACATATATATGGGGAGGTACAAGCTCCAACTCGGTTTGACAGTGAAAACTGCAGGAACTTCAAACCGGCACTAGGAAACAGACTGAGAAAGCAGAGAAAAAGTGTCTCCTGCAACCCGTTCCCTTGGTGCTAGATGAACGAAGGTCTCTCCACTTGCTCAGTTCTGAGAGATAAGTGTGTGTGAAAGCCGCTCTTCACCAAGCTTGAAGGGAACACAAAGTTTCTTTTCAGTTGCAAACTCCATTCCATACATATATATGGGGAGGTACAAGCTCCAACTCGGTTTGACAGTGAAAACTGCAGGAACATCAAACCGGCACTAGGAATCAGACTGAGAAAGCAGTGAAAAAGTGTCTCCTGCAACCCGTTCCCTTCATGCTAGATGAACGAACGTCTCTCCACTTGTTCAGTTCTGAGACATAAGTGTGTGTGAAAGCCGCTCTTCACCAAGCTTGTTGGGAACACAAAGTTTCTTTTCAGTTGCAAAATCCATTCCATACATATATATGGGGAGGTACTAGCTCCAACTCGGTTTGACAGTGAAAACTGCAGGAACTTCAAACCGGCACTAGGAAAAAGACTGAGAAAGCAGAGGAAAAGTGTCTCCTGCAACCCGTTCCCTTGGTGCTAGATGAACGAACGTCTCTCCACTTGCTCAGTTCTGAGACATAAGTGTGTGTGAAAGCCGCTCTTCACCAAGCTTGTTGGGAACACAAAGTTTCTTTTCAGTTGCAAACTCCATTCCATACATATATATGGGGAGGTACTAGCTCCAACTCGGTTTGACAGTGAAAACTGCAGGAACTTCAAACCGGCACTAGGAAACAGACTGAGAAAGCAGAGGAAAAGTGTCTCCTGCAACCCGTTCCCTTGGTGCTAGATGAACGAACGTCTCTCCACTTGCTCAGTTCTGAGACATAAGTGTGTGTGAAAGCCGCTCTTCACCAAGCTTGTTGGGAACAGAAAGATTCTTTTCAGTTGCAAACTCCATTCCATACATATATATGGGGAGGTACTAGCTCCAACTCGGTTTAACAGTGAAAACTGCAGGAACTTCAAACCGGCACTAGGAAACAGACTGAGAAAGCAGAGGAAAAGTGTCTCCTGCAACCCGTTCCCTTGGTGCTAGATGAACGAACGTCTCTCCACTTGCTCAGTTCTGAGAGATAAGTGTGAGTGAAAGCCGTCCTTCACCTAGCTTGTTGGGAACACAAAGCTTCTTTTCAGTTGCAAACTCCATTCCATACATATATATGGGGAGGTACTAGCTCCAACTCGGTTTTACATTGAAAACTGCAGGAACTTCAAACCGGCACTAGGAAACAGACTGAGAAAGCAGAGAAAAAGTGTCTCCTGCAACCCGTTCCCTTGGTGCTAGATGAACGAACGTCTCTCCACTTGCTCAGTTCTGAGAGATAAGTGTGTGTGAAAGCCTTCGTTAACCTAGCTTGTTGGGAACACCAAGCTTCTTTTCATTTGCAAACTACATTCCATACATATATATGGGGAGGTACTAGCTCCAACTCTGTTTGACAGTGAAAACTGCAGGAACTTCAAACCGGCACTAGTAAACAGACTGAGAAAGCAGAGAAAAAGTGTCTCCTGCAACCCGTTCCCTTGGTGCTAGATGAACGAACGTCTCTCCCCTTGCTCAGTTCTGAGAGATAAGTGTGTTGAAAGCCATCCTTCACCTAAATTGTGGGGAACACAAAGTTTCTTTTCAGTTGCAAACTCCATTCCATACATATATATGGGGAGGTACTAGCTCCAACTCGGTTTGACAGTGAAAACTGCAGGAATTTCAAACCGTCACTAGGAAACAGACTGAGAAAGCAGAGAAAATATGTATCCTGCAACCCGTTCCCTTGGTGCTAGATGAACGAACGTCTCTCCACTTGCTCAGTTCTGAGAGATAAGTGTGTGTGAAAGCCGTCCTTCACCTAGCTTGTTGGGAACACAAAGTTTCTTTTCAGTTGCAAACTCCATTCCATACATATATATGGGGAGGTACAAGCTCCAACTCGGTTTTACACTGAAAACTGCAGGAACTTCAAACAGGCACTAGGAAACAGACTGAGAAAGCAGAGAAAAAGTGTCTCCTGCAACCCGTTCCCTTGATGCTAGATGAACGAACGTCTCTCCACTTGCTCAGTTCTGAGAGTTAAGTGTGTGTGAAAGCCGTCCTTCACCTAGTTTGTTGGGAACACAAAGTTTCTTTTCAGGTGCAAACTCCATTCCATAAATATATATGGGGAGGTACAAGCTCCAAATCGGTTTGACAGTGAAAACTGCAGGAACTTCAAACCGGCACTAGGAAACAGACTGAGAAAGCAGAGAAAAAGTGTCTCCTGCAACCCGTTCCCTTCATGCTAGATGAACGAACGTCTCTCCACTTGCTCAGTTCTGAGACATAAGTGTGTGTGAAAGCCGCTCTTCACCAAGCTTGTTGGGAACACAAAGTTTCTTTTCAGTTGCAAAATCCATTCCATACATATATATGGGGAGGTACTAGCTCCAACTCGGTTTGACAGTGAAAACTGCAGGAACTTCAAACCGGCACTAGGAAACAGACTGAGAAAGCAGAGGAAAAGTGTCTCCTGCAACCCGTTCCCTTGGTGCTAGATGAACGAACGTCTCTCCACTTGCTCAGTTCTGAGACATAAGTGTGTGTGAAAGCCGCTCTTCACCAAGCTTGTTGGGAACACAAAGTTTCTTTTCAGTTGCAAACTCCATTCCATACATATATATGGGGAGGTACTAGCTCCAACTCGGTTTGACAGTGAAAACTGCAGGAACTTCAAACCGGCACTAGGAAACAGACTGAGAAAGCAGAGGAAAAGTGTCTCCTGCAACCCGTTCCCTTGGTGCTAGATGAACGAACGTCTCTCCACTTGCTCAGTTCTGAGACATAAGTGTGTGTGAAAGCCGCTCTTCACCAAGCTTGTTGGGAACAGAAAGATTCTTTTCAGTTGCAAACTCCATTCCATACATATATATGGGGAGGTACTAGCTCCAACTCGGTTTAACAGTGAAAACTGCAGGAACTTCAAACCGGCACTAGGAAACAGACTGAGAAAGCAGAGGAAAAGTGTCTCCTGCAACCCGTTCCCTTGGTGCTAGATGAACGAACGTCTCTCCACTTGCTCAGTTCTGAGAGATAAGTGTGAGTGAAAGCCGTCCTTCACCTAGCTTGTTGGGAACACAAAGCTTCTTTTCAGTTGCAAACTCCATTCCATACATATATATGGGGAGGTACTAGCTCCAACTCGGTTTTACATTGAAAACTGCAGGAACTTCAAACCGGCACTAGGAAACAGACTGAGAAAGCAGAGAAAAAGTGTCTCCTGCAACCCGTTCCCTTGGTGCTAGATGAACGAACGTCTCTCCACTTGCTCAGTTCTGAGAGATAAGTGTGTGTGAAAGCCTTCGTTAACCTAGCTTGTTGGGAACACCAAGCTTCTTTTCATTTGCAAACTACATTCCATACATATATATGGGGAGGTACTAGCTCCAACTCTGTTTGACAGTGAAAACTGCAGGAACTTCAAACCGGCACTAGTAAACAGACTGAGAAAGCAGAGAAAAAGTGTCTCCTGCAACCCGTTCCCTTGGTGCTAGATGAACGAACGTCTCTCCCCTTGCTCAGTTCTAAGAGATAAGTGTGTTGAAAGCCATCCTTCACCTAAATTGTGGGGAACACAAAGTTTCTTTTCAGTTGCAAACTCCATTCCATACATATATATGGGGAGGTACTAGCTCCAACTCGGTTTGACAGTGAAAACTGCAGGAATTTCAAACAGGCACTAGGAAACAGACTGAGAAAGCAGAGAAAAAGTGTCTCCTGCAACCCGTTCCCTTCGTGCTAGGTGAACGAACGTCTCTCCACTTGCTCAGTTCTGAGACATAAGTGTGTGTGAAAGCCGCTCTTCACCAAGCTTGTTGGGAACACAAAGTTTCTTTTCAGTTGCAAAATCCATTCCATACATATATATGGGGAGGTACTAGCTCCAACTCGGTTTGACAGTGAAAACTGCAGGAACTTCAAACCGGCACTAGGAAACAGACTTAGAAAGCAGAGGAAAAGTGTCTCCTGCAACCCGTTCCCTTGGTGCTAGATGAACGAACGTCTCTCCACTTGCTCAGTTCTGAGACATAAGTGTGTGTGAAAGCCGCTCTTCACCAAGCTTGTTGGGAACACAAAGTTTCTTTTCAGTTGCAAACTCCATTCCATACATATATATGGGGAGGTACTAGCTCCAACTCGGTTTGACAGTGAAAACTGCAGGAACTTCAAAACGGCACTAGGAAACAGACTGAGAAAGCAGAGGAAAAGTGTCTCCTGCAACCCGTTCCCTTGGTGCTAGATGAACGAACGTCTCTCCACTTGCTCAGTTCTGAGACATAAGTGTGAGTGAAAGCCGTCCTTCACCTTGCTTGTTGGGAACAGAAAGCTTCTTTTCAGTTGCAAACTCCATTCCATACATATATATGGGGAGGTAATAGCTCCAACTCTGTTTGACAGTGAAAACTGCAGGAACTTCAAACCGGCACTAGGAAACAGACTGAGAAAGCAGAGGAAAAGTGTCTCCTGCAACCCGTTCCCTTGGTGCTAGATGAACGAACGTCTCTCCACTTGCTCAGTTCTGAGAGATAAGTGTGAGTGAAAGCCGTCCTTCACCTAGCTTGTTGGGAACACAAAGCTTCTTTTCAGTTGCAAACTCCATTCCATACATATATATGGGGAGGTACTAGCTCCAACTCGGTTTTACATTGAAAACTGCAGGAACTTCAAACCGGCACTAGGAAACAGACTGAGAAAGCAGAGAAAAAGTGTCTCCTGCAACCCGTTCCCTTGGTGCTAGATGAACGAACGTCTCTCCACTTGCTCAGTTCTGAGAGATAAGTGTGTGTGAAAGCCTTCGTTAACCTAGCTTGTTGGGAACACCAAGCTTCTTTTCATTTGCAAACTACATTCCATACATATATATGGGGAGGTACTAGCTCCAACTCTGTTTGACAGTGAAAACTGCAGGAACTTCAAACCGGCACTAGTAAACAGACTGAGAAAGCAGAGAAAAAGTGTCTCCTGCAACCCGTTCCCTTGGTGCTAGATGAACGAACGTCTCTCCCCTTGCTCAGTTCTGAGAGATAAGTGTGTTGAAAGCCATCCTTCACCTAAATTGTGGGGAACACAAAGTTTCTTTTCAGTTGCAAACTCCATTCCATACATATATATGGGGAGGTACTAGCTCCAACTCGGTTTGACAGTGAAAACTGCAGGAATTTCAAACAGGCACTAGGAAACAGACTGAGAAAGCAGAGAAAAAGTGTCTCCTGCAACCCGTTCCCTTCGTGCTAGATGAACGAACGTCTCTCCACTTGCTCAGTTCTGAGACATAAGTGTGTGTGAAAGCCGCACTTCACCAAGCTTGTTGGGAACACAAAGTTTCTTTTCAGTTGCAAACTCCATTCCATACATATATATGGGGAGGTACTAGCTCCAACTCGGTTTGACAGTGAAAACTGCAGGAACTTCAAACCGGCACTAGGAAACAGACTTAGAAAGCAGAGGAAAAGTGTCTCCTGCAACCCGTTCCCTTGGTGCTAGATGAACGAACGTCTCTCCACTTGCTCAGTTCTGAGACATAAGTGTGTGTGAAAGCCGCTCTTCACCAAGCTTGTTGGGAACACAAAGTTTCTTTTCAGTTGCAAACTCCATTCCATACATATATATGGGGAGGTACTAGCTCCAACTCGGTTTGACAGTGAAAACTGCAGGAACTTCAAAACGGCACTAGGAAACAGACTGAGAAAGCAGAGGAAAAGTGTCTCCTGCAACCCGTTCCCTTGGTGCTAGATGAACGAACGTCTCTCCACTTGCTCAGTTCTGAGACATAAGTGTGAGTGAAAGCCGTCCTTCACCTTGCTTGTTGGGAACAGAAAGCTTCTTTTCAGTTGCAAACTCCATTCCATACATATATATGGGGAGGTACTAGCTCCAACTCTGTTTGACAGTGAAAACTGCAGGAACTTCAAACCGGCACTAGGAAACAGACTGAGAATGCAGAGAAAAAGTGTCTCCTGCAACCCGTTCCCTTGGTGCAAGATGAACGAACGTCTCTCCACTTGCTCAGTTCTGAGAGATAATTGTGAGTGAAAGCCGTCCTTCACCTTGCTTGTTGGGAACAGAAAGCTTCTTTTCAGTTGCAAACTCCATTCCATACATATATATGGGGAGGTACTAGCTCCAACTCTGTTTGACAGTGAAAACTGCAGGAACTTCAAACCGGCACTAGGAAACAGACTGAGAATGCAGAGAAAAAGTGTCTCCTGCAACCCGTTCCCTTGGTGCTAGATGAACGAACGTCTCTCCACTTGCTCAGTTCTGAAACATAAGTGTGTGTGAAAGCCGCTCTTCACCAAGCTTGTTGGGAACACAAAGTTTCTTTTCAGTTGCAAACTCCATTCCATACATATATATGGGGAGGTACTAGCTCCAACTCGGTTTGACAGTGAAAACTGCAGGAACTTCAAACCGGCACTAGGAAACAGACTTAGAAAGCAGAGGAAAAGTGTCTCCTGCAACCCGTTCCCTTGGTGCTAGATGAACGAACGTCTCTCCACTTGCTCAGTTCTGAGACATAAGTGTGTGTGAAAGCCGCTCTTCACCAAGCTTGTTGGGAACAGAAAGATTCTTTTCAGTTGCAAACTCCATTCCATACATATATATGGGGAGGTACTAGCTCCAACTCGGTTTAACAGTGAAAACTGCAGGAACTTCAAACCGGCACTAGGAAACAGACTGAGAAAACAGAGGAAAAGTGTCTCCTGCAACCCGTTCCCTTGGTGCTAGATGAACGAACGTCTCTCCACTTGCTCAGTTCTGAGAGATAAGTGTGAGTGAAAGCCGTCCTTCACCTAGCTTGTTGGGAACACAAAGCTTCTTTTCAGTTGCAAACTCCATTCCATACATATATATGGGGAGGTACTAGCTCCAACTCGGTTTTACATTGAAAACTGCAGGAACTTCAAACCGGCACTAGGAAACAGACTGAGAAAGCAGAGAAAAAGTGTCTCCTGCAACCCGTTCCCTTGGTGCTAGATGAACGAACGTCTCTCCACTTGCTCAGTTCTGAGAGATAAGTGTGTGTGAAAGCCTTCGTTAACCTAGCTTGTTGGGAACACCAAGCTTCTTTTCATTTGCAAACTACATTCCATACATATATATGGGGAGGTACTAGCTCCAACTCTGTTTGACAGTGAAAACTGCAGGAACTTCAAACCGGCACTAGTAAACAGACTGAGAAAGCAGAGAAAAAGTGTCTCCTGCAACCCGTTCCCTTGGTGCTAGATGAACGAACTTCTCTCCCCTTGCTCAGTTCTGAGAGATAAGTGTGTTGAAAGCCATCCTTCACCTAAATTGTGGGGAACACAAAGTTTCTTTTCAGTTGCAAACTCCATTCCATACATATATATGGGGAGGTACTAGCTCCAACTCGGTTTGACAGTGAAAACTGCAGGAACTTCAAACCGGCACTAGGAAACAGACTGAGAAAGCAGAGAAAAAGTGTCTCCTGCAACCCGTTCCCTTCGTGCTAGATGAACGAACGTCTCTCCACTTGCTCAGTTCTGAGACATAAGTGTGTGTGAAAGCCGCTCTTCACCAAGCTTGTTGGGAACACAAAGTTTCTTTTCAGTTGCAAACTCCATTCCATACATATATATGGGGAGGTACTAGCTCCAACTCGGTTTGACAGTGAAAACTGCAGGAACTTCAAACCGGCACTAGGAAACAGACTTAGAAAGCAGAGGAAAAGTGTCTCCTGCAACCCGTTCCCTTGGTGCTAGATGAACGAACGTCTCTCCACTTGCTCAGTTCTGAGACATAAGTGTGTGTGAAAGCCGCTCTTCACCAAGCTTGTTGGGAACACAAAGTTTCTTTTCAGTTGCAAACTCCATTCCATACATATATATGGGGAGGTACTAGCTCCAACTCGGTTTGACAGTGAAAACTGCAGGAACTTCAAAACGGCACTAGGAAACAGACTGAGAAAGCAGAGGAAAAGTGTCTCCTGCAACCCGTTCCCTTGGTGCTAGATGAACGAACGTCTCTCCACTTGCTCAGTTCTGAGACATAAGTGTGAGTGAAAGCCGTCCTTCACCTTGCTTGTTGGGAACAGAAAGATTCTTTTCAGTTGCAAATTCCATTCCATACATATATATGGGGAGGTACTAGCTCCAACTCTGTTTGACAGTGAAAACTGCAGGAACTTCAAACCGGCACTAGGAAACAGACTGAGAATGCAGAGAAAAAGTGTCTCCTGCAACCCGTTCCCTTGGTGCTAGATGAACGAACGTCTCTCCACTTGCTCAGTTCTGAGAGATAAATGTGAGTGAAAGCCGTCCTTCACCTTGCTTGTTGGGAACAGAAAGCTTCTTTTCAGTTGCAAACTCCATTCCATACATATATATGGGGAGGTACTAGCTCCAACTCTGTTTGACAGTGAAAACTGCAGGAACTTCAAACCGGCACTAGGAAACAGACTGAGAATGCAGAGAAAAAGTGTCTCCTGCAACCCGTTCCCTTGGTGCTAGATGAACGAACGTCTCTCCACTTGCTCAGTTCTGAGACATAAGTGTGTGTGAAAGCCGCTCTTCACCAAGCTTGTTGGGAACACAAAGTTTCTTTTCAGTTGCAAACTCCATTCCATACATATATATGGGGAGGTACTAGCTCCAACTCGGTTTGACAGTGAAAACTGCAGGAACTTCAAACCGGCACTAGGAAACAGACTTAGAAAGCAGAGGAAAAGTGTCTCCTGCAACCCGTTCCCTTGGTGCTAGATGAACGAACGTCTCTCCACTTGCTCAGTTCTGAGACATAAGTGTGTGTGAAAGCCGCTCTTCACCAAGCTTGTTGGGAACACAAAGTTTCTTTTCAGTTGCAAACTCCATTCCATACATATATATGGGGAGGTACTAGCTCCAACTCGGTTTTACAGTGAAAACTGCAGGAACTTCAAACCGGCACTAGGAAACAGACTGAGAAAGCAGAGAAAAAGTGTCTCCTGCAACCCGTTCCCTAGGTGCTAGATGAACGAACGTCTCTCCACTTGCTCAGTTCTGAGAGATAAGTGTGTGTGAAAGCCGCTCTTCACCTAGTTTGTTGGGAAAACAAAGTTTCTTTTCAGTTGCAAACTCCATTCCATACATATATATGGGGAGGTCCTAGCTCCAACTAGGTTTTACAGTGAAAACTGCAGGAACTTCAAACCGGCACTAAGAAACAGACTGAGAAAGCAGAGAAAAAGTGTCTCCTGCAACCCGTTCCCTTGGTGCTAGAAGAACGAACGTCTCTCCACTTGCTCAGTTCTGAGAGATAATTGTGTGTGAAAGCCGTCCTTCACCTAGCTTGTTGGGAACACAAAGCTTATTTTCAGTTGCAAACTCCATTCTATACATATATATGCGGAGGTACAAGCTCCAACTCTGTTTGACAGTGAAAACTGCAGGAACTTCAAACCGGCACTAGGAAACAGACTGAGAAAGCAGAGAAAAAGTGTCTCCTGCAACCCGTTCCCTTGGTGCTAGATGAACGAACGTCTCTCCACTTGCTCAGTTCCGAGAGATATGTGTGTGTGAAAGCCGTCCTTCACCTAGCTTGTTGGGAACACAAAGCTTCTTTTCAGTTGCAAACTCCATTCCATACATATATATGGGGAGGTACAAGCTCCAACCCTGTTTGACAGTGAAAACTGCAGGAACTTCAAACCGGCACTAGGAAACAGACTGATAAACAGAGAAAAAGTGTCTCCTGCAACCCGTTCCCTTGGTGCTAGATGAACGAACGTCTCTCCACTTGCTCAGTTCTGAGAGATAAGTGTGTGTGAAAGCCGTCCTTCACTTAGCTTGTTGGGAACACAAAGCTTCTTTTCACTTGCAAACTCCATTACATACATATATATGGGGATGTACAAGCTCCAACTCGGTTTTACACTGAAAACTGCAGGAACTTCAAACAGGCACTAGGAAACAGACTGAGAAAGCAGAGAAAAAGTGTCTCCTGCAACCCGTTCCATTGGTGCTAGATGAACGAACGTCTCTCCACTTGCTCAGTCTGAGAGATAAGTGTGTGTGAAAGCCGCTCTTCACATAGCTTGTTGGGAACACAAAGTTTCTTTTCAGTTGCAAACTCCATTCCATACATATATATGGGGAGGTTCAAGCTCCAAATCGGTTTGACAGTGAAAACTGCAGGAAAAACAAACCGGCACTAGGAAACAGACTGAGAAAGCAGAGAAAAATTATCTCCTGCAACCCGCTCCTTGGTGGTAGATGAACGAACTTCTCTCCACTTACTCAGTTCCGACAGATAAGTGTGTGTGAAAGCCGTCCTTCAACTAGCTTCTTGGGAATACAAAGTTTCTTTTCAGTTGCAAACTCCATTCCATACATATATATGTGGAGGTACAAGCTACAACTCGGTTTTACACTGAAAACTGCAGGAACTTCAAACCGGCACTAGGAAACAGACTGAGAAATCAGAGAAAAAGTATCTCCTGCAACCCGTTCCCTTGGTGCTAGATGAACGAACGTCTCTCCACTTGCTCAGTTCTGAGAGATAAGTGTGTGTGAAAGCCGTCGTTCACCTAGCTTGTTGGGAACAATAAGTTTCTTTTCAGTTGCTAACTTCAGTCCATACATATATATGGGGGGTACTATCTCCAACTCTGTTTGACAGTGAAAACTGCAGGAACTTCAAACCGGCACTAGGAAACAGACTGAGAAAGCAGAGAAAATATGTATCCTGCAACCCGTTCCCTTGGTGCTAGATGAACGAACGTCTCTCCACTTGCTCAGTTCTGAGAGATAAGTGTGTGTGAAAGCCGTCCTTCACCTAGATTGTTGGGAACACAAAGTTTCTTTTCAGTTGCAAACTCCATTCCATACATATATATGGGGAGGTACAAGCTCCAACTCGGTTTTACACTGAAAACTGCAGGAACTTCAAACAGGCACTAGGAAACAGACTGAGAAAGCAGAGAAAAAGTGTCTCCTGCAACCCGTTCCCTTGGTGCTAGATGAACGAACGTCTCTCCACTTGCTCAGTTCTGAGAGATAAGTGTGTGTGAAAGCCGTCCTTCACCTAGTTTGTTGGGAACACAAAGTTTCTTTTCAGGTGCAAACTCCATTCCATAAATATATATGGGGAGGTACAAGCTCCAAATCGTTTTGACAGTGAAAACTGCAGGAACTTCAAACCGGCACTAGGAAACAGACTGAGAAAGCAGAGAAAAAGTGTCTCCTGCATCCCGTTCCCTTGGTGCTAGATGAACGAACGTCTCTCCACTTGCTCAGTTCTGAGAGATAAGTGTGTTGAAAGCCATCCTTCACCTAGATTGTGGGGAACACAAAGTTTCTTTTCAGTTGCAAACTCCATTCCATACATATATATGGGGAGGTACAAGCTCCAACTCGGTTTGACAGTGAAAACTGCAGGAACTTCAAACCGGCACTAGGAAACAGACTGAGAAAGCAGAGAAAAAGTGTCTCCTGCAACCCGTTCCCTTGGTGCTAGATGAACGAAGGTCTCTCCACTTGCTCAGTTCTGAGAGATAAGTGTGTGTGAAAGCCGCTCTTCACCAAGCTTGAAGGGAACACAAAGTTTCTTTTCAGTTGCAAACTCCATTCCATACATATATATGGGGAGGTACAAGCTCCAACTCGGTTTGACAGTGAAAACTGCAGGAACATCAAACCGGCACTAGGAATCAGACTGAGAAAGCAGTGAAAAAGTGTCTCCTGCAACCCGTTCCCTTGGTGCTAGATGAACGAACGTCTCTCCACTTGCTCAGTTCTGAGTGATAAGTGTGTGTGAAAGCCGTCCTTCAACTAGCTTGTTGGGAACACAAAGTTTCTTTTCATTTGCAAACTCCATTCCATACATATAATGGGGAGGTACAAGCTCCAACTCGGTTTTACAGTGAAAACTGCAGGAACTTCAAACCGGCCCTAGGAAACAGACTGAGAATGCAGAGAAAAAGTGTCTCCTGCAACCCATTCCCTTGGTGCTAGATGAACGAACGTCTCTCCACTTGCTCAGTTCTGAGAGATGAGTGTGTGTGAAAGCCGCACTTCATCCTAGCTTGTTGGGAACACAAAGATTCTTTTCAGTTGAAAACTCCATTCCATACATATATGTGGGGAGGTACAAGCTCCAACTCTGTTTTACAGTGAAAACTGCAGGAACTTCATACCGGCCCTAGGAAACAGACTGAGAAAGCAGAGAAAGAGTTTCTCCTGCAACCCGTTCCCTTGGTGCTAGATGAACGAACGTCTCTCCACTTGCTCAGTTCTGAGAGATAAGTGTGTGTGAAAGCCGTCCTTCAACTAGTTTGTTGGGAACACAAAGTTTCTTTTCAGTTGCAAACTCCATTCCATACATATATATTGGGAGGTACAAGCTCCAACTCGGTTTGCAGTGAAAACTGCAGGAACTTCAAACCGGCACTAGTAAACAGACTGAGAAAGCAGAGAAAAAGTGTCTCCTGCAACCCGTTCCCTTGGTGCTAGATGAACGAACGTCTCTCCCCTTGCTCAGTTCTGAGAGATAAGTGTGTTGAAAGCCATCCTTCACCTAAATTGTGGGGAACACAAAGTTTCTTTTCAGTTGCAAACTCCATTCCATACATATATATGGGGAGGTACTAGCTCCAACTCGGTTTGACAGTGAAAACTGCAGGAATTTCAAACAGGCACTAGGAAACAGACTGAGAAAGCAGAGAAAAAGTGTCTCCTGCAACCCGTTCCCTTGGTGCTAGATGAACGAACGTCTCTCCACTTGCTCAATTCTGAGAGATAAGTGTGTGTGAAAGCTGCTCTTCACCTAGATTGTGGGGAACACAAAGTTTCTTTTCAGTTGCAAACTCCATTCCATACATATATATGGGGAGGTACAAGCTCCAACTCGGTTTGACAGTGAAAACTGCAGGAACTTCAAACCGGCACTAGGAAACAGACTGAGAAAGCAGAGAAAAAGTGTCTCCTGCAACCCGTTCCCTTGGTGCTAGATGAACGAACGTCTCTCCACTTGCTCAGTTCTGAGAGATAATTGTGTGTGAAAGCTGCTCTTCACCTAGATTGTGGGGAACACAAAGTTTCTTTTCAGTTGCAAACTCCATTCCATACATATATATGGGGAGGTACAAGCTCCAACTCGGTTTGACAGTGAAAACTGCAGGAACTTCAAACCGGCACTAGGAAACAGACTGAGAAAGCAGAGAAAAAGTGTCTCCTGCAACCCGTTCCCTTGGTGCTAGATGAACGAACATCTCCCACTTGCTAAGTTCTGAGAGATAAGTGTGTGTGAAAGCTGCTCTTCACCAAGCTTGTTGGGAACACAAAGTTTCTTTTCAGTTGCAAACTCCATTCCATACATATATAAGGGGAGGTACTAGCTCCAACTCGGTTTGACAGTGAAAACTGCAGGAACTTCAAACCGGCACTAGGAAACAGACTGAGAAAGCAGAGAAAAAGTGTCTCCTGCAACCCGTTCCCTTGGTGCTAGATGAACGAACGTCTCTCCCCTTCCTCAGTTCTGAGAGATAAGTGTGTGTGAAAGCCGTCCTTCACCTAGCTTGTTGGGAACACAAAGTTTCTTTTCAGTTGCAAACTCCATTCCATAAATATATATGGGGAGGTTCTAGCTCCAACTCGGTTTGACAGTGAAAACTGCAGGAACTTCAAACCGGCACTAGGAAACAGACTGAGAAAGCAGAGAAAAAGTGTCTCCTGCAACCCGTTCCCTTGGTGCTAGATGAACGAAGGTCTCTCCACTTGCTCAGTTCTGAGAGATAAGTGTGTGTGAAAGCTGCTCTTCACCTAGATTGTGGGGAACACAAAGTTTCTTTTCAGTTGCAAACTCCATTCCATACATATATATGGGGAGGTACAAGTTCCAACTCGGTTTGATAGTGAAAACTGCAGGAACGTCAAACCGGCACTAGGAAACAGACTGAGAAAGCAGAGAAAAAGTGTCTCCTGCAACCCGTTCCCTTGGTGCTAGATGAACGAACGTCTCCCACTTGCTAAGTTCTGAGAGATAAGTGTGTGTGAAAGCTGCTCTTCACCAAGCTTGTTGGGAACACAAAGTTTCTTTTCAGTTGCAAACTCCATTCCATACATATATATGGGGAGGTACTAGCTCCAACTCGGTTTGACAGTGAAAACTGCAGGAACTTCAAACCGGCACTAGGAAAGAGACTGAGAAAGCAGAGAAAAAGTGTCCCCTGCAACCCGTTCCCTTGGTGCTAGATGAACGAAAGTCTCTCCACTTGCTCAGTTCTGAGAGATAAATGTGTGTGAAAGCCGTCCTTCACCTAGATTGTGGGGAACACAAAGTTTCTTTTCAGTTGCAAACTCCATTACATACATAAATATGGGGAGGTACTAGCTCCAACTCGGTTTTACAGTGAAAACTGCAGGAACTTCAAACCGGCCCTAGGAAACAGACTGAGAAAGCATAGAAAAAGTGTCTCCTGCAACCCGTTCCATTGGTGCTAGATGAACGAACGTCTCTCTACTTGCTAAGTTCTGAGAGATAAATGTGTGTGAAAGCCGTCCTTCACCTAGCTTGTTTGGAACACAAGGTTTCTTTTCAGTTGCAAAGTCCATTCCATACATATATATGGGGAGGTACTAGCTCCAAATCGGTTTGACAGTGAAAACTGCAGGAACTTCAAACCGGCACTAGGAAACAGACTGAGAAAGCAGAGAAAAAGTGTCTCCTGCAACCCGTTCCCTTGGTGCTAGATGAACGAACGTCTCTCCACTTGCTCAGTTCTGAGACATAAGTGTGTGTGAAAGCCGCTCTTCACCAAGCTTGTTGGGAACACAAAGTTTCTTTTCAGTTGCAGTCTCCATTCCATACATATATATGGGGAGGTACTAGCTCCAACTCGGTTTGACAGTGAAAACTGCAGGAACTTCAAACCGGCACTAGGAAACAGACTGAGAAAGCAGAGAAAAAGTGTCTCCTGCAACCCGTTCCCTTGGTGCTAGATGAACGAACTTCTCCCACTTGCTAAGTTCTGAGAGATAAGTGTGTGTGAAAGCTGCTCTTCACCAAGCTTGTTGGGAACACAAAGTTTCTTTTCAGTTGCAAACTCCATTCCATACATATATAAGGGGAGGTACTAGCTCCAACTCGGTTTGACAGTGAAAACTGCAGGAACTTCAAACCGGCACTAGGAAAGAGACTGAGAAAGCAGAGAAAAAGTGTCTCCTGCAACCCGTTCCCTTGGTGCTAGATGAACGAACGTCTCTCCCCTTGCTCAGTTCTGAGAGATAAGTGTGTGTGAAAGCCGTCCTTCACCTAGCTTGTTGGGAACACAAAGTTTCTTTTCAGTTGCAAACTCCATTCCATACATATATATGGGGAGGTACTAGCTCCAACTCGGTTTGACAGTGAAAACTGCAGGAACTTCAAACCGGCACTAGGAAACAGACTGAGAAAGCAGAGAAAAAGTGTCTCCTGCAACCCGTTCCCTTGGTGCTAGATGAACGAACGTCTCTCCACTTGCTCAGTTCTGAGAGATAAGTGTGTGTGAAAGCTGCTCTTCACCTAGATTGTGGGGAACACAAAGTTTCTTTTCAGTTGCAAACTCCATTCCATACATATATATGGGGAGGTACAAGTTCCAACTCGGTTTGATAGTGAAAACTGCAGGAACGTCAAACCGGCACTAGGAAACAGACTGAGAAAGCAGAGAAAAAGTGTCTCCTGCAACCCGTTCCCTTGGTGCTAGATGAACGAAAGTCTCCCACTTGCTAAGTTCTGAGAGATAAGTGTGTGTGAAAGCTGATCTTCACCAAGCTTGTTGGGAACACAAAGTTTCTTTTCAGTTGCAAACTCCATTCCATACATATATATGGGGAGGTACTAGCTCCAACTCGGTTTGACAGTGAAAACTGCAGGAACTTCAAACCGGCACTAGGAAACAGACTGAGAAAGCAGAGAAAAAGTGTCTCCTGCAACCCGTTCCCTTGGTGCTAGATGAACGAACGTCTCTCCACTTGCTCAGTTCTGAGAGATAAATGTGTGTGAAAGCCGTCCTTCACCTAGATTGTGGGGAACACAAAGTTTCTTTTCAGTTGCAAACTCCATTCCATACATATATATGGGGAGGTACTAGCTCCAACTCGGTTTTACAGTGAAAACTGCAGGAACTTCAAACCGGCCCTAGGAAACAGACTGAGAAAGCAGAGAAAAAGTGTCTCCTGCAACCCGTTCCATTGGTGCTAGATGAACGAACGTCTCTCTACTTGCTAAGTTCTGAGAGATAAATGTGTGTGAAAGCCGTCCTTCACCTAGGTTGTTTGGAACACAAAGTTTCTTTTCAGTTGCAAACTCCATTCCATACATATATATGGGGAGGTACTAGCTCCAACTCGGTTTGACAGTGAAAACTGCAGGAACTTCAAACCGGCACTAGGAAACAGACTGAGAAAGCAGAGAAAAAGTGTCTCCTGCAACCCGTTCCCTTCGTGCTAGATGAACGAACGTCTCTCCAGTTGCTCAGTTCTGAGACATAAGTGTGTGTGAAAGCCGCTCTTCACCAAGCTTGTTGGGAACACAAAGTTTCTTTTCAGTTGCAGTCTCCATTCCATACATATATATGGGGAGGTACTAGCTCCAACTCGGTTTGACAGTGAAAACTGCAGAAACTTCAAACCGGCACTAGGAAACAGACTGAGAAAGCAGAGAAAAAGTGTCTCCTGCAACCCGTTCCCTTGGTGCTAGATGAACGAACGTCTCTCCACTTGCTCAGTTCTGAGACATAAGTGTGTGTGAAAGCCGCTCTTCACCAAGCTTGTTGGGAACACAAAGTTTCTTTTCAGTTGCATACTCCATTCCATACATATATATGGGGAGGTACTAGCTCCAACACGGTTTGACAGTGAAAACTGCAGGAACTTCAAACCAGCACTAGGAAACAGACTGAGAAAGCAGAGGAAAAGTGTCTCCTGCAACCCGTTCCCTTGGTGCTAGATGAACGAACGTGTCTCCACTTGCTCAGTTCTGAGACATAAGTGTGTGTGAAAGCCGCTCTTCAACAAGCTTGTTGGGAACACAAAGTTTCTTTTCAGTTGCAATCTCCATTCCATAAATATATATGGGGAGGTACTAGCTCCAACTCGGTTTGACAGTGAAAACTGCAGGAACTTCAAACCGGCACTAGGAAACAGACTGAGAAAGCAGAGGAAAAGTGTCTCCTGCAACCCGTTCCCTTGGAGCTAGATGAACGAACGTCTCTCCACTTGCTCAGTTCTGAGAGATAAGTGTGAGTGAAAGCCGTCCTTCACCTAGCTTGTTGGGAACACAAAGCTTCTTTTCAGTTGCAAACTCCATTCCATACATATATATGGGGAGGTACTAGCTCCAAATCGGTTTTACATTGAAAACTGCAGGAACTTCAAACCGGCACTAGGAAACAGACTGAGAAAGCAGAGAAAAAGTGTCTCCTGCAACCCGTTCCCTTGGTGCTAGATGAACGAACGTCTCTCCACTTGCTCAGTTCTGAGAGATAAGTGTGTGTGAAAGCCTTCGTTAACCTAGCTTGTTGGGAACACAAAGCTTCTTTTCATTTGCAAACTCCATTCCATACATATATATGGGGAGGTACTAGCTCCAACTCTGTTTGACAGTGAAAACTGCAGGAACTTCAAACCGGCACTAGTAAACAGACTGAGAAAGCAGAGAAATAGTGTCTCCTGCAACCCGTTCCCTTGGTGCTAGATGAACGAACGTCTCTCCACTTGCTCAGTTCTGAGAGATAAGTGTGTTGAAAGCCATCCTTCACCTAAATTGTGGGGAACAAAAAGTTTCTTTTCAGTTGCAAACTCCATTCCATACATATATATGGGGAGGTACTAGCTCCAACTCGGTTTGACAGTGAAAACTGCAGGAACTTCAAACCGGCACTAGGAAACAGACTGAGATGCAGAGAAAAAGTGTCTCCTGCAACCCGTTCCCTTGGTGCTAGATGAACGAACGTCTCTCCACTTGCTCAGTTCTGAGACATAAGTGTGTGTGAAAGCCGCTCTTCACCAAGCTTGTTGGGAACACAAAGTTTCTTTTCAGTTGCAGTCTCCATTCCATACATATATATGGGGAGGTACTAGCTCCAACTCGGTTTGACAGTGAAAACTGCAGGAACTTCAAACCGGCACTAGGAAACAGACTGAGAAAGCAGAGAAAAAGTGTCCCCTGCAACCCGCTCCCTTGGTGCTAGATGAACGAACGTCTCTCCACTTGCTCAGTTCTGAGACATAATTGTGTGTGAAAGCCGCTCTTCACCAAGCTTGTTGGGAACACAAAGTTTCTTTTCAGTTGCAAACTCCATTCCATACATATATATGGGGAGGTACTAGCTCCAACTCGGTTTGACAGTGAAAACTGCAGGAACTTCAAACCGGCACTAGGAAACAGACTGAGAAGGCAGAGGAAAAGTGTCTCCTGCAACCCGTTCCCTTGGTGCTAGATGAACGAACGTCTCTCCACTTGCTCAGTTCTGAGACATAAGTGTGTGTGAAAGCCGCTCTTCACCAAGCTTGTTGGGAACACAAAGTTTCTTTTCAGTTGCAAACTCCATTCCATAAATATATATGGGGAGGTACAAGCTCCAAATCGGTTTGACAGTGAAAACTGCAGGAACTTCAAACCGGCACTAGGAAACAGACTGAGAAAGCAGAGAAAAAGTGTCTCCTGCATACCGTTCCCTTGGTGCTAGATGAACGAACGTCTCTCCACTTGCTCAGTTCTGAGAGATAAGTGTGTTGAAAGCCAACCTTCACCTAGATTGTGGGGAACACAAAGTTTCTTTTCAGTTGCAAACTCCATTCCATACATATATATGGGGAGGTACAAGCTCCAACTCGGTTTGACAGTGAAAACTGCAGAAACTTCAAACCGGCACTAGGAAACAGACTGAGAAAGCAGAGAAAAAGTGTCTCCTGCAACCCGTTCCCTTGGTGCTAGATGAACGAAGGTCTCTCCACTTGCTCAGTTCTGAGAGATAAGTGTGTGTGAAAGCCGCTCTTCACCAATCTTGTAGGGAACACAAAGTTTCTTTTCAGTTGCTAACTCCATTACATACATATATATGGGGAGGTACAAGCTCCAACTCGGTTTGACAGTGAAAACTGCAGGAACATCAAACCGGCACTAGGAATCAGACTGAGAAAGCAGTGAAAAAGTGTCTCCTGCAACCCGTTCCCTTGGTGCTAGATGAACGAACGTCTCTCCACTTGCTCAGTTCTGAGTGATAAGTGTGTGTGAAAGCCGTCCTTCAACTAGCTTGTTGGGAACACAAAGTTTCTTTTCATTTGCAAACTCCATTCCATACATATAATGGGGAGGTACAAGCTCCAACTCGGTTTTACAGTGAAAACTGCAGGAACTTCAAACCGGCCCTAGGAAACAGACTGAGAATGCAGAGAAAAAGTGTCTCCTGCAACCCATTCCCTTGGTGCTAGATGAACGAACGTCTCTCCACTTGCTCAGTTCTGAGAGATGAGTGTGTGTGAAACCCGCACTTCATCCTAGCTTGTTGGGAACACAAAGTTTCTTTTCAGTTGAAAACTCCATTCCATACATATATATGGGGAGGTACAAGCTCCAACTCGGTTTTACAGTGAAAACTGCAGGAACTTCATACCGGCCCTAGGAAACAGACTGAGAAAGCAGAGAAAGAGTTTCTCCTGCAACCCGTTCCCTTGGTGCTAGATGAACGAACGTCTCTCCACTTGCTCAGTTCTGAGAGATAAGTGTGTGTGAAAGCCGTCCTTCAACTAGTTTGTTGGGAACACAAAGTTTCTTTTCAGTTGCAAACTCCATTCCATACATATATATGGGGAGGTACAAGCTCCAACTCGGTTTGCAGTGAAAACTGCAGGAACTTCAAACCGGCACTAGGAAACAGACTGAGAAAGCAGAGAAAAAGTGTCTCCTGCAACCCGTTCCCTTGGTGCTAGATGAACGAACGTCTCTCCACTTGCTCAATTCTGAGAGATAAGTGTGTGTGAAAGCTGCTCTTCACCTAGATTGTGGGGAACACAAAGTTTCTTTTCAGTTGCAAACTCCATTCCATACATATATATGGGGAGGTACAAGCTCCAACTCGGTTTGACAGTGAAAACTGCAGGAACTTCAAACCGGCACTAGGAAACAGACTGAGAAAGCAGAGAAAAAGTGTCTCCTGCAACCCGTTCCCTTGGTGCTAGATGAACGAACGTCTCTCCACTTGCTCAGTTCTGAGAGATAATTGTGTGTGAAAGCTGCTCTTCACCTAGATTGTGGGGAACACAAAGTTTCTTTTCAGTTGCAAACTCCATTCCATACATATATATGGGGAGGTACTAGCTCCAAATCGGTTTGACAGTGAAAACTGCAGGAACTTCAAACCGGCACTAGGAAACAGACTGAGAAAGCAGAGAAAAAGTGTCTCCTGCAACCCGTTCCCTTGGTGCTAGATGAACGAACGTCTCTCCACTTGCTCAATTCTGAGAGATAAGTGTGTGTGAAAGCTGCTCTTCACCTAGATTGTGGGGAACACAAAGTTTCTTTTCAGTTGCAAACTCCATTCCATACATATATATGGGGAGGTACAAGCTCCAACTCGGTTTGACAGTGAAAACTGCAGGAACTTCAAACCGGCACTAGGAAACAGACTGAGAAAGCAGAGAAAAAGTGTCTCCTGCAACCCGTTCCCTTGGTGCTAGATGAACGAACATCTCCCACTTGCTAAGTTCTGAGAGATAAGTGTGTGTGAAAGCTGCTCTTCACCAAGCTTGTTGGGAACACAAAGTTTCTTTTCAGTTGCAAACTCCATTCCATACATATATAAGGGGAGGTACTAGCTCCAACTCGGTTTGACAGTGAAAACTGCAGGAACTTCAAACCGGCACTAGGAAACAGACTGAGAAAGCAGAGAAAAAGTGTCTCCTGCAACCCGTTCCCTTGGTGCTAGATGAACGAACGTCTCTCCCCTTGCTCAGTTCTGAGAGATAAGTGTGTGTGAAAGCCGTCCTTCACCTAGCTTGTTGGGAACACAAAGTTTCTTTTCAGTTGCAAACTCCATTCCATAAATATATATGGGGAGGTTCTAGCTCCAACTCGGTTTGACAGTGAAAACTGCAGGAACTTCAAACCGGCACTAGGAAACAGACTGAGAAAGCAGAGAAAAAGTGTCTCCTGCAACCCGTTCCCTTGGTGCTAGATGAACGAACGTCTCTCCACTTGCTCAGTTCTGAGAGATAAGTGTGTGTGAAAGCTGCTCTTCACCTAGATTGTGGGGAACACAAAGTTTCTTTTCAGTTGCAAACTCCATTCCATACATATATATGGGGAGGTACAAGTTCCAACTCGGTTTGATAGTGAAAACTGCAGGAACGTCAAACCGGCACTAGGAAACAGACTGAGAAAGCAGAGAAAAAGTGTCTCCTGCAACCCGTTCCCTTGGTGCTAGATGAACGAACGTCTCCCACTTGCTAAGTTCTGAGAGATAAGTGTGTGTGAAAGCTGCTCTTCACCAAGCTTGTTGGGAACACAAAGTTTCTTTTCAGTTGCAAACTCCATTCCATACATATATATGGGGAGGTACTAGCTCCAACTCGGTTTGACAGTGAAAACTGCAGGAACTTCAAACCGGCACTAGGAAAGAGACTGAGAAAGCAGAGAAAAAGTGTCCCCTGCAACCCGTTCCCTTGGTGCTAGATGAACGAAAGTCTCTCCACTTGCTCAGTTCTGAGAGATAAATGTGTGTGAAAGCCGTCCTTCACCTAGATTGTGGGGAACACAAAGTTTCTTTTCAGTTGCAAACTCCATTACATACATAAATATGGGGAGGTACTAGCTCCAACTCGGTTATACAGTGAAAACTGCAGGAACTTCAAACCGGCCCTAGGAAACAGTCTGAGAAAGCATAGAAAAAGTGTCTCCTGCAACCCGTTCCATTGGTGCTAGATGAACGAACGTCTCTCCACTTGCTCAGTTCTGAGAGATAAATGTGTGTGAAAGCCGTCCTTCACCTAGCTTGTTTGGAACACAAAGTTTCTTTTCAGTTGCAAAGTCCATTCCATACATATATATGGGGAGGTACTAGCTCCAAATCGGTTTGACAGTGAAAACTGCAGGAACTTCAAACCGGCACTAGGAAACAGACTGAGAAAGCAGAGAAAAAGTGTCTCCTGCAACCCGTTCCCTTTGTGCTAGATGAACGAACGTCTCTCCACTTGCTCAGTTCTGAGACATAAGTGTGTGTGAAAGCCGCTCTTCACCAAGCTTGTTGGGAACACAAAGTTTCTTTTCAGTTGCAGTCTCCATTCCATACATATATATGGGGAGGTACTAGCTCCAACTCGGTTTGACAGTGAAAACTGCAGGAACTTCAAACCGGCACTAGGAAACAGACTGAGAAAGCAGAGAAAAAGTGTCTCCTGCAACCAGTTCCCTTGGTGCTAGATGAACGAACTTCTCCCACTTGCTAAGTTCTGAGAGATAAGTGTGTGTGAAAGCTGCTCTTCACCAAGCTTGTTGGGAACACAAAGTTTCTTTTCAGTTGCAAACTCCATTCCATACATATATAAGGGGAGGTACTAGCTCCAACTCGGTTTGACAGTGAAAACTGCAGGAACTTCAAACCGGCACTAGGAATCAGACTGAGAAAGCAGAGAAAAAGTGTCTCCTGCAACCCGTTCCCTTGGTGCTAGATGAACGAACGTCTCTCCCCTTGCTCAGTTCTGAGAGATAAGTGTGTGTGAAAGCCGTCCTTCACCTAGCTTGTTGGGAACACAAAGTTTCTTTTCAGTTGCAAACTCCATTCCATACATATATATGGGGAGGTACTAGCTCCAACTCGGTTTGACAGTGAAAACTGCAGGAACTTCAAACCGGCACTAGGAAACAGACTGAGAAAGCAGAGAAAAAGTGTCTCCTGCAACCCGTTCCCTTGGTGCTAGATGAACGAACGTCTCTCCACTTGCTCAGTTCTGAGAGATAAGTGTGTGTGAAAGCTGCTCTTCACCTAGATTGTGGGGAACACAAAGTTTCTTTTCAGTTGCAAACTCCATTCCATACATATATATTGGGAGGTACAAGTTCCAACTCGGTTTGATAGTGAAAACTGCAGGAACGTCAAACCGGCACTAGGAAACAGACTGAGAAAGCAGAGAAAAAGTGTCTCCTGCAACCCGTTCCCTTGGTGCTAGATGAACGAAAGTCTCCCACTTGCTAAGTTCTGAGAGATAAGTGTGTGTGAAAGCTGATCTTCACCAAGCTTGTTGGGAACACAAAGTTTCTTTTCAGTTGCAAACTCCATTCCATACATATATATGGGGAGGTACTAGCTCCAACTCGGTTTGACAGTGAAAACTGCAGGAACTTCAAACCGGCACTAGGAAAGAGACTGAGAAAGCAGAGAAAAAGTGTCCCCTGCAACCCGTTCCCTTGGTGCTAGATGAACGAACGTCTCTCCACTTGCTCAGTTCTGAGAGATAAATGTGTGTGAAAGCCGTCCTTCACCTAGATTGTGGGGAACACAAAGTTTCTTTTCAGTTGCAAACTCCATTCCATACATATATATGGGGAGGTACTAGCTCCAACTCGGTTTTACAGTGAAAACTGCAGGAACTTCAAACCGGCCCTAGGAAACAGACTGAGAAAGCAGAGAAAAAGTGTCTCCTGCAACCCGTTCCATTGGTGCTAGATGAACGAACGTCTCTCCACTTGCTAAATTCTGAGAGATAAATGTGTGTGAAAGCCGTCCTTCACCTAGCTTGTTTGGAACACAAAGTTTCTTTTCAGTTGCAAACTCCATTCCATACATATATATGGGGAGGTACTAGCTCCAACTCGGTTTGACAGTGAAAACTGCAGGAACTTCAAACCGGCACTAGGAAACAGACTGAGAAAGCAGAGAAAAAGTGTCTCCTGCAACCCGTTCCCTTCGTGCTAGATGAACGAACGTCTCTCCAGTTGCTCAGTTCTGAGACATAAGTGTGTGTGAAAGCCGCTCTTCACCAAGCTTGTTGGGAACACAAAGTTTCTTTTCAGTTGCAGTCTCCATTCCATACATATATATGGGGAGGTACTAGCTCCAACTCGGTTTGACAGTGAAAACTGCAGAAACTTCAAACCGGCACTAGGAAACAGACTGAGAAAGCAGAGAAAAAGTGTCTCCTGCAACCCGTTCCCTTGGTGCTAGATGAACGAACGTCTCTCCACTTGCTCAGTTCTGAGACATAAGTGTGTGTGAAAGCCGCTCTTCACAAAGCTTGTTGGGAACACAAAGTTTCTTTTCAGTTGCAAACTCCATTCCATACATATATATGGGGAGGTACTAGCTCCAACACGGTTTGACAGTGAAAACTGCAGGAACTTCAAACCAGCACTAAGAAACAGACTGAGAAAGCAGAGGAAAAGTGTCTCCTGCAACCCGTTCCCTTGGTGCTAGATGAACGAACGTGTCTCCACTTGCTCAGTTCTGAGACATAAGTGTGTGTGAAAGCCGCTCTTCAACAAGCTTGTTGGGAACACAAAGTTTCTTTTCAGTTGCAATCTCCATTCCATACATATATATGGGGAGGTACTAGCTCCAACTCGGTTTGACAGTGAAAACTGCAGGAACTTCAAACCGGCACTAGGAAACAGACTGAGAAAGCAGAGGAAAAGTGTCTCCTGCAACCCGTTCCCTTGGTGCTAGATGAACGAACGTCTCTCCCCTTGCTCAGTTCTGAGAGATAAGTGTGAGTGAAAGCCGTCCTTCACCTAGCTTGTTGGGAACACAAAGCTTCTTTTCAGTTGCAAACTCCATTCCATACATATATATGGGGAGGTACTAGCTCCAAATCGGTTTTACATTGAAAACTGCAGGAACTTCAAACCGGCACTAGGAAACAGACTGAGAAAGCAGAGAAAAAGTGTCTCCTGCAACCCGTTCCCTTGGTGCTAGATGAACGAACGTCTCTCCACTTGCTCAGTTCTGAGAGATAAGTGTGT
Source organism: Camelus dromedarius (assembly GCF_036321535.1). Taxonomy (NCBI): domain Eukaryota; kingdom Metazoa; phylum Chordata; class Mammalia; order Artiodactyla; family Camelidae; genus Camelus; species Camelus dromedarius. The sequence continues at coordinate 626,465 of NW_026989835.1, forward strand.
GTGAAAGCCTTCCTTAACCTAGCTTGTTGGGAACACAAAGCTTCTTTTCATTTGCAAACTCCATTCCATACATATATATGGGGAGGTACTAGCTCCAACTCGGTTTGACAGTGAAAACTGCAGGAACTTCAAACCGGCACTAGGAAACAGACTGAGAAAGCAGAGAAAAAGTGTCCCCTGCAACCCGCTCCCTTGGTGCTAGATGAACGAACGTCTCTCCACTTGCTCAGTTCTGAGACATAAGTGTGTGTGAAAGCCGCTCTTCACCAAGCTTGTTGGGAACACAAAGTTTCTTTTCAGTTGCAAACTCCATTCCATACATATATATGGGGAGGTACTAGCTCCAACTCGGTTTGACAGTGAAAACTGCAGGAACTTCAAACCGGCACTAGGAAACAGACTGAGAAAGCAGAGGAAAAGTGTCTCCTGCAACCCGTTCCCTTGGTGCTAGATGAACGAACGTCTCTCCACTTGCTCAGTTCTGAGACATAAGTGTGTGTGAAAGCCGCTCTTCACCAAGCTTGTTGGGAACACAAAGTTTCTTTTCAGTTGCAAACTCCATTCCATACATATATATGGGGAGGTACTAGCTCCAACTCGGTTTGACAGTGAAAACTGCAGGAACTTCAAACCGGCACTAGGAAACAGACTGAGAAGGCAGAGGAAAAGTGTCTCCTGCAACCCGTTCCCTTGGTGCTAGATGAACGAACGTCTCTCCACTTGCTCAGTTCTGAGACATAAGTGTGTGTGAAAGCCGCTCTTCACCAAGCTTGTTGGGAACACAAAGTTTCTTTTCAGTTGCAAACTCCATTCCATAAATATATATGGGGAGGTACAATCTCCAAATCGGTTTGACAGTGAAAACTGCAGGAACTTCAAACCGGCACTAGGAAACAGACTGAGAAAGCAGAGAAAAAGTGTCTCCTGCATACCGTTCCCTTGGTGCTAGATGAACGAACGTCTCTCCACTTGCTCAGTTCTGAGAGATAAGTGTGTTGAAAGCCAACCTTCACCTAGATTGTGGGGAACACAAAGTTTCTTTTCAGTTGCAAACTCCATTCCATACATATATATGGGGAGGTACAAGCTCCAACTCGGTTTGACAGTGAAAACTGCAGGAACTTCAAACCGGCACTAGGAAACAGACTGAGAAAGCAGAGAAAAAGTGTCTCCTGCAACCCGTTCCCTTGGTGCTAGATGAACGAAGGTCTCTCCACTTGCTCAGTTCTGAGAGATAAGTGTGTGTGAAAGCCGCTCTTCACCAAGCTTGTAGGGAACACAAAGTTTCTTTTCAGTTGCTAACTCCATTACATACATATATATGGGGAGGTACAAGCTCCAACTCGGTTTGACAGTGAAAACTGCAGGAACATCAAACCGGCACTAGGAATCAGACTGAGAAAGCAGTGAAAAAGTGTCTCCTGCAACCCGTTCCCTTGGTGCTAGATGAACGAACGTCTCTCCACTTGCTCAGTTCTGAGTGATAAGTGTGTGTGAAAGCCGTCCTTCAACTAGCTTGTTGGGAACACAAAGTTTCTTTACATTTGCAAACTCCATTCCATACATATAATGGGGAGGTACAAGCTCCAACTCGGTTTTACAGTGAAAACTGCAGGAACTTCAAACCGGCCCTAGGAAACAGACTGAGAATGCAGAGAAAAAGTGTCTCCTGCAACCCATTCCCTTGGTGCTAGATGAACGAACGTCTCTCCACTTGCTCAGTTCTGAGAGATGAGTGTGTGTGAAACCCGCACTTCATCCTAGCTTGTTGGGAACACAAAGTTTCTTTTCAGTTGAAAACTCCATTCCATACATATATATGGGGAGGTACAAGCTCCAACTCGGTTTGCAGTGAAAACTGCAGGAACTTCAAACCGGCACTAGGAAACAGACTGAGAAAGCAGAGAAAAAGTGTTTCCTGCAACCCGTTCCCTTGGTGCTAGATGAACGAACGTCTCTCCCCTTGCTCAGTTCTGAGAGATAAGTGTGTGTGAAAGCCGTCCTTCACCTAGCTTGTTGGGAACACAAAGTTTCTTTTCAGTTGCAAACTCCATTCCATACATATATATGGGGAGGTACTAGCTCCAACTCGGTTTGACAGTGAAAACTGCAGGAACTTCAAACCGGCACTAGGAAACAGACTGAGAAAGCAGAGAAAAAGTGTCTCCTGCAACCCGTTCCCTTGGTGCTAGATGAACGAACGTCTCTCCACTTGCTCAATTCTGAGAGATAAGTGTGTGTGAAAGCTGCTCTTCACCTAGATTGTGGGGAACACAAAGTTTCTTTTCAGTTGCAGTCTCCATTCCATACATATATATGGGGTGGTACAAGCTCCAACTCGGTTTGACAGTGAAAACTGCAGGAACTTCAAACCGGCACTAGGAAACAGACTGAGAAAGCAGAGAAAAAGTGTCTCCTGCAACCCGTTCCCTTGGTGCTAGATGAACGAACGTCTCTCCACTTGCTCAGTTCTGAGAGATAATTGTGTGTGAAAGCTGCTCTTCACCTAGATTGTGGGGAACACAAAGTTTCTTTTCAGTTGCAAACTCCATTCCATACATATATATGGGGAGGTACAAGCTCCAACTCGGTTTGACAGTGAAAACTGCAGGAACTTCAAACCGGCACTAGGAAACAGACTGAGAAAGCAGAGAAAAAGTGTCTCCTGCAACCAGTTCCCTTGGTGCTAGATGAACGAACATCTCCCACTTGCTAAGTTCTGAGAGATAAGTGTGTGTGAAAGCTGCTCTTCACCAAGCTTGTTGGGAACACAAAGTTTCTTTTCAGTTGCAAACTCCATTCCATACATATATAAGGGGAGGTACTAGCTCCAACTCGGTTTGACAGTGAAAATTGCAGGAACTTCAAACCGGCACTAGGAAACAGACTGAGAAAGCAGAGAAAAAGTGTCTCCTGCAACCCGTTCCCTTGGTGCTAGAGGAACGAACGTCTCTCCCCTTGCTCAGTTCTGAGAGATAAGTGTGTGTGAAAGCCGTCCTTCACCTAGCTTGTTGGGAACACAAAGTTTCTTTTCAGTTGCAAACTCCATTCCATACATATATATGGGGAGGTTCTAGCTCCAACTCGTTTTGACAGTGAAAACTGCAGGAACTTCAAACCGGCACTAGGAAACAGACTGAGAAAGCAGAGAAAAAGTGTCTCCTGCAACCCGTTCCCTTGGTGCTAGATGAACGAACGTCTCTCCACTTGCTCAGTTCTGAGAGATAAGTGTGTGTGAAAGCTGCTCTTCACCTAGATTGTGGGGAACACAAAGTTTCTTTTCAGTTGCAAACTCCATTCCATACATATATATGGGGAGGTACAAGTTCCAACTCGGTTTGATAGTGAAAACTGCAGGAACGTCAAACCGGCACTAGGAAACAGACTGAGAAAGCAGAGAAAAAGTGTCTCCTGCAACCCGTTCCCTTGGTGCTAGATGAACGAACGTCTCCCACTTGCTAAGTTCTGAGAGATAAGTGTGTGTGAAAGCTGCTCTTCACCAAGCTTGTTGGGAACACAAAGTTTCTTTTCAGTTGCAAACTCCATTCCATACATATATATGGGGAGGTACTAGCTCCAACTCGGTTTGACAGTGAAAACTGCAGGAACTTCAAACCGGCACTAGGAAAGAGACTGAGAAAGCAGAGAAAAAGTGTCCCCTGCAACCCGTTCCCTTGGTGCTAGATGAACGAAAGTCTCTCCACTTGCTCAGTTCTGAGAGATAAATGTGTGTGAAAGCCGTCCTTCACCTAGATTGTGGGGAACACAAAGTTTCTTTTCAGTTGCAAACTCCATTACATACATATATATGGGGAGGTACTAGCTCCAACTCGGTTTGACAGTGAAAACTGCAGGAACTACAAACCGGCCCTAGGAAACAGACAGAGAAAGCATAGAAAAAGTGTCTCCTGCAACCCGTTCCATTGGTGCTAGATGAACGAACGTCTCTCCACTTGCTCAGTTCTGAGAGATAAATGTGTGTGAAAGCCGTCCTTCACCTAACTTGTTTGGAACACAAAGTTTCTTTTCAGTTGCAAACTCCATTCCATACATATATATGGGGAGGTACTAGCTCCAACTCGGTTTGACAGTGAAAACCGCAGGAACTTCAAACCGGCACTAGGAAACAGACTGAGAAAGCAGAGAAAAAGTGTCTCCTGCAACCCGTTCCATTGGTGCTAGATGAACGAACGTCTCTCCACTTGCTCAGTTCTGAGACATAAGTGTGTGTGAAAGCCGCTCTTCACCAAGCTTGTTGGGAACACAAAGTTTCTTTTCAGTTGCAGTCTCCATTCCATACATATATATGGGGAGGTACTAGCTCCAACTCGGTTTGACAGTGAAAACTGCAGGAACTTCAAACCGGCACTAGGAAACAGACTGAGAAAGCAGAGAAAAAGTGTCTCCTGCAACCCGTTCCCTTGGTGCTTGATGAACGAACGTCTCCCACTTGCTAAGTTCTGAGAGATAAGTGTGTGTGAAAGCTGCTCTTCACCAAGCTTGTTGGGAACACAAAGTTTCTTTTCAGTTGCAAACTCCATTCCATACATATATAAGGGGAGGTACTAGCTCCAACTCGGTTTGACAGTGAAAACTGCAGGAACTTCAAACCGGCACTAGGAAAGAGACTGAGAAAGCAGAGAAAAAGTGTCTCCTGCAACCCGTTCCCTTGGTGCTAGATGAACGAACGTCTCTCCCCTTGCTCAGTTCTGAGAGATAAGTGTGTGTGAAAGCCGTCCTTCACCTAGCTTGTTGGGAACACAAAGTTTCTTTTCAGTTGCAAACTCCATTCCATACATATATATGGGGAGGTACTAGCTCCAACTCGGTTTGACAGTGAAAACTGCAGGAACTTCAAACCGGCACTAGGAAACAGACTGAGAAAGCAGAGAAAAAGTGTCTCCTGCAACCCGTTCCCTTGGTGCTAGATGAACGAACGTCTCTCCACTTGCTCAGTTCTGAGAGATAAGTGTGTGTGAAAGCTGCTCTTCACCTAGATTGTGGGGAACACAAAGTTTCTTTTCAGTTGCAAACTCCATTCCATACATATATATGGGGAGGTACAAGTTCCAACTCGGTTTGATAGTGAAAACTGCAGGAACGTCAAACCGGCACTAGGAAACAGACTGAGAAAGCAGAGAAAAAGTGTCTCCTGCAACCCGTTCCCTTGGTGCTAGATGAACGAACGTCTCCCACTTGCTAAGTTCTGAGAGATAAGTGTGTGTGAAAGCTGCTCTTCACCAAGCTTGTTGGGAACACAAAGTTTCTTTTCAGTTGCAAACTCCATTCCATACATATATATGGGGAGGTACTAGCTCCAACTCGGTTTGACAGTGAAAACTGCAGGAACTTCAAACCGGCACTAGGAAAGAGACTGTGAAAGCAGAGAAAAAGTGTCCCCTGCAACCCGTTCCCTTGGTGCTAGATGAACGAACGTCTCTCCACTTGCTCAGTTCTGAGAGATAAATGTGTGTGAAAGCCGTCCTTCACCTAGATTGTGGGGAACACAAAGTTTCTTTTCAGTTGCAAACTCCATTCCATACATATATATGGGGAGGTACTAGCTCCAACTCGGCTTTACAGTGAAAACTGCAGGAACTTCAAACCGGCCCTAGGAAACAGACTGAGAAAGCAGAGAAAATGTGTCTCCTGCAACCCGTTCCATTGGTGCTAGATGAACGAACGTCTCTCCACTTGCTCAGTTCTGAGTGATAAGTGTGTGTGAAAGCCGTCCTTCACCTAGCTTGTTTGGAACACAAAGTTTCTTTTCAGTTGCAAACTCCATTCCATACATATAATGGGGAGGTACAAGCTCCAACTCGGTTTTACAGTGAAAACTGCAGGAACTTCAAACCGGCCCTAGGAAACAGACTGAGAATGCAGAGAAAAAGTGTCTCCTGCAAACCATTCCCTTGGTGCTAGATGAACGAACGTCTCTCCACTTGCTCAGTTCTGAGAGATGAGTGTGTGTGAAACCCGCACTTCATCCTAGCTTGTTGGGAACACAAAGTTTCTTTTCAGTTGAAAACTCCATTCCATACATATATATGGGGAGGTACAAGCTCCAACTCGGTTTTACAGTGAAAACTGCAGGAACTTCATACCGGCCCTAGGAAACAGACTGAGAAAGCAGAGAAAAAGTTTCTCCTGCAACCCGTTCCCTTGGTGCTAGATGAACGAACGTCTCTCCACTTGTTCAGTTCTGAGAGATAAGTGTGTGTGAAAGCCGTCCTTCAACTAGTTTGTTGGGAACACAAAGTTTCTTTACAGTTGCAAACTCCATTCCATACATATATATGGGGAGGTACAAGCTCCAACTCGGTTTGCAGTGAAAACTGCAGGAACTTCAAACCGGCACTAGGAAACAGACTGAGAAAGCAGAGAAAAAGTGTCTCCTGCAACCCGTTCCCTTGGTGCTAGATGAACGAACGTCTCTCCCCTTGCTCAGTTCTGAGAGATAAGTGTGTGTGAAAGCCGTCCTTCACCTAGCTTGTTGGGAACACAAAGTTTCTTTTCAGTTGCAAACTCCATTCCATACATATATATGGGGAGGTACTAGCTCCAACTCGGTTTGACAGTGAAAACTGCAGGAACTTCAAACCGGCACTAGGAAACAGACTGAGAAAGCAGAGAAAAAGTGTCTCCTGCAACCCGTTCCCTTGGTGCTAGATGAACGAACGTCTCTCCACTTGCTCAATTCTGAGAGATAAGTGTGTGTGAAAGCTGCTCTTCACCTAGATTGTGGGGAACACAAAGTTTCTTTTCAGTTGCAGTCTCCATTCCATACATATATATGGGGTGGTACAAGCTCCAACTCGGTTTGACAGTGAAAACTGCAGGAACTTCAAACCGGCACTAGGAAACAGACTGAGAAAGCAGAGAAAAAGTGTCTCCTGCAACCCGTTCCCTTGGTGCTAGATGAACGAACGTCTCTCCACTTGCTCAGTTCTGAGAGATAATTGTGTGTGAAAGCTGCTCTTCACCTAGATTGTGGGGAACACAAAGTTTCTTTTCAGTTGCAAACTCCATTCCATACATATACATGGGGAGGTACAAGCTCCAACTCGGTTTGACAGTGAAAACTGCAGGAACTTCAAACCGGCACTAGGAAACAGACTGAGAAAGCAGAGAAAAAGTGTCTCCTGCAACCAGTTCCCTTGGTGCTAGATGAACGAACATCTCCCACTTGCTAAGTTCTGAGAGATAAGTGTGTGTGAAAGCTGCTCTTCACCAAGCTTGTTGGGAACACAAAGTTTCTTTTCAGTTGCAAACTCCATTCCATACATATATAAGGGGAGGTACTAGCTCCAACTCGGTTTGACAGTGAAAATTGCAGGAACTTCAAACCGGCACTAGGAAACAGACTGAGAAAGCAGAGAAAAAGTGTCTCCTGCAACCCGTTCCCTTGGTGCTAGAGGAACGAACGTCTCTCCCCTTGCTCAGTTCTGAGAGATAAGTGTGTGTGAAAGCCGTCCTTCACCTAGCTTGTTGGGAACACAAAGTTTCTTTTCAGTTGCAAACTCCATTCCATACATATATATGGGGAGGTTCTAGCTCCAACTCGGTTTGACAGTGAAAACTGCAGGAACTTCAAACCGGCACTAGGAAACAGACTGAGAAAGCAGAGAAAAAGTGTCTCCTGCAACCCGTTCCCTTGGTGCTAGATGAACGAACGTCTCTCCACTTGCTCAGTTCTGAGAGATAAATGTGTGTGAAAGCTGCTCTTCACCTAGATTGTGGGGAACACAAAGTTTCTTTTCAGTTGCAAACTCCATTCCATACATATATATGGGGAGGTACAAGTTCCAACTCGGTTTGATAGTGAAAACTGCAGGAACGTCAAACCGGCACTAGGAAACAGACTGAGAAAGCAGAGAAAAAGTGTCTCCTGCAACCCGTTCCCTTGGTGCTAGATGAACGAACGTCTCCCACTTGCTAAGTTCTGAGAGATAAGTGTGTGTGAAAGCTGCTCTTCACCAAGCTTGTTGGGAACACAAAGTTTCTTTTCAGTTGCAAACTCCATTCCATACATATATATGGGGAGGTACTAGCTCCAACTCGGTTTGACAGTGAAAACTGCAGGAACTTCAAACCGGCACTAGGAAAGAGACTGAGAAAGCAGAGAAAAAGTGTCCCCTGCAACCCGTTCCCTTGGTGCTAGATGAACGAAAGTCCCTCCACTTGCTCAGTTCTGAGAGATAAATGTGTGTGAAAGCCGTCCTTCACCTAGATTGTGGGGAACACAAAGTTTCTTTTCAGTTGCAAACTCCATTACATACATATATATGGGGAGGTACTAGCTCCAACTCGGTTTGACAGTGAAAACTGCAGGAACTTCAAACCGGCCCTAGGAAACAGACTGAGAAAGCATAGAAAAAGTGTCTCCTGCAACCCGTTCCATTGGTGCTAGATGAACGAACGTCTCTCCACTTGCTCAGTTCTGAGAGATAAATGTGTGTGAAAGCCGTCCTTCACCTAACTTGTTTGGAACACAAAGTTTCTTTTCAGTTGCAAACTCCATTCCATACATATATATGGGGAGGTACTAGCTCCAACTCGGTTTGACAGTGAAAACTGCAGGAACTTCAAACCGGCACTAGGAAACAGACTGAGAAAGCAGAGAAAAAGTGTCTCCTGCAACCCGTTCCATTGGTGCTAGATGAACGAACGTCTCTCCACTTGCTCAGTTCTGAGACATAAGTGTGTGTGAAAGCCGCTCTTCACCAAGCTTGTTGGGAACACAAAGTTTCTTTTCAGTTGCAGTCTCCATTCCATACATATATATGGGGAGGTACTAGCTCCAACTCGGTTTGACAGTGAAAACTGCAGGAACTTCAAACCGGCACTAGGAAACAGAATGAGAAAGCAGAGAAAAAGTGTCTCCTGCAACCCGTTCCCTTGGTGCTTGATGAACGAACGTCTCCCACTTGCTAAGTTCTGAGAGATAAGTGTGTGTGAAAGCTGCTCTTCACCAAGCTTGTTGGGAACACAAAGTTTCTTTTCAGTTGCAAACTCCATTCCATACATATATAAGGGGAGGTACTAGCTCCAACACGGTTTGACAGTGAAAACTGCAGGAACTTCAAACCGGCACTAGGAAAGAGACTGAGAAAGCAGAGAAAAAGTGTCTCCTGCAACCCGTTCCCTTGGTGCTAGATGAACGAACGTCTCTCCCCTTGCTCAGTTCTGAGAGATAAGTGTGTGTGAAAGCCGTCCTTCACCTAGCTTGTTGGGAACACAAAGTTTCTTTTCAGTTGCAAACTCCATTCCATACATATATATGGGGAGGTACTAGCTCCAACTCGGTTTGACAGTGAAAACTGCAGGAACTTCAAACCGGCACTAGGAAACAGACTGAGAAAGCAGAGAAAAAGTGTCTCCTGCAACCCGTTCCCTTGGTGCTAGATGAACGAACGTCTCTCCACTTGCTCAGTTCTGAGAGATAAGTGTGTGTGAAAGCTGCTCTTCACCTAGATTGTGGGGAACACAAAGTTTCTTTTCAGTTGCAAACTCCATTCCATACATATATATGGGGAGGTACAAGTTCCAACTCGGTTTGATAGTGAAAACTGCAGGAACGTCAAACCGGCACTAGGAAACAGACTGAGAAAGCAGAGAAAAAGTGTCTCCTGCAACCCGTTCCCTTGGTGCTAGATGAACGAACGTCTCCCACTTGCTAATTTCTGAGAGATAAGTGTGTGTGAAAGCTGCTCTTCACCAAGCTTGTTGGGAACACAAAGTTTCTTTTCAGTTGCAAACTCCATTCCATACATATATATGGGGAGGTACTAGCTCCAACTCGGTTTGACAGTGAAAAATGCAGGAACTTCAAACCGGCACTAGGAAACAGACTGAGAAAGCAGAGAAAAAGTGTCTCCTGCAACCCGTTCCCTTGGTGCTAGATGAACGAACGTCTCTCCAATTGCTCAGTTCTGAGACAGAAGTGTGTGTGAAAGCCGCTCTTCACCAAGCTTGTTGGGAACACAAAGTTTCTTTTCAGTTGCAAACTCCATTCCATACATATATATGGGGAGGTACTAGCTCCAACACGGTTTGACAGTGAAAACTGCAGGAACTTCAAACCAGCACTAGGAAACACACTGAGAAAGCAGAGGAAAAGTGTCTCCTGCAACCCGTTCCCTTGGTGCTAGATGAACGAACGTGTCTCCACTTGCTCAGTTCTGAGACATAAGTGTGTGTGAAAGCCGCTCTTCAACAAGCTTGTTGGGAACACAAAGTTTCTTTTCAGTTGCAATCTCCATTCCATATATATATATGGGGAGGTAGTAGCTCCAACTCGGTTTGACAGTGAAAACTGCAGGAACTTCAAACCGGCACTAGGAAACAGACTGAGAAAGCAGAGGAAAAGTGTCTCCTGCAACCCGTTCCCTTGGTGCTAGATGAACGAACGTCTCTCCACTTGCTCAGTTCTGAGAGATAAGTGTGTTGAAAGCCATCCTTCACCTAAATTGTGGGGAACACAAAGTTTCTTTTCAGTTGCAAACTCCATTCCATACATATATATGGGGAGGTACTAGCTCCAACTCGGTTTGACAGTGAAAACTGCAGGAACTTCAAACCGGCACTAGGAAACAGACTGAGAAAGCAGAGAAAAAGTGTCTCCTGCAACCCGTTCTCTTGGTGCTAGATGAACGAACGTCTCTCCACTTGCTCAGTTCTGAGACATAAGTGTGTGTGAAAGCCGCTCTTCACCAAGCTTGTTGGGAACACAAAGTTTCTTTTCAGTTGCAGTCTCCATTCCATACATATATATGGGGAGGTACTAGCTCCAACTCGGTTTGACAGTGAAAACTGCAGGAACTTCAAACCGGCACTAGGAAACAGACTGAGAAAGCAGAGAAAAAGTGTCTCCTGCAACCCGTTCCCTTCGTGCTAGATGAACGAACGTCTCTCCACTTGCTCAGTTCTGAGACATAAGTGTGTGTGAAAGCCGCTCTTCACCAAGCTTGTTGGGAACACAAAGTTTCTTTTCAGTTGCAAACTCCATTCCATACATATATATGGGGAGGTACTAGCTCCAACTCGGTTTGACAGTGAAAACTGCAGGAACTTCAAACCGGCACTAGGAAACAGACTGAGAAAGCAGAGGAAAAGTGTCTCCTGCAACCCGTTCCCTTGGTGCTAGATGAACGAACGTCTCTCCACTTGCTCAGTTCTGAAACATAAGTGTGTGTGAAAGCCGCACTTCACCAAGCTTGTTGGGAACACAAAGTTTCTTTTCAGTTGCAAACTCCATTCCATACATATATATGGGGAGGGACTAGCTCCAACTCGGTTTGACAGTGAAAACTGCAGGAACTTCAAACCGGCACTAGGAAACAGACTGAGAAGGCAGAGGAAAAGTGTCTCCTGCAACCCGTTCCCTTGGTGCTAGATGAACGAACGTCTCTCCACTTGCTCAGTTCTGAGACATAAGTGTGTGTGAAAGCCGCTCTTCACCAAGCTTGTTGGGAAAACAAAGTTTCTTTTCAGTTGCAAACTCCATTCCATACATATATATATGGGGAGGTACTAGCTCCAACTCGGTTTGACAGGGAAAACTGCAGGAACTTCAAACCGGCACTAGGAAACAGACTGAGAAAGCAGAGGAAAAGTGTCTCCTGCAACCCGTTCCCTTGGTGCTAGATGAACGAACGTCTCTCCACTTGCTCAGTTCTGAGACATAATTGTGTGTGAAAGCCGCTCTTCACCAAGCTTGTTGGGAACACAAAGTTTCTTTTCAGTTGCAAACTCCATTCCATACATATATATGGGGAGGTACTAGCTCCAACTCGGTTTGACAGTGAAAACTGCAGGAACTTCAAACCGGCACTAGGAAACAGACTGAGAAAGCAGAGGAAAAGTGTCTCCTGCAACCCGTTCCCTTGGTGCTAGATGAACGAACGTCTCTCCACTTGCTCAGTTCTGAGAGATAAGTGTGAGTGAAAGCCGTCCTTCACCTTGCTTGTTGGGAACACAAAGCTTCTTTTCAGTTGCAAACTCCATTCCATACATATATATGGGGAGGTACTAGCTCCAACTCGGTTTTACATTGAAAACTGCAGGAACTTCAAACCGGCACTAGGAAACAGACTGAGAAAGCAGAGAAAAAGTGTCTCCTGCAACCCGTTCCCTTGGTGCTAGATGAACGAACGTCTCTCCACTTGCTCAGTTCTGAGAGATAAGTGTGTGTGAAAGCCTTCGTTAACCTAGCTTGTTGGGAACACAAAGCTTCTTTTCATTTGCAAACTCCATTCCATACATATATATGGGGAGGTACTAGCTCCAACTCTGTTTGACAGTGAAAACTGCAGGAACTTCAAACCGGCACTAGGAAAGAGACTGAGAAAGCAGAGAAAAAGTGTCTCCTGCAACCCGTTCCCTTGGTGCTAGATGAACGAACGTCTCTCCACTTGCTCAGTTCTGAGAGATAAGTGTGTTGAAAGCCATCCTTCACCTAAATTGTGGGGAACACAAAGTTTCTTTTCAGTTGCAAACTCCATTCCATACATATATATGGGGAGGTACTAGCTCCAACTCGGTTTGACAGTGAAAACTGCAGGAACTTCAAACCGGCACTAGGAAACAGACTGAGAAACAGAGAAAAAGTATCTCCTGCAACCCGTTCCCTTGGTGCTAGATGAACGAAAGTCTCTCCACTTGCTCAGTTCTGAGACATAAGTGTGTGTGAAAGCCGCTCTTCACCAAGCTTGTTGGGAACACAAAGTTTCTTTTCAGTTGCAGTCTCCATTCCATACATATATATGGGGAGGTACTAGCTCCAACTCGGTTTGACAGTGAAAACTGCAGGAACTTCAAACCGGCACTAGGAAACAGACTGAGAAAGCAGAGAAAAAGTGTCTCCTGCAACCCGTTCCCTTGGTGCTAGATGAACGAACGTCTCTCCACTTGCTCAGTTCTGAGACATAAGTGTGTGTGAAAGCCACTCTTCACCAAGCTTGTTGGGAACACAAAGTTTCTTTTCAGTTGCAAACTCCATTCCATACATATATATGGGGAGGTACTAGCTCCAACTCGGTTTGACAGTGAAAACTGCAGGAACTTCAAACCGGCACTAGGAAACAGACTGAGAAAGCAGAGGAAAAGTGTCTCCTGCAACCCGTTCCCTTGGTGCTAGATGAACGAACGTCTCTCCACTTGCTCAGTTCTGAGACATAAGTGTGTGTGAAAGCCGCTCTTCACCAAGCTTGTTGGGAACACAAAGTTTCTTTTCAGTTGCAAACTCCATTCTATACATATATATGGGGAGGTACTAGCTCCAACTCGGTTTGACAGTGAAAACTGCAGGAACTTCAAACCGGCACTAGGAAACAGACTGAGAAAGCAGAGGAAAAGTGTCTCCTGCAAACCGTTCCCTTGGTGCTAGATGAACGAACGTCTCTCCACTTGCTCAGTTCTGAGAGATAAGTGTGTGTGAAAGCCGCTCTTCACCAAGCTTGTTGGGAACACAAAGTTTCTTTTCAGTTGCAGTCTCCATTCCATACATATATATGGGGAGGTACTAGCTCCAACACGGTTTGACAGTGAAAACTGCAGGAACTTCAAACCGGCACTAGGAAACAGACTGAGAAAGCAGAGGAAAAGTGTCTCCTGCAACCCGTTCCCTTGGTGCTAGATGAACGAACGTCTCTCCACTTGCTCAGTTCTGAGACATAAGTGTGTGTGAAAGCCGCTCTTCACCAAGCTTGTTGGGAACACAAAGTTTCTTTTCAGTTGCAGTCTCCATTCCATACATATATATGGGGAGGTACTAGCTCCAACTCGGTTTGACAGTGAAAACTGCAGGAACTTCAAACCGGCACTAGGAAACAGACTGAGAAAGCAGAGAAAAAGTGTCTCCTGCAACCCGTTCCCTTGGTGCTAGATGAACGAACGTCTCTCCACTTGCTCAGTTCTGAGACATAAGTGTGTGTGAAAGCCGCTCTTCACCAAGCTTGTTGGGAACACAAAGTTTCTTTTCAGTTGCAAACTCCATTCCATACATATATATGGGGAGGTACTAGCTCCAACTCGGTTTGACAGTGAAAACTGCAGGAACTTCAAACCGGCACTAGGAAACAGACTGAGAAAGCAGAGGAAAAGTGTCTCCTGCTACCCGTTCCCTTGGTGCTAGATGAACGAACGTCTCTCCACTTGCTCAGTTCTGAGACATAAGTGTGTGTGAAAGCCGCTCTTCACCAAGCTTGTTGGGAACACAAAGTTTCTTTTCAGTTGCAAACTCCATTCCATACATATATATGGGGAGGTACTAGCTCCAACTCGGTTTGACAGTGAAAACTGCAGGAACTTCAAACCGGCACTAGGAAACAGACTGAGAAAGCAGAGGAAAAGTGTCTCCTGCTACCCGTTCCCTTGGTGCTAGATGAACGAACGTCTCTCCACTTGCTCAGTTCTGAGAGATAAGTGTGAGTGAAAGCCGTCCTTCACCTAGCTTGTTGGGAACAGAAAGCTTCTTTTCAGTTGCAAACTCCATTCCATACATATATATGGGGAGGTACTAGCTCCAACTCTGTTTGACAGTGAAAACTGCAGGAACTTCAAACCGGCACTAGGAAACAGACTGAGAATGCAGAGAAAAAGTGTCTCCTGCAACCCGTTCCCTTGGTGCTAGATGAACGAACGTCTCTCCACTTGCTCAGTTCTGAGAGATAAGTGTGTGTGAAAGCCGCTCTTCACCTAGTTTGTTGGGAAAACAAAGTTTCTTTTCAGTTGCAAACTCCATTCCATACATATATATGGGGAGGTCCTAGCTCCAACTCGGTTTTACAGTGAAAACTGCAGGAACTTCAAACCGGCACTAGGAAACAGACTGAGAAAGCAGAGAAAATGTGTCTCCTGCCACCCGTTCCCTTGGTGCTAGATGAACGAACGTCTCTCCACTTGCTCAGTTCTGAGAGATAATTGTGTGTGAAAGCCGTCCTTCACATAGCTTGTTGGGAACACAAAGCTTATTTTCAGTTGCAAACTCCATTCTATACATATATATGCGGAGGTACAAGCTCCAACTCTGTTTGACAGTGAAAACTGCAGGAACTTCAAACCGGCACTAGGAAACAGACTGAGAAAGCAGAGAAAAAGTGTCTCCTGCAACCCGTTCCCTTGGTGCTAGATGAACGAACGTCTCTCCACTTGCTCAGTTCCGAGAGATAAGTGTGTGTGAAAGCCGTCCTTCACCTAGCTTGTTGGGAACACAAAGTTTCTTTTCAGTTGCAAACTCCATTCCATACATATATATGGGGAGGTACAAGCTCCAACCCTGTTTGACAGTGAAAACTGCAGGAACTTCAAACCGGCACTAGGAAACAGACTGAGAAACAGAGAAAAAGTGTCTCCTGCAACCCGTTCCCTTGGTGCTAGATGAACGAACGTCTCTCCACTTGCTCAGTTCTGAGAGATAAGTGTGTGTGAAAGCCGTCCTTCACCTAGCTTGTTGGGAACACAAAGCTTCTTTTCAGTTGCAAACTCCATTCCATACATATATATGGGGATGTACAAGCTCCAACTCGGTTTTACACTGAAAACTGCAGGAACTTCAAACAGGCACTAGGAAACAGACTGAGAAAGCAGAGAAAAAGTGTCTCCTGCAACCCGTTCCCTTGGTGCTAGATGAACGAACGTCTCTCCACTTGCTCAGTCTGAGAGATATGTGTGTGTGAAAGCCGCTCTTCACATAGCTTGTTGGGAACACAAAGTTTCTTTTCAGTTGCAAACTCCATTCCATACATATATATGGGGAGGTTCAAGCTCCAAATCGGTTTGACAGTGAAAACTGCAGGAACATCAAACAGGCACTAGGAAACAGACAGAGAATGCAGAGAAAAATTGTCTCCTGCAACCCGTTCCCTTGGTGCTAGATGAACGAACTTCTCTCCACTTACTCAGTTCCGACAGATAAGTGTGTGTGAAAGCCGTCCTTCAACTAGCTTGTTGGGAATACAAAGTTTCTTTTCAGTTGCAAACTCCATTCCATACATATATATGTGGAGGTACAAGCTACAACTCGGTTTTACACTGAAAACTGCAGGAACTTCAAACCGGCACTAGGAAACAGACTGAGAAATCAGAGGAAAAGTATCTCCTGCAACCCGTTCCCTTGGTGCTAGATGAACGAAAGTCTCTCCACTTCCTCAGTTCTGAGAGATAAGTGTGTGTGAAAGCCGTCGTTCACCTAGCTTGTTGGGAACAATAAGTTTCTTTTCAGTTGCTAACTTCAGTCCATACATATATATGGGGAGGTACAAGCTCCAACTCTGTTTGACAGTGAAAACTGCAGGAACTTCAAACCGGCACTAGGAAACAGACTGAGAAAGCAGAGGAAAAGTGTCTCCTGCAACCCGTTCCCTTGGTGCTAGATGAACGAACGTCTCTCCACTTGCTCAGTTCTGAGACATAAGTGTGTGTGAAAGCCGCTCTTCACCAAGCTTGTTGGGAACACAAAGTTTCTTTTCAGTTGCAAACTCCATTCCATACATATATATGGGGAGGTACTAGCTCCAACTCGGTTTGACAGTGAAAACTGCAGGAACTTCAAACCGGCACTAGGAAACAGACTGAGAAAGCAGAGGAAAAGTGTCTCCTGCAACCCGTTCCCTTGGTGCTAGATGAACGAACGTCTCTCCACTTGCTCAGTTCTGAGAGATAAGTGTGAGTGAAAGCCGTCCTTCACCTAGCTTGTTGGGAACAGAAAGCTTCTTTTCAGTTGCAAACTCCATTCCATACATATATATGGGGAGGTACTAGCTCCAACTCTGTTTGACAGTGAAAACTGCAGGAACTTCAAACCGGCACTAGGAAACAGACTGAGAATGCAGAGAAAAAGTGTCTCCTGCAACCCGTTCCCTTGGTGCTAGATGAACGAACGTCTCTCCACTTGCTCAGTTCTGAGAGATAAGTGTGTGTGAAAGCCGCTCTTCACCTAGTTTGTTGGGAAAACAAAGTTTCTTTTCAGTTGCAAACTCCATTCCATACATATATATGGGGAGGTCCTAGCTCCAACTCGGTTTTACAGTGAAAACTGCAGGAACTTCAAACCGGCACTAGGAAACAGACTGAGAAAGCAGAGAAAATGTGTCTCCTGCCACCCGTTCCCTTGGTGCTAGATGAACGAACGTCTCTCCACTTGCTCAGTTCTGAGAGATAATTGTGTGTGAAAGCCGTCCTTCACCTAGCTTGTTGGGAACACAAAGCTTATTTTCAGTTGCAAACTCCATTCTATACATATATATGCGGAGGTACAAGCTCCAACTCTGTTTGACAGTGAAAACTGCAGGATCTTCAAACCGGCACTAGGAAACAGACTGAGAAAGCAGAGAAAAAGTGTCTCCTGCAACCCGTTCCCTTGGTGCTAGATGAACGAACGTCTCTCCACTTGCTCAGTTCCGAGAGATAAGTGTGTGTGAAAGCCGTCCTTCACCTAGCTTGTTGGGAACACAAAGTTTCTTTTCAGTTGCAAACTCCATTCCATACATATATATGGGGAGGTACAAGCTCCAACCCTGTTTGACAGTGAAAACTGCAGGAACTTCAAACCGGCACTAGGAAACAGACTGAGAAACAGAGAAAAAGTGTCTCCTGCAACCCGTTACCTTGGTGCTAGATGAACGAACGTCTCTCCACTTGCTCAGTTCTGAGAGATAAGTGTGTGTGAAAGCCGTCCTTCACCTAGCTTGTTGGGAACACAAAGCTTCTTTTCAGTTGCAAACTCCATTCCATACATATATATGGGGATGTACAAGCTCCAACTCGGTTTTACACTGAAAACTGCAGGAACTTCAAACAGGCACTAGGAAACAGACTGAGAAAGCAGAGAAAAAGTGTCTCCTGCAACCCGTTCCCTTGGTGCTAGATGAACGAACGTCTCTCCACTTGCTCAGTCTGAGAGATATGTGTGTGTGAAAGCCGCTCTTCACATAGCTTGTTGGGAACACAAAGTTTCTTTTCAGTTGCAAACTCCATTCCATACATATATATGGGGAGGTTCAAGCTCCAAATCGGTTTGACAGTGAAAACTGCAGGAACATCAAACAGGCACTAGGAAACAGACAGAGAATGCAGAGAAAAATTGTCTCCTGCAACCCGTTCCCTTGGTGCTAGATGAACGAACTTCTCTCCACTTACTCAGTTCCGACAGATAAGTGTGTGTGAAAGCCGTCCTTCAACTAGCTTGTTGGGAATACAAAGTTTCTTTTCAGTTGCAAACTCCATTCCATACATATATATGTGGAGGTACAAGCTACAACTCGGTTTTACACTGAAAACTGCAGGAACTTCAAACCGGCACTAGGAAACAGACTGAGAAATCAGAGGAAAAGTATCTCCTGCAACCCGTTCCCTTGGTGCTAGATGAACGAAAGTCTCTCCACTTCCTCAGTTCTGAGAGATAAGTGTGTGTGAAAGCCGTCGTTCACCTAGCTTGTTGGGAACAATAAGTTTCTTTTCAGTTGCTAACTTCAGTCCATACATATATATGGGGAGGTACAAGCTCCAACTCTGTTTGACAGTGAAAACTGCAGGAACTTCAAACCGGCACTAGGAAACAGACTGAGAAACAGAGAAAAAGTGTCTCCTGCAACCCGTTCCCTTGGTGCTAGATGAACGAACGTCTCTCCACTTGCTCAGTTCTGAGAGATAAGTGTGTGTGAAAGCCGTCCTTCACCTAGCTTGTTGGGAACACAAAGCTTCTTTTCAGGTGCAAACTCCATTTAATACATATATATGGGGATGTACAAGCTCCAACTCGGTTTTACACTGAAAACTGCAGGAACTTCAAACAGGCACTAGGAAACAGACTGAGAAAGCAGAGAAAAAGTGTCTCCTGCAACCCGTTCCCTTTGTGCTAGATGAACGAACGTCTCTCCACTTGCTCAGTCTGAGAGATAAGTGTGTGTGAAAGCCGCTCTTCGCATAGCTTGTTGGGAACACAAAGTTTATTTTCAGTTGCAAACTCCATTCCATACATATATATGGGGAGGTTCAAGCTCCAAATCGGTTTGACAGTGAAAACTGCAGGAACTTCAAACAGGCACTAGGAAACAGACTGAGAAAGCAGAGAAAAAGTGTCTCCTTCAACCCTTTCCCTTGGTGCTAGATGAACGAACGTCTCTCCACTTGCTCAGTTCTGAGAGATAAGTGTGTGTGAAAGCCGTCCTTCACCTAGTTTGTTGGGAACACAAAGTTTCTTTTCAGTTGCAAACTCCATTCCATAAATATATATGGGGAGGTACAAGCTCCAAATCGGTTTGACAGTGAAAACTGCAGGAACTTCAAACCGGCACTAGGAATCAGACTGAGAAAGCAGAGAAAAAGTGTCTCCTGCATCCCGTTCCCTTGGTGCTAGATGAACGAACGTCTCTCCACTTGCTCAGTTCTGAGAGATAAGTGTGTTGAAAGCCATCCTTCACCTAGATTGTGGGGAACACAAAGTTTCTTTTCAGTTGCAAACTCCATTCCATACATATATATGGGGAGGTACAAGCTCCAACACGGTTTGACAGTGAAAACTGCAGGAAATTCAAACCGGCACTAGGAAACAGACTGAGAAAGCAGAGAAAAAGTGTCTCCTGCAACCCGTTCCCTTGGTGCTAGATGAACGAAGGTTTCTCCACTTGCTCAGTTCTGAGAGATAAGTGTGTGTGAAAGCCGCTCTTCACCAAGCTTGTAGGGAATACAAAGTTTCTTTTCAGTTGCAAACTCCATTCCATACATATATATGGGGAGGTACAAGCTCCAACTCGGTTTGACAGTGAAAACTGCAGGAACATCAAACCGGCACTAGGAATCAGACTGAGAAAGCAGTGAAAAAGTGTCTCCTGCAACCCGTTCCCTTGGTGCTAGATGAACGAACGTCTCTCCACTTCCTCAGTTCTGAGTGATAAGTGTGTGTGAAAGCCGTCCTTCAACTAGCTTGTTGGGAACACAAAGTTTCTTTTCAGTTGCAAACTCCATTCCATACATATAATGGGGAGGTACAAGCTCCAACTCGGTTTTACAGTGAAAACTGCAGGAACTTCAAACCGGCCCTAGGAAACAGACTGAGAATGCAGAGAAAAAGTGTCTCCTGCAACCCATTCCCTTGGTGCTAGATGAACGAAGGTCTCTCCACTTGCTCAGTTCTGAGAGATGAGTGTGTGTGAAAGCCGCACTTCATCCTAGCTTGTTGGGAACACAAAGTTTCTTTTCAGTTGAAAACTCCATTCCATACATATATATGGGGAGGTACAAGCTCCAACTCGTTTTTACAGTGAAAACTGCAGGAACTTCATACCGGCCCTAGGAAACAGACTGAGAAAGCAGAGAAAAAGTTTCTCCTGCAACCCGTTCCCTTGGTGCTAGATGAACGAACGTCTCTCCACTTGCTCAGTTCTGAGTGATAAGTGTGTGTGAAAGCCGTCCTTCAACTAGTTTGTTGGGAACACAAAGTTTCTTTTCAGTTGCAAACTCCATTCCATACATATATATGGGGAGGTACAAGCTCCAACTCGATTTTACAGTGAAAACTGCAGGAACTTCAAACCGGCACTAGGAAACAGACTGAGAAAGCAGAGAAAAAGTGTCTCCTGCAACCCGTTCCCTTGGTGCTAGATGAACGAACGTCTCTCCACTTGCTCAGTTCCGAGAGATATGTGTGTGTGAAAGCCGTCCTTCAACTAGCTTGTTGGGAACACAAAGTTTCTTTTCAGTTGCAAACTCCATTCCATACATATATATGTGGAGGTACAAGCTCCAACTCTGTTTGACAGTGAAAACTGCAGGAACTTCAAACCGGCACTAGGAAACAGACTGAGAAACAGAGAAAAAGTGTCTCCTGCAACCCGTTCCCTTGGTGCTAGATGAACGAACGTCTCTCCACTTGCTCAGTTCTGAGAGATAAGTGTGTGTGAAAGCCGTCCTTCACCTAGCTTTTTGGGAACAAAAAGTTACTTTTCAGTTGCAAACTCCATTCCATACATATATATGGGGAGGTACTAACTCCAACTCGGTTTTACACTGAAAACTGCAAGAACTTCAAACCGGCAGTAGGAAACAGACTGAGGAAGCAGAGAAAAAGTGTCTCCTGCAACCCGTTCCCTTGGTGCTAGATGAACGAACGTCTCTCCACTTGCTCAGTTCTGAGAGATAAGTGTGTGTGAAAGCCGTACTTCACCTAGCTTGTTGGGAACACAAAGTTTCTTTTCAGTTGCAAACTCCATTCCATACATATATATGGGGAGGTACAAGTTCCAAATCGGTTTGACAGTGAAAACTGCAGGAACTTCAAACCGGCACTAGGAAACAGACTGAGAAAGCAGAGAAATGTGTCTCCTGCAACCCGTTCCCTTGGTGCTAGATGAACGAACGTCTCTCCACTTGCTCAGTTCCGAGAGATAAGTGTGTGTGAAAGCCGTCCTTCAACTAGCTTGTTGGGAACACAAAGTTTCTTTTCAGTTGCAAACTCCATTCCATACATATATATGTGGAGGTACAAGCTCCAAATCAGTTTTACACTGAAAACTGCAGGAACTCAAACCGGCCCTAGGAAACAGACTGAGAAAGCAGAGAAAAAGTATCTCCTGCAACCCGTTCCCTTGGTGCTAGATGAACGAACGTCTCTCCACTTGCTCAGTTCTGAGAGGAAAGTGTGTGTGAAAGCTGCTCTTCACCTAGATTGTGGGGAACACAAAGTTTCTTTTCAGTTGCAAACTCCATTCCATACATATATATGGGGAGGTACAAGCTCCAACTCGGTTTGACAGTGAAAACTGCAGGAACTTCAAACCGGCACTAGGAAACAGACTGAGAAAGCAGAGAAAAAGTGTCTCCTGCAACCCGTTCCCTTGGTGCTAGATGAACGAACGTCTCTCCACTTGCTCAGTTCCGAGAGATAAGTGTGTGTGAAAGCCGTCCTTCAACTAGCTTGTTGGGAACACAAAGTTTCTTTTCAGTTGCAAACTCCATTCCATACATATATATGTGGAGGTACAAGCTCCAACTCAGTTTTACACTGAAAACTGCAGGAACTTCAAACCGGCCCTAGGAAACAGACTGAGAAAGCAGAGAAAAAGTATCTCCTGCAACCCGTTCCCTTGGTGCTAGATGAACGAACGTCTCTCCCCTTGCTCAGTTCTGAGAGATAAGTGTGTGTGAAAGCCGTCCTTCACCTAGCTTGTTGGGAACACAAAGTTTCTTTTCAGTTGCAAACTCCATTCCATACATATATATGGGGAGGTACTAGCTCCAACTCGGTTTCACAGTGAAAACTGCAGGAACTTCAAACCGGCACTAGGAAACAGACTGAGAAAGCAGAGAAAAAGTGTCTAATGCAACACGTTCCCTTGGTGCTAGATGAACGAAAGTCTCTCCACTTGCTCAGTTCTGAGAGGTAAGTGTGTGTGAAAGCTGCTCTTCACCTAGATTGTGGGTAACACAAAGTTTCTTTTCAGTTGCAAACTCCATTCCATACATATATATGGGGAGGTACAAGCTCCAACTCGGTTTGACAGTGAAAAATGCAGGAACTTCAAACCGGCACTAGGAAACAGACTGAGAAAGCAGAGAAAAAGTGTCTCCTGCAACCCGTTCCCTTGGTGCTAGATGAACGAACGTCTCTCCACTTGCTCAGTTCTGAGAGATAAGTGTGTGTGAAAGCTGCTCTTCACCTAGATTGTGGGGAACACAAAGTTTCTTTTCAGTTGCAAACTCCATTCCATACATATATATGGGGAGGTACAAGCTCCAACTCGGTTTGACAGTGAAAACTGCAGGAACTTCAAACCGGCACTAGGAAACAGACTGAGAAAGCAGAGAAAAAGTGTCTCCTGCAACCCGTTCCCTTGGTGCTAGATGAACGAACGTCTCCCACTTGCTAAGTTCTGAGAGATAAGTGTGTGTGAAAGCTGCTCTTCACCAAGCTTGTTGTGAACTCAAAGTTTCTTTTCAGTTGCAAACTCCATTCCATACATATATAAGGGGAGGTACTAGCTCCAACTCGGTTTGACAGTGAAAACTGCAGGAACTTCAAACCGGCACTAGGAAAGAGACTGAGAAAGCAGAGAAATAGTGTCTCCTGCAACCCGTTCCCTTGGTGCTAGATGAACGAACGTCTCTCCCCTTGCTCAGTTCTGAGAGATAAGTCTGTGTGAAAGCGGTCCTTCACCTAGCTTGTTGGGAACACAAAGTTTCTTTTCAGTTGCAAACTCCATTCCATACATATATATGGGGAGGTACTAGCTCCAACTCGGTTTGACAGTTAAAACTGCAGGAACTTCAAACCGGCACTAGGAAACAGACTGAGAAAGCAGAGAAAAAGTGTCTCCTGCAACCCGTTCCCTTGGTGCTAGATGAATGAACGTCTCTCCACTTGCTCAGTTCTGAGAGATAAGTGTGTGTGAAAGCTGCTCTTCACCTAGATTGTGGGGAACACAAAGTTTCTTTTCAGTTGCAAACTCCATTCCATACATATATATGGGGAGGTACAAGTTCCAACTCTGTTTGACAGTGAAAACTGCAGGAACTTCAAACCGGCACTAGGAAACAGACTGAGAAAGCAGAGAAAAAGTGTCTCCTGCAACCCGTTCCCTTGGTGCTAGATGAACGAACGTCTCCCACTTGCTAAGTTCTGAGAGATAAGTGTGTGTGAAAGCTCCTCTTCACCAAGCTTGTTGGGAACACAAAGTTTCTTTTCAGTTGCAAACTCCATTCCATACATATATATGGGGAGGTACTAGCTCCAACTCGGTTTGACAGTGAAAACTGCAGGAACTTCAAACCGGCACTAGGAAAGAGACTGAGAAAGCAGAGAAAAAGTGTCCCCTGCAACCCGTTCCCTTGGTGCTAGATGAACGAACGTCTCTCCACTTGCTCAGTTCTGAGAGATAAATGTGTGTGAAAGCCGTCCTTCACCTAGATTGTGGGGAACACAAAGTTTCTTTTCAGTTGCAAACTCCATTCCATACATATATATGTGGAGGTACAAGCTCCAACTCTGTTTGACAGTGAAAACTGCAGGAACTTCAAACCGGCACTAGGAAACAGACTGAGAAAGCAGAGAAAAAGTGTCTCCTGCAACCCGTTCCCTTGGTGCTAGATGAACGAACGTCTCCCACTTGCTAAGTTCTGAGAGATAAGTGTGTGTGAAAGCTCCTCTTCACCAAGCTTGTTGGGAACACAAAGTTTCTTTTCAGTTGCAAACTCCATTCCATACATATATATGGGGAGGTACTAGCTCCAACTCGGTTTGACAGTGAAAACTGCAGGAACTTCAAACCGGCACTAGGAAAGAGACTGAGAAAGCAGAGAAAAAGTGTCCCCTGCAACCCGTTCCCTTGGTGCTAGATGAACGAACGTCTCTCCACTTGCTCAGTTCTGAGAGATAAATGTGTGTGAAAGCCGTCCTTCACCTAGATTGTGGGGAACACAAAGTTTCTTTTCAGTTGCAAACTCCATTCCATACATATATATGTGGAGGTACAAGCTCCAACTCTGTTTGACAGTGAAAACTGCAGGAACTTCAAACCGGCACTAGGAAACAGACTGAGAAAGCAGAGAAAAAGTGTCTCCTGCAACCCGTTCCCTTGGTGCTAGATGAACGAACGTCTCTCCACTTGCTCAGTTCTGAGAGATAAGTGTGTGTGAAAGCCGTCCTTCACCTAGCTTTTTGGGAACAAAAAGTTACTTTTCAGTTGCAAACTCCATTCCATACATATATATGGGGAGGTACTAGCTCCAACTCGGTTTTACACTGAAAACTGCAAGAACTTCAAACCGGCACTAGGAAACAGACTGAGGAAGCAGAGAAAAAGTGTCTCCTGCAACCCGTTCCCTTGGTGCTAGATGAACGAACGTCTCTCCACTTGCTCAGTTCTGAGAGTTAAGTGTGTGTGAAAGCCGTACTTCACCTAGCTTGTTGGGAACACAAAGTTTCTTTTCAGTTGCAAACTCCATTCCATACATATATATGGGGAGGTACAAGTTCCAAATCGGTTTGACAGTGAAAACTGCAGGAACTTCAAACCGGCACTAGGAAACAGACTGAGAAAGCAGAGAAATGTGTCTCCTGCAACCCGTTCCCTTGGTGCTAGATGAACGAACGTCTCTCCACTTGCTCAGTTCCGAGAGATAAGTGTGTGTGAAAGCCGTCCTTCAACTAGCTTGTTGGGAACACAAAGTTTCTTTTCAGTTGCAAACTCCATTCCATACATATATATGTGGAGGTACAAGCTCCAACTCAGTTTTACACTGAAAACTGCAGGAACTTCAAACCGGCCCTAGGAAACAGACTGAGAAAGCAGAGAAAAAGTATCTCCTGCAACCCGTTCCCTTGGTGCTAGATGAACGAACGTCTCTCCCCTTGCTCAGTTCTGAGAGATAAGTGTGTGTGAAAGCCGCCCTTCACCTAGATTGTTGGGAACACAAAGTTTCTTTTCAGTTGCAAACTCCATTCCATACATATATATGGGGAGGTACTAGCTCCAACTCGGTTTGACAGTGAAAACTGCAGGAACTTCAAACCGGCACTAGGAAACAGACTGAGAAAGCAGAGAAAAAGTGTCTAATGCAACCCGTTCCCTTGGTGCTAGATGAACGAACGTCTCTCCACTTGCTCAGTTCTGAGAGTTAAGTGTGTGTGAAAGCCGTACTTCACCTAGCTTGTTGGGAACACAAAGTTTCTTTTCAGTTGCAAACTCCATTCCATACATATATATGGGGAGGTACAAGTTCCAAATCGGTTTGACAGTGAAAACTGCAGGAACTTCAAACCGGCACTAGGAAACAGACTGAGAAAGCAGAGAAATGTGTCTCCTGCAACCCGTTCCCTTGGTGCTAGATGAACGAACGTCTCTCCACTTGCTCAGTTCCGAGAGATAAGTGTGTGTGAAAGCCGTCCTTCAACTAGCTTGTTGGGAACACAAAGTTTCTTTTCAGTTGCAAACTCCATTCCATACATATATATGTGGAGGTACAAGCTCCAACTCAGTTTTACACTGAAAACTGCAGGAACTTCAAACCGGCCCTAGGAAACAGACTGAGAAAGCAGAGAAAAAGTATCTCCTGCAACCCGTTCCCTTGGTGCTAGATGAACGAACGTCTCTCCCCTTGCTCAGTTCTGAGAGATAAGTGTGTGTGAAAGCCGTCCTTCACCTAGATTGTTGGGAACACAAAGTTTCTTTTCAGTTGCAAACTCCATTCCATACATATATATGGGGAGGTACTAGCTCCAACTCGGTTTGACAGTGAAAACTGCAGGAACTTCAAACCGGCACTAGGAAACAGACTGAGAAAGCAGAGAAAAAGTGTCTAATGCAACCCGTTCCCTTGGTGCTAGATGAACGAACGTCTCTCCACTTGCTCAGTTCTGAGAGGTAAGTGTGTGTGAAAGCTGCTCTTCACCTAGATTGTGGGGAACACAAAATTTCTTTTCAGTTGCAAACTCCATTCCATACATATATATGGGGAGGTACAAGCTCCAACTCGGTTTGACAGTGAAAACTGCAGGAACTTCAAACCGGCACTAGGAAACAGACTGAGAAAGCAGAGAAAAAGTGTCTCCTGCAACCCGTTCCCTTGGTGCTAGATGAACGAACGTCTCTCCACTTGCTCAGTTCCGAGAGATAAGTGTGTGTGAAAGCCGTCCTTCAACTAGCTTGTTGGGAACACAAAGTTTCTTTTCAGTTGCAAACTCCATTCCATACATATATATGTGGAGGTACAAGCTCCAACTCAGTTTTACACTGAAAACTGCAGGAACTTCAAACCGGCCCTAGGAAACAGACTGAGAAAGCAGAGAAAAAGTATCACCTGCAACCCGTTCCCTTGGTGCTAGATGAACGAACGTCTCTCCCCTTGCTCAGTTCTGAGAGATAAGTGTGTGTGAAAGCCGTCCTTCACCTAGCTTGTTGGGAACACAAAGTTTCTTTTCAGTTGCAAACTCCATTCCATACATATATATGGGGAGGTACTAGCTCCAACTCGGTTTGACAGTGAAAACTGCAGGAACTTCAAACCGGCACTAGGAAACAGACTGAGAAAGCAGAGAAAAAGTGTCTAATGCAACCCGTTCCCTTGGTGCTAGATGAACGAACGTCTCTCCACTTGCTCAGTTCTGAGAGGTAAGTGTGTGTGAAAGCTGCTCTTCACATAGATTGTGGGGAACACAAAGTTTCTTTTCAGTTGCAAACTCCATTCCATACATATATATGGGGAGGTACAAGCTCCAACTCGGTTTGACAGTGAAAAATGCAGGAACTTCAAACCGGCACTAGGAAACAGACTGAGAAAGCAGAGAAAAAGTGTCTCCTGCAACCCGTTCCCTTGGTGCTAGATGAACGAACGTCTCTCCACTTGCTCAGTTCTGAGAGATAATTGTGTGTGAAAGCTGCTCTTCACCTAGATTGTGGGGAACACAAAGTTTCTTTTCAGTTGCAAACTCCATTCCATACATATATATGGGGAGGTACAAGCTCCAACTCGGTTTGACAGTGAAAACTGCAGGAACTTCAAACCGGCACTAGGAAACAGACTGAGAAAGCAGAGAAAAAGTGTCTCCTGCAACCCGTTAACTTAGTGCTAGATGAACGAACGTCTCCCACTTGCTAAGTTCTGAGAGATAAGTGTGTGTGAAAGCTGCTCTTCACCAAGCTTGTTGTGAACACAAAGTTTCTTTTCAGTTGCAAACTCCATTCCATACATATATAAGGGGAGGTACTAGCTCCAACTCGGTTTGACAGTGAAAACTGCAGGAACTTCAAACCGGCACTAGGAAAGAGACTGAGAAAGCAGAGAAATAGTGTCTCCTGCAACCCGTTCCCTTGGTGCTAGATGAACGAACGTCTCTCCCCTTGCTCAGTTCTGAGAGATAATTGTGTGTGAAAGCGGTCCTTCACCTAGCTTGTTGGGAACACAAAGTTTCTTTTCAGTTGCAAACTCCATTCCATACATATATATGGGGAGGTACTAGCTCCAACTCGGTTTGACAGTGAAAACTGCAGGAACTTCAAACCGGCACTAGGAAACAGACTGAGAAAGCAGAGAAAAAGTGTCTCCTGCAACCCGTTCCCTTGGTGCTAGATGAATGAACGTCTCTCCACTTGCTCAGTTCTGAGAGATAAGTGTGTGTGAAAGCTGCTCTTCACCTAGATTGTGGGGAACACAAAGTTTCTTTTCAGTTGCAAACTCCATTCCATACATATATATGGGGAGGTACAAGTTCCAACTCTGTTTGACAGTGAAAACTGCAGGAACTTCAAACCGGCACTAGGAAACAGACTGAGAAAGCAGAGAAAAAGTGTCTCCTGCAACCCGTTCCCTTGGTGCTAGATGAACGAACGTCTCCCACTTGCTAAGTTCTGAGAGATAAGTGTGTGTGAAAGCTCCTCTTCACCAAGCTTGTTGGGAACACAAAGTTTCTTTTCAGTTGCAAACTCCATTCCATACATATATATGGGGAGGTACTAGCTCCAACTCGGTTTGACAGTGAAAACTGCAGGAACTTCAAACCGGCACTAGGAAAGAGACTGAGAAAGCAGAGAAAAAGTGTCCCCTGCAACCCGTTCCCTTGGTGCTAGATGAACGAACGTCTCTCCACTTGCTCAGTTCTGAGAGATAAATGTGTGTGAAAGCCGTCCTTCACCTAGATTGTGGGGAACACAAAGTTTCTTTTCAGTTGCAAACTCCATTACATACATATATATGGGGAGGTACTAGCTCCAACACGGTTTTACAGTGAAAACTGCAGGATCTTCAAACCGGCCCTAAGAAACAGACTGAGAAAGCAGAGAAAAAGTGTCTCCTGCAACCCGTTCCCTTGGTGCTAGATGAACGAACGTCTCTCCATTTGCTCAGTTCTGAGAGATACGTGTGTGTGAAAGCCGTCCTTCACCTAGCTTGTTGGGAACACAAAGCTTCTTTTCAGTTGCAAACTCCATTCCATACATATATATGGGGAGGTACAAACTCCAACTCGGTTTTACAGTGAAAACTGCAGGAACTTCAAACCGGCACTAGGAAACAGACTGAGAAAGCAGAGAAAAAGTGTCTCCTGCAACCCGTTCCCTTGGTGCTAGATGAACGAACGTCTCTCCACTTGCTCAGTTCCGAGAGATAAGTGTGTGTGAAAGCCGTCCTTCAACTAGCTTGTTGGGAACACAAAGTTTCTTTTCAGTTGCAAACTTCATTCCATACATATATATGGGGAGGTACAAGCTCCAACACTGTTTGACAGGGAAAACTGGAGGAACTTCAAACCGGCACTAGGAAACAGACTGAGAAAGCAGAGAAAAAGTGTCTCCTGCAAACCGTTCCCTTGGTGTTAGATGAACGAACGTCTCTCCATTTGCTCAGTTCTGAGAGATAAGTGTGTGTGAAAGCCGTCCTTCACCTAGCTTGTGGGAACAGAAAGTTTCTTTTCAGTTGCAAACTACATTCCATACATATATATGGGGAGGTACAAGCTCCAACTCGGTTTTACACTGAAAACTGCAGGAACTTCAAACCGGCACTAGGAAACAGACTGAGGAAGCAGAGGAAAAGTGTCTCCTGCAACCCGTTCCCTTTGTGCTAGATGAATGAACGTCTCTCCACTTGCTCAGTTCTGAGAGATAAGTGTGTGTGAAAGCCGTCCTTCACCTAGCTTGTTGGGAACACAAAGTTTCTTTTCAGTTGCAAACTCCATTCCATACATATATATGTGGAGGTACAAGTTCCAAATCGGTTTGACAGTGAAAACTGCAGGAACTTCAAACCGGCACTAGGAAACAGACTGAGAAATCAGAGAAAAAGTGTCTCCTGCAACCCGTTCCCTTGGTGCTAGATGAACGAACGTCTCTCCACTTGCTCAATTCCGAGAGTTAAGTGTGTGTGAAAGCCGTCCTTCAACTAGCTTGTTGGGAACACAAAGTTTCTTTTCAGTTGCAAACTCCATTCCATACATAAATATGGGGAGGTACTAGCTCCAACTCGGTTTGACAGTGAAAACTGCAGGAACTTCAAACCGGCACTAGGAATCAGACTGAGAAAGCAGAGAAAAAGTGTCTCCTGCAACCCGTTCCCTTGGTGCTAGATGAACGAACGTCTCTCCACTTGCTCAGTTCTGAGAGATAAGTGTGTGTGAAAGCCGTCCTTCACATAGCTTGTTGGGAACACAAAGTTTCTTTTCAGTTGCAAACTCCATTCCATACATATATATGGGGAGGTACAAGCTCCAACCCGGTTTTACACTGAAAACTGCAGGAACTTCAAACCGGCCCTAGGAAACAGACTGAGAAAGCAGAGAAAAAGTGTCTCCTGCAACCCGTTCCCTTGGTGCTTGATGAACGAACGTCTCTCCACTTGCTCAGTTCTGAGAGATAAGTGTGTGTGAAAGCTGTTCTTCAACTAGATTGTGGGGAACACAAAGTTTCTTTTCAGTTGCAAACTCCATTCCATACATATATATGGGGAGGTACAAGCTCCAACTCGGTTTGACAGTGAAAACTGCAGGAACTTCAAACCGGCACTAGGAAACAGACTGAGAAAGCAGAGAAAAAGTGTCTCCTGCAACCCGTTCCCTTGGTGCTAGATGAACGAACGTCTCCCACTTGCTAAGTTCTGAGAGATAAGTGTGTGTGAAAGCTGCTCTTCACCAAGCTTGTTGGGAACACAAAGTTTCTTTTCAGTTGCAAACTCCATTCCATACATATATAAGGGGAGGTACTAGCTCCAACTCGGTTTGACAGTGAAAACTGCAGGAACTTCAAACCGGCACTAGGAAAGAGACTGAGAAAGCAGAGAAATAGTGTCTCCTGCAACCCGTTCCCTTGGTGCTAGATGAACGAACGTCTCTCCCCTTGCTCAGTTCTGAGAGATAAGTGTGTGTGAAAGCGGTCCTTCACCTAGCTTGTTGGGAACACAAAGTTTCTTTTCAGTTGCAAACTCCATTCCATACATATATATGGGGAGGTACTAGCTCCAACTCGGTTTGACAGTGAAAACTGCAGGAACTTCAAACCGGCACTAGGAAACAGACTGAGAAAGCAGAGAAAAAGTGTCTCATGCAACCCGTTCCCTTGGTGCTAGATGAACGAACGTCTCCCACTTGCTAAGTTCTGAGAGATAAGTGTGTGTGAAAGCTGCTCTTCACCAAGCTTGTTGGGAACACAAAGTTTCTTTTCAGTTGCAAACTCCATTCCATACATATATATGGGGAGGTACTAGCTCCAACTCGGTTTGACAGTGAAAACTGCAGGAACTTCAAACCGGCACTAGGAAAGAGACTGAGAAAGCAGAGAAAAAGTGTCCCCTGCAACCCGTTCCCTTGGTGCTAGATGAACGAACGTCTCTCCACTTGCTCAGTTCTGAGAGATAAATGTGTGTGAAAGCCGTCCTTCACCTAGATTGTGGGGAACACAAAGTTTCTTTTCAGTTGCAAACTCAATTACATACATATATATGGGGAGGTACTAGCTCCAACTCGGTTTTACAGTGAAAACTGCAGGATCTTCAAACCGGCCCTAAGAAACAGCCTGAGAAAGCAGAGAAAAAGTGTCTCCTGCAACCCGTTCCCTTGGTGCTAGATGAACGAACGTCTCTCCATTTGCTCAGTTCTGAGAAATACGTGTGTGTGAAAGCCGTCCTTCACCTAGCTTGTTGGGAACACAAAGCTTCTTTTCAGTTGCCAACTCCATTCCATACATATATATGGGGAGGTACAAACTCCAACTCGGTTTTACAGTGAAAACTGCAGGAACTTCAAACCGGCACTAGGAAACAGACTGAGAAAGCAGAGAAAAAGTGTCTCCTGCAACCCGTTCCCTTGGTGCTAGATGAACGAACGTCTCTCCACTTGCTCAGTTCCGAGAGATAAGTGTGTGTGAAAGCCGTCCTTCAACTAGCTTGTTGGGAACACAAAGTTTCTTTTCAGTTGCAAACTTCATTCCATACATATATATGGGGAGGTACAAGCTCCAACACTGTTTGACAGGGAAAACTGGAGGAACTTCAAACCGGCACTAGGAAACAGACTGAGAAAGCAGAGAAAAAGTGTCTCCTGCAAACCGTTCCCTTGGTGTTAGATGAACGAACGTCTCTCCATTTGCTCAGTTCTGAGAGATAAGTGTGTGTGAAAGCCGTCCTTCACCTAGCTTGTGGGAACAGAAAGTTTCTTTTCAGTTGCAAACTCCATTCCATACATATATATGGGGAGGTACAACCTCCAACTCGGTTTTACACTGAAAACTGCAGGAACTTCAAACCGGCACTAGGAAACAGACTGAGGAAGCAGAGAAAAAGTGTCTCCTGCAACCCGTTCCCTTGGTGCTAGATGAATGAACGTCTCTCCACTTGCTCAGTTCTGAGAGTTAAGTGTGTGTGAAAGCCGTCCTTCACCTAGCTTGTTGGGAACACAAAGTTTCTTTTCAGTTGCAAACTCCATTCCATACATATATATGGGGAGGTACAAGTTCCAAATCGGTTTGACAGTGAAAACTGCAGGAACTTCAAACCGGCACTAGGAAACAGACTGAGAAATCAGAGAAAAAGTGTCTCCTGCAACCCGTTCCCTTGGTGCTAGATGAACGAACGTCTCTCCACTTGCTCAGTTCCGAGAGTTAAGTGTGTGTGAAAGCCGTCCTTCAACTAGCTTGTTGGGAACACAAAGTTTCTTTTCAGTTGCAAACTCCATTCCATACATAAATATGGGGAGGTACTAGCTCCAACTCGGTTTGACAGTGAAAACTGCAGGAACTTCAAACCGGCACTAGGAATCAGACTGAGAAAGCAGAGAAAAAGTGTCTCCTGCAACCCGTTCCCTTGGTGCTAGATGAACGAACGTCTCTCCACTTGCTCAGTTCTGAGAGATAAGTGTGTGTGAAAGCCGTCCTTCACCTAGCTTGTTGGGAACACAAAGTTTCTTTTCAGTTGCAAACTCCATTCCATACATATATATGGGGAGGTACAAGCTCCAACCCGGTTTTACACTGAAAACTGCAGGAACTTCAAACCGGCCCTAGGAAACAGACTGAGAAAGCAGAGAAAATGTGTCTCCTGCAACCCGTTCCCTTGGTGCTAGATGAACGAACGTCTCTCCACTTGCTCAGTTCCGAGCGATAAGTGTGTGTGAAAGCCGTACTTCACCTAGCTTGTTGGGAACACAAAGTTTCTTTTCAGTTGCAAACTCCATTCCATACATATATATGGGGAGGTACAAGCTCCAACTCGGTTTGACAGTGAAAACTGCAGGAACTTCAAACCGGCACTAAGAAACAGTCTGAGAAAGCAGAGAAAAAGTGTCTCCTGCAACCCGTTCCCTTGGTGCTAGATGAACGAATTTCTCTCCACTTGCTCAGTTCTGAGAGATAAGTGTGTGTGAAAGCCGTCCTTCACATAGCTTGTTGGGAACACAAAGTTTCTTTTCAGTTGCAAACTCCATTCCATACATATATATGGGGAGGTACTAGCTCCAACTCTGTTTGACAGTGAAAACTGCAGGAACTTCAAACCGGCACTAAGAAACAGACTGAGAAAGCAGAGAAAAAGTGTCTCCTGCAACCCGTTCCCTTGGTGATAGATGAACGAACGTCTCTCCACTTGCTCAGTTCTGAGAGATAAGTGTGTGTGAAAGGCGTCCTTCACCTAGCTTGTTGGGAACACAAAGATTCTTTTCAGTTGCAAACTCCATTCCATACATGTATATGGGGAGGTACAAGCTCCAACTCGGTTTGACAGTGAAAACTGCAGGAACTTCAAACCGGCCCTAGGAAACAGACTGAGAAAGCAGAGAAAAAGTGTCTCCTGCAACCCGTTCCCTTGGTGCTAGATGAACGAAGGTCTCTCCACTTGCTCAGTTCTGAGGGATAAGTGTGTGTGAAAGCCGTCCTACCCCTAGCTTGTTGGGAACACAAAGTTTCTTTTCAGTTGCAAACTCCATTCCATACATATATATGGGGAGGTAATAGCTCCAACTCGGTTTGACAGTGAAAACTGCAGGAACTTCAAACCGGCACTAGGAAAGAGAATGAGAAAGCAGAGAAAAAGTGTCTCCTGCAACCAGTTCCCTTGTTGCTAGATGAACGAACGTCTCTCCACTTGCTCAATTCTGAGAGTTAAGTGGGTGTGAAAGCCGTCCTTCACCTAGCTTGTTGGGAACACAAAGTTTCTTTTCAGTTGCAAACTCCATTCCATACATATATATGGGGAGGTACAAGCTCCAACTCGGTTTTACAGTGAAAACTGCAGGAACTTCAAACCGGCCCTAGGACACAGCCTGAGAAAGCAGAGAAAAAGTGTCTCCTGCAACCCATTCCCTTGGTGCTAGATGAACGAACGTCTCTCCACTTGCTCAGTTCTGAGAGATAAGTGTGTGTGAAAGCCGCACTTCATCCTAGCTTGTTGGGAACACAAAGTTTCTTTTCAGTTGCAAACTTCATTCAATACATATATATGGGGAGGTACTAGCTCCAACTCGGTTTGACAGTGAAAACTGCAGGAACTTCAAACAGGCACTAGGAAAGAGACTGAGAAAGCAGAGAACAAGTGTCTCCTGCAACCCGTTCCCTTGGTGCTAGATGAACGAACGTCTCTCCACTTGCTCAGTTCTGAGAGATAAGTGTGTGTGAAAGCCATCCTTCACCTAGATTTTGGGGAACACAAAGTTTCTTTTCAGTTGCAAACACCATTCCATACATATATATGGGGAGGTACAAGCTCCAACTCGGTTTTACAGTGAAAACTGCAGGAACTTCAAACCGGCCCTAGGAAACAGCCTGAGAAAGCAGAGAAAAAGTGTCTCCTGCAACCCATTCCCTTGGTGCTAGATGAACGAACGTCTCTCCACTTGCTCAGTTCTGAGAGATAAGTGTGTGTGAAAGCCGTCCTTCACCTAGCTTGTTGGGAACACAAAGTTTCTTTTCAGTTGCAAACTCCATTCCATACATATATATGGGGAGGTACTAGCTCCAACTCGGTTTGACAGTGAAAACTGCAGGAACTTCAAACCGGCACTAGGAAACAGACTGAGAAAGCAGAGAAAAAGTGTCTCCTGCAACCCGTTCCCTTGGTGCTAGATGAACGAACGTCTCTCCACTTGCTCAGTTCTGAGAGATAAGTGTGTGTGAAAGCTGCTCTTCACCTAGATTGTGGGGAACACAAAGTTTCTTTTCAGTTGCAAACTCCATTCCATACATATATATGGGGAGGTACAAGCTCCAAATATGTTTGACAGTGAAAAATGCAGGAACTTCAAACCGGCACTAGGAAACAGACTGAGAAAGCAGAGAAAAAGTGTCTCCTGCAACCCGTTCCCTTGGTGCTAGATGAAAGAACGTCTCTCCACTTGCTCAGTTCTGAGAGATAAGTGTGTGTGAAAGCTGCTCTTCACCTAGATTGTGGGGAACACAAAGTTTCTTTTCAGTTGCAAACTCCATTCCATACATATATATGGGGAGGTACAAGCTCCAACTCGGTTTGACAGTGAAAACTGCAGGAACTTCAAACCGGCACTAGGAAACAGACTGAGAAAGCAGAGAAAAAGTGTCTCCTGCAACCCGTTCCCTTGGTGCTAGATGAACGAACGTCTCCCACTTGCTAAGTTCTGAGAGATAAGTGTGTGTGAAAGCTGCTCTTCACCAAGCTTGTTGGGAACACAAAGTTTCTTTTCAGTTGCAAACTCCATTCCATACATATATAAGGGGAGGTACAAGCTCCAACTCGGTTTGACAGTGAAAACTGCAGGAACTTCAAACCGGCACTAGGAAAGAGACTGAGAAAGCAGAGAAATAGTGTCTCCTGCAACCCGTTCCCTTGGTGCTAGATGAACGAACGTCTCTCCCCTTGCTCAGTTCTGAGAGATAAGTGTGTGTGAAAGCGGTCCTTCACCTAGCTTGTTGGGAACACAAAGTTTCTTTTCAGTTGCAAACTCCATTCCATACATATATATGGGGAGGTACTAGCTCCAACTCGGTTTGACAGTGAAAACTGCAGGAACTTCAAACCGGCACTAGGAAACAGACTGAGAAAGCAGAGAAAAAGTGTCTCCTGCAACCCGTTCCCTTGGTGCTAGATGAACGAACGTCTCTCCACTTGCTCAGTTCTGAGAGATAAGTGTGTGTGAAAGCTGCTCTTCACCTAGATTGTGGGGAACACAAAGTTTCTTTTCAGTTGCAAACTCCATTCCATACATATATATGGGGAGGTACAAGTTCCAACTCGGTTTGACAGTGAAAACTGCAGGAACTTCAAACCGGCACTAGGAAACAGACTGAGAAAGCAGAGAAAAAGTGTCTCCTGCAACCCTTTCCCTTGGTGCTAGATGAACGAACGTCTCCCACTTGCTAAGTTCTGAGAGATAAGTGTGTGTGAAAGCTGCTCTTCAACAAGCTTGTTGGGAACACAAAGTTTCTTTTCAGATGCAAACTCCATTCCATACATATATATGGGGAGGTACTAGCTCCAAATCGGTTTGACAGTGAAAACTGCAGGAACTTCAAACCGGCACTAGGAAAGAGACTGAGAAAGCAGAGAAAAAGTGTCCCCTGCAACCCGTTCCCTTGGTGCTAGATGAACGAACGTCTCTCCACTTGCTCAGTTCTGAGAGATAAATGTGTGTGAAAGCCGTCCTTCACCTAGATTGTGGGGAACACAAAGTTTCTTTTCAGTTGCAAACTCCATTACATACATATATATGGGGAGGTACTAGCTCCAACACGGTTTTACAGTGAAAACTGCAGGATCTTCAAACCGGCCCTAAGAAACAGACTGAGAAAGCAGAGAAAAAGTGTCTCCTGCAACCCGTTCCCTTGGTGCTAGATGAACGAACGTCTCTCCATTTGCTCAGTTCTGAGAGATACGTGTGTGTGAAAGCCGTCCTTCACCTAGCTTGTTGGGAACACAAAGCTTCTTTTCAGTTGCAAACTCCATTCCATACATATATATGGGGAGGTACAAACTCCAACTCGGTTTTACAGTGAAAACTGCAGGAACTTCAAACCGGCACTAGGAAACAGACTGAGAAAGCAGAGAAAAAGTGTCTCCTGCAACCCGTTCCCTTGGTGCTAGATGAACGAACGTCTCCCACTTGCTAAGTTCTGAGAGATAAGTGTGTGTGAAAGCTGCTGTTCACCAAGCTTGTTGGGAACACAAAGTTTCTTTTCAGTTGCAAACTCCATTCCATACATATATAAGGGGAGGTACTAGCTCCAACTCGGTTTGACAGTGAAAACTGCAGGAACTTCAAACCGGCACTAGGAAAGAGACTGAGAAAGCTGAGAAATAGTGTCTCCTGCAACCCGTTCCCTTGGTGCTAGATGAACGAACGTCTCTCCCCTTGCTCAGTTCTGAGAGATAAGTGTGTGTGAAAGCGGTCCTTCACCTAGCTTGTTGGGAACACAAAGTTTCTTTTCAGTTGCAAACTCCATTCCATACATATATATGGGGAGGTACTAGCTCCAACTCGGTTTGACAGTGAAAACTGCAGGAACTTCAAACCGGCCTAGGAAACAGATTGAGAAAGCAGAGAAAAAGTGTCTCCTGCAACCCGTTCCCTTGGTGCTAGATGAATGAACGTCTCTCCACTTGCTCAGTTCTGAGAGATAAGTGTGTGTGAAAGCTGCTCTTCACTTAGATTGTGGGGAACACAAAGTTTCTTTTCAGTTGCAAACTCCATTCCATACATATATATGGGGAGGTACAAGTTCCAACTCGGTTTGACAGTGAAAACTGCAGGAACTTCAAACCGGCACTAGGAAACAGACTGAGAAAGCAGAGAAAAAGTGTCTCCTGCAACCCGTTCCCTTGGTGCTAGATGAACGAACGTCTCCCACTTGCTAAGTTCTGAGAGATAAGTGTGTGTGAAAGCTGCTCTTCACCAAGCTTGTTGGGAACACAAAGTTTCTTTTCAGTTGCAAACTCCATTCCATACATATATATGGGGAGGTACTAGCTCCAACTCGGTTTGACAGTGAAAACTGCAGGAACTTCAAACCGGCACTAGGAAAGAGACTGAGAAAGCAGAGAAAAAGTGTCCCCTGCAACCCGTTCCCTTGGTGCTAGATGAACGAACGTCTCTCCACTTGCTCAGTTCTGAGAGATAAATGTGTGTGAAAGCCGTCCTTCACCTAGATTGTGGGGAACACAAAGTTTCTTTTCAGTTGCAAACTCCATTACATACATATATATGGGGAGGTACTAGCTCCAATTCGGTTTTACAGTGAAAACTGCAGGATCTTCAAACCGGCCCTAAGAAACAGCCTGAGAAAGCAGAGAAAAAGTGTCTCCTGCAACCCGTTCCCTTGGCGCTAGATGAACGAACGTCTCTCCATTTGCTCAGTTCTGAGAGATACGTGTGTGTGAAAGCCGTCCTTCACCTAGCTTGTTGGGAACACAAAGCTTCTTTTCAGATGCAAACTCCATTCCATACATATATATGGGGAGGTACAAACTCCAACTCGGTTTTACAGTGAAAACTGCAGGAACTTCAAACCGGCACTAGGAAACAGACTGAGAAAGCAGAGAAATAGTGTCTCCTGCAACCCGTTCCCTTGGTGCTAGATGAACGAACGTCTCTCCACTTGCTCAGTTCCGAGAGATAAGTGTGTGTGAAAGCCGTCCTTCAACTAGCTTGTTGGGAACACAAAGTTTCTTTTCAGTTGCAAACTCCATTCCATACATTTATATGGGGAGGTACAAGCTCCAACACTGTTTGACAGGGAAAACTGGAGGAACTTCAAACCGGCACTAGGAAACAGACTGAGAAAGCAGAGAAAAAGTGTCTCCTGCAAACCGTTCCCTTGGTGTTAGATGAACGAACGTCTCTCCATTTGCTCAGTTCTGAGAGATAAGTGTGTGTGAAAGCCGTCCTTCACCTAGCTTGTGGGAACAGAAAGTTTCTTTTCAGTTGCAAACTCCATTCCATACATATATATGGGGAGGTACAAGCTCCAACTCGGTTTTACACTGAAAACTGCAGGAACTTCAAACCGGCACTAGGAAACAGACTGAGGAAGCAGAAAAAAAGTGTCTCCTGCAACCCATTCCCTTGGTGCTAGATGAATGAACGTGTCTCCACTTGCTCAGTTCTGAGAGATAAGTGTGTGTGAAAGCCGTCCTTCACCTAGCTTGTTGGGAACACAAAGTTTCTTTTCAGTTGCAAACTCCATTCCATACATATATATGGGGAGGTACAAGTTCCAAATCGGTTTGACAGTGAAAACTGCAGGAACTTCAAACCGGCACTAGGAAACAGACTGAGAAATCAGAGAAAAAGTGTCTCCTGCAACCCGTTCCCTTGGTGCTAGATGAACGAACGTCTATCCACTTGCTCAGTTCCGAGAGTTAAGTGTGTGTGAAAGCCGTCCTTCAACTAGCTTGTTGGGAACACAAAGTTTCTTTTCAGTTGCAAACTCCATTCCATACATAAATATGGGTAGGTACTAGCTCCAACTCGGTTTGACAGTGAAAAATGCAGGAACTTCAAACCGGCACTAGGAATCAGACTGAGAAAGCAGAGAAAAAGTGTCTCCTGCAACCCGTTCCCTTGGTGCTAGATGAACGAACGTCTCTCCACTTGCTCAGTTCTGAGAAATAAGTGTGTGTGAAAGCCGTCCTTCACCTAGCTTGTTGGGAACACAAAGTTTCTTTTCAGTTGCAAACTCCATTCCATACATATATATGGGGAGGTACAAGCTCCAACCCGGTTTTACACTGAAAACTGCAGGAACTTCAAACCGGCCCTAGGAAACAGACTGAGAAAGCAGAGAAAATGTGTCTCCTGCAACCCGTTCCCTTGGTGCTAGATGAACGAACGTCTCTCCACTTGCTCAGTTCCGAGCGATAAGTGTGTGTGAAAGCCGTCCTTCACCTAGCTTGTTGGGAACACAAAGTTTCTTTTCAGTTGCAAACTCC
The DNA here is from genome assembly GCF_036321535.1 of Camelus dromedarius. Lineage (NCBI taxonomy): Eukaryota > Metazoa > Chordata > Mammalia > Artiodactyla > Camelidae > Camelus > Camelus dromedarius. The sequence continues at coordinate 666,329 of NW_026989835.1, forward strand.
ATTCCATACATATATATGGGGAGGTACAAGCTCCAACTCGGTTTGACAGTGAAAACTGCAGGAACTTCAAACCGGCACTAAGAAACAGTCTGAGAAATCAGAGAAAATGTGTCTCCTGCAACCCGTTCCCTTGGTGCTAGATGAACGAATTTCTCTCCACTTGCTCAGTTCTGAGAGATAAGTGTGTGTGAAAGCCGTCCTTCACATAGCTTGTTGGGAACACAAAGTTTCTTTTCAGTTGCAAACTCCATTCCATACATATATATGGGGAGGTACTAGCTCCAACTCTGTTTGACAGTGAAAACTGCAGGAACTTCAAACCGGCACTAGGAAACAGACTGAGAAAGCAGAGAAAAAGTGTCTCCTGCAACCAGTTCCCTTGTTGCTAGATGAACGAACGTCTCTCCACTTGCTCAGTTCTGAGAGTTAAGTGGGTGTGAAAGCCGTCCTTCACCTAGCTTGTTGGGAACACAAAGTTTCTTTTCAGTTGCAAACTCCATTCCATACATATATATGGGGAGGTACAAGCTCCAACTCGGTTTTACAGTGAAAACTGCAGGAACTTCAAACCGGCCCTAGGAAAAAGCCTGAGAAAGCAGAGAAAAAGTGTCTCCTGCAACCCATTCCCTTGGTGCTAGATGAACGAACGTCTCTCCACTTGCTCAGTTCTGAGAGATAAGTGTGTGTGAAAGCCGCACTTCATCCTAGCTTGTTGGGAACACAAAGTTTCTTTTCAGTTGCAAACTTAATTCAATACATATATATGGGTAGGTACTAGCTCCAACTCGGTTTGACAGTGAAAACTGCAGGAACTTCAAACAGGCACTAGGAAAGAGACTGAGAAAGCAGAGAACAAGTGTCTCCTGCAACCCGTTCCCTTGGTGCTAGATGAACGAACGTCTCTCCACTTGCTCAGTTCTGAGAAATAAGTGTGTGTGAAAGCCATCCTTAACCTAGATTTTGGGGAACACAAAGTTTCTTTTCAGTTGAAAACTCCATTCCATACATATATATGGGGAGGTACAAGCTCCAACTCGGTTTTACAGTGAAAACTGCAGGAACTTCAAACCGGCCCTAGGAAACAGCCTGAGAAAGCAGAGAAAAAGTGTCTCCTGCAACCCATTCCCTTGGTGCTAGATGAACGAACGTCTCTCCACTTGCTCAGTTCTGAGAGATAAGTGTGTGTGAAAGCCGCACTTCATCCTAGCTTGTTGGGAACACAAAGTTTCTTTTCAGTTGCAAACTTCATTCAATACATATATATGGGGAGGTACTAGCTCCAACTCGGTTTGACAGTGAAAACTGCAGGAACTTCAAACAGGCACTAGGAAAGAGACTGAGAAAGCAGAGAACAAGTGTCTCCTGCAACCCGTTCCCTTGGTGCTAGATGAACGAACGTCTCTCCACTTGCTCAGTTCTGAGAGATAAGTGTGTGTGAAAGCCGCACTTCATCCTAGCTTGTTGGGAACACAAAGTTTCTTTTCAGTTGCAAACTTCATTCAATACATATATATGGGGAGGTACTAGCTCCAACTCAGTTTGACAGTGAAAACTGCAGGAACTTCAAACAGGCACTAGGAAAGAGACTGAGAAAGCAGAGAACAAGTGTCTCCTGCAACCCGTTCCCTTGGTGCTAGATGAACGAACGTCTCTCCACTTGCTCAGTTCTGAGAGATAAGTGTGTGTGAAAGCCATCCTTCACCTAGATTTTGGGGAACACAAAGTTTCTTTTCAGTTGCAAACTCCATTCCATACATATATATGGGGAGGTACTAGCTCCAAATCGGTTTTACAGTGAAAACTGCAGGAACTTCAAACCGGCACTAGGAAACAGACTGAGAAAGCAGAGAAAAAGTGTCTCCTGCCACCCGTTCCCTTGCTGCTAGATGAACGAACGTCTCTCCACTTGCTCAGTTCTGAGAGATAAGTGTGTGTGAAAGCCGTCCTTCACCTAGCTTGTTGGGAACACAAAGTTTCTTTTCAGTTGCAAACTCCATTCCATACATATATATGGGGAGGTACTAGCTCCAACTCGGTTTGACAGTGAAAACTGCAGGAACTTCAAACCGGCAGTAGGAATCAGACTGAGAAACAGAGAAAAAGTGTCTCCTGCAACCCGTTCCCTTGGTGCTAGATGAACGAACGTCTCTCCACTTGCTCAGTTCTGAGAGATAAGTGTGTGTGAAAGCCGTCCTTCACCTAGCTTGTTGGGAACACAAAGTTTCTTTTCAGTTGCAAACTCCATTCCATACATATATATGGGGAGGTACAAGCTCCAACTCGGTTTGACAGTGAAAACTGCAGGAACTTCAAACCGGACCTAGGAAACAGACTGAGAAAGCAGAGAAAAAGTGTCTCCTGCAACCCGTTCCCTTGGTGCTAGATGAACGAACGTCTCTCCACTTTCTCAGTTCTGAGAGATAAGTGTGTGTGAAAGCCGTCCTTCACCTAGCTTGTTGGGAACAAAAAGCTTCTTTTCAGTTGCAAACTCCATTCCATACATATATATGGGGAGGTACTAGCTCCAACTCGGTTTGACAGTGAAAACTGCAGGAACTTCAAACCGGCACTAGGAAACAGACTGAGAAAGCAGAGAAAAAGTGTCTCCAGCAACCCGTTCCCTTGGTGCTAGATGAACGAACGTCTCTCCACTTGCTCAGTTCTGAGAGATAAGTGTGTGTGAAAGCCGTCCTTCACCTAGCTTGTTGGGAACACAAAGCTTCTTTTCAGTTGCAAACTCCATTTCATACATATATATGGGGAGGTACTAGCTCCAACTCGGTTTTACAGTGAAAACTGCAGGAACTTCAAACCGGCACTAGGAAACAGACTGAGAAAGCAGAGAAAAAGTGTCTCCTGCAACCCGTTCCCTTGGTGCTAGATGAACGAACGTCTCTCCACTTTCTCAGTTCTGAGAGATAAGTGTGTGTGAAAGCCGCTCTTCAACTATTTTGTTGGGAACACAAAATTTCTTTTCAGTTGCCAACTCCATTCCATACATATATATGGGGAAGTCCTAGCTCCAACTCGTTTTGACAGTGAAAACTGCAGGAACTTCAAACCGGCACTAGGAAACAGACTGAGGAAGCAGAAAAAAAGTGTCTCCTGCAACCCATTCCCTTGGTGCTAGATGAATGAACGTCTCTCCACTTGCTCAGTTCTGAGAGATAAGTGTGTGTGAAAGCCGTCCTTCACCTAGCTTGTTGGGAACACAAAGTTTCTTTTCAGTTGCAAACTCCATTCCATACATATATATGGGGAGGTACAAGTTCCAAATCGGTTTGACAGTGAAAACTGCAGGAACTTCAAACCGGCACTAGGAAACAGACTGAGAAATCAGAGAAAAAGTGTCTCCTGCAACCCGTTCCCTTGGTGCTAGATGAACGAACGTCTATCCACTTGCTCAGTTCCGAGAGTTAAGTGTGTGTGAAAGCCGTCCTTCAACTAGCTTGTTGGGAACACAAAGTTTCTTTTCAGTTGCAAACTCCATTCCATACATAAATATGGGGAGGTACTAGCTCCAACTCGGTTTGACAGTGAAAACTGCAGGAACTTCAAACCGGCACTAGGAATCAGACTGAGAAAGCAGAGAAAAAGTGTCTCCTGCAACCCGTTCCCTTGGTGCTAGATGAACGAACGTCTCTCCACTTGCTCAGTTCTGAGAGATAAGTGTGTGTGAAAGCCGTCCTTCACCTAGCTTGTTGGGAACACAAAGTTTCTTTTCAGTTGCAAACTCCATTCCATACATATATATGGGGAGGTACAAGCTCCAACCCGGTTTTACACTGAAAACTGCAGGAACTTCAAACCGGCCCTAGGAAACAGACTGAGAAAGCAGAGAAAATGTGTCTCCTGCAACCCGTTCCCTTGGTGCTAGATGAACGAACGTCTCTCCACTTGCTCAGTTCCGAGCGATAAGTGTGTGTGAAAGCCGTCCTTCACCTAGCTTGTTGGGAACACAAAGTTTCTTTTCAGTTGCAAACTCCATTCCATACATATATATGGGGAGGTACAAGCTCCAACTCGGTTTGACAGTGAAAACTGCAGGAACTTCAAACCGGCACTAAGAAACAGTCTGAGAAAACAGAGAAAAAGTGTCTCGTGCAACCCGTTCCCTTGGTGCTAGATGAACGAATTTCTCTCCACTTGCTCAGTTCTGAGGGATAAGTGTGTGTGAAAGCCGTCCTTCACATAGCTTGTTGGGAACACAAAGTTTCTTTTCAGTTGCAAACTCCATTCCATACATATATATGGGGAGGTACTAGCTCCAACTCTGTTTGACAGTGAAAACTGCAGGAACTTCAAACCGGCACTAGGAAACAGACTGAGAAAGCAGAGAAAAAGTGTCTCCTGCAACCAGTTCCCTTGTTGCTAGATGAACGAACGTCTCTCCACTTGCTCAGTTCTGAGAGTTAAGTGGGTGTGAAAGCCGTCCTTCACCTAGCTTGTTGGGAACACAAAGTTTCTTTTCAGTTGCAAACTCCATTCCATACATATATATGGGGAGGTACAAGCTCCAACTCGGTTTTACAGTGAAAACTGCAGGAACTTCAAACCGGCCCTAGGAAACAGCCTGAGAAAGCAGAGAAAAAGTGTCTCCTGCAACCCATTCCCTTGGTGCTAGATGAACGAACGTCTCTCCACTTGCTCAGTTCTGAGAGATAAGTGTGTGTGAAAGCCGCACTTCATCCTAGCTTGTTGGGAACACAAAGTTTCTTTTCAGATGCAAACTTCATTCAATACATATATATGGGTAGGTACAAGCTCCAACTCGGTTTGACAGTGAAAACTGCAGGAACTTCAAACAGGCACTAGGAAAGAGACTGAGAAAGCAGAGAACAAGTGTCTCCTGCAACCCGTTCCCTTGGTGCTAGATGAACGAACGTCTCTCCACTTGCTCAGTTCTGAGAAATAAGTGTGTGTGAAAGCCATCCTTAACCTAGATTTTGGGGAACACAAAGTTTCTTTTCAGTTGAAAACTCCATTCCATACATATATATGGGGAGGTACAAGCTCCAACTCGGTTTTACAGTGAAAACTGCAGGAACTTCAAACCGGCCCTAGGAAACAGCCTGAGAAAGCAGAGAAAAAGTGTCTCCTGCAACCCATTCCCTTGGTGCTAGATGAACGAACGTCTCTCCACTTGCTCAGTTCTGAGAGATAAGTGTGTGTGAAAGCCGCACTTCATCCTAGCTTGTTGGGAACACAAAGTTTCTTTTCAGTTGCAAACTTCATTCAATACATATATATGGGGAGGTACTAGCTCCAACTCGGTTTGACAGTGAAAACTGCAGGAACTTCAAACAGGCACTAGGAAAGAGACTGAGAAAGCAGAGAACAAGTGTCTCCTGCAACCCGTTCCCTTGGTGCTAGATGAACGAACGTCTCTCCACTTGCTCAGTTCTGAGAGATAAGTGTGTGTGAAAGCCGCACTTCATCCTAGCTTGTTGGGAACACAAAGTTTCTTTTCAGTTGCAAACTTCATTCAATACATATATATGGGGAGGTACTAGCTCCAACTCGGTTTGACAGTGAAAACTGCAGGAACTTCAAACAGGCACTAGGAAAGAGACTGAGAAAGCAGAGAACAAGTGTCTCCTGCAACCCGTTCCCTTGGTGCTAGATGAACGAACGTCTCTCCACTTGCTCAGTTCTGAGAGATAAGTGTGTGTGAAAGCCATCCTTCACCTAGATTTTGGGGAACACAAAGTTTCTTTTCAGTTGCAAACTCCATTCCATACATATATATGGGGAGGTACTAGCTCCAAATCGGTTTTACAGTGAAAACTGCAGGAACTTCAAACCGGCACTAGGAAACAGACTGAGAAAGCAGAGAAAAAGTGTCTCCTGCCACCCGTTCCCTTGCTGCTAGATGAACGAACGTCTCTCCACTTGCTCAGTTCTGAGAGATAAGTGTGTGTGAAAGCCGTCCTTCACCTAGCTTGTTGGGAACACAAAGTTTCTTTTCAGTTGCAAACTCCATTCCATACATATATATGGGGAGGTACTAGCTCCAACTCGGTTTGACAGTGAAAACTGCAGGAACTTCAAACCGGCAGTAGGAATCAGACTGAGAAACAGAGAAAAAGTGTCTCCTGCAACCCGTTCCCTTGGTGCTAGATGAACGAACGTCTCTCCACTTGCTCAGTTCTGAGAGATAAGTGTGTGTGAAAGCCGTCCTTCACCTAGCTTGTTGGGAACACAAAGTTTCTTTTCAGTTGCAAACTCCATTCCATACATATATATGGGGAGGTACAAGCTCCAACTCGGTTTGACAGTGAAAACTGCAGGAACTTCAAACCGGCCCTAGGAAACAGACTGAGAAAGCAGAGAAAAAGTGTCTCCTGCAACCCGTTCCCTTGGTGCTAGATGAACGAACGTCTCTCCACTTTCTCAGTTCTGAGAGATAAGTGGGTGTGAAAGCCGTCCTTCACCTAGCTTGTTGGGAACAAAAAGCTTCTTTTCAGTTGCAAACTCCATTCCATACATATATATGGGGAGGTACTAGCTCCAACTCGGTTTGACAGTGAAAACTGCAGGAACTTCAAACCGGCACTAGGAAACAGACTGAGAAAGCAGAGAAAAAGTGTCTCCAGCAACCCGTTCCCTTGGTGCTAGATGAACGAACGTCTCTCCACTTGCTCAGTTCTGAGAGATAAGTGTGTGTGAAAGCCGTCCTTCACCTAGCTTGTTGGGAACACAAAGCTTCTTTTCAGTTGCAAACTCCATTTCATACATATATATGGGGAGGTACTAGCTCCAACTCGGTTTTACAGTGAAAACTGCAGGAACTTCAAACCGGCACTAGGAAACAGACTGAGAAAGCAGAGAAAAAGTGTCTCCTGCAACCCGTTCCCTTGGTGCTAGATGAACGAACGTCTCTCCACTTTCTCAGTTCTGAGAGATATGTGTGTGTGAAAGCCGCTCTTCAACTATTTTGTTGGGAACACAAAATTTCTTTTCAGTTGCCAACTCCATTCCATACATATATATGGGGAAGTCCTAGCTCCAACTCGTTTTGACAGTGAAAACTGCAGGAACTTCAAACCGGCACTAGGAATCAGACTGAGAAAGCAGTGAAAAAGTGTCTCCTGCAACCCGTTCCCTTTGTGCTAGATAAACGAACGTCTCTCCACTTGCTCAGTTCTGAGAGATAAGTGTGTGTGAAAGCCGTCCTTCACCTAGCTTGTTGGGAACACAAAGTTTCTTTTCAATTGCAAACTCCATTCCATACATATATATGGGGAGGTACAAGCTCCAACTCGGTTTTACAGTGAAAACTGCAGGAAGTTAAAACCGGCCCTAGGAAACAGACTGAGAAAGCAGAGAAAAAGTGTCTCCTGCAACCCGTTCCCTTGGTGCTAGATGAACGAACGTCTCTCCAATTGCTCAGTTCTGAGAGATAAGTGGGTGTGAAAGCCGTCATTCACCTAGCTTGTTGGGAACAAAAAGATTCTTTTCAGTTGCAAACTCCATTCCATACATATATATGGGGAGGTACTAGCTCCAACACGGTTTTACAGTGAAAACTGCAGGAACTTCAAACCGGCATTAGGAAACAGACTGAGAAAGCAGAGAAAAAGTGTCTCCTGCAACCCGTTCCCTTGGTGCTAGATGAACGAACGTCTCTCCACTTGCTCAGTTCTGAGAGATAATTGTGTGTGAAAGCCGTCCTTCACCTAGCTTGTTGGGAACACAAAGCTTATTTTCAGTTGCAAACTCCATTCCATAAATATATATGGGGAGGTACAAGCACCAACTCTGTTTGACTGTGACAACTGCAGGAACTTCAAACAGGCACTAGGAAACAGACTGAGAAAGCAGAGAAAAGTGTCTCCTGCAACCCGTTCCCTTGGTGCTAGATGAAAGAACATCTCTCCACTTGCTCAGTTCCGAGTGATACGTGTGTGTGAAAGCCGTCCTTCACCTAGCTTGTTGGGAACACAAAGTTTATTTTCAGTTGCAAACTGCATTCCATACATATATATGGGGAGGTACAAACTCCAACACGGTTTTACAGTGAAAACTGCAGGAACTTCAAACCGGCACTAGGAAACAGTCTGAGAAACAGAGAATAAGTGTCTCCCGCAACCCGTTCCCTTGGTGCTAGATGAACGAACGTCTCTCCACTTGCTCAGTTCTGAGAGATAAGTGTGTGTGAAAGCCGTCCTTCACCTAGCTTGTTGGGAACACAAAGTTTCTTTTCAGTTGCAAACTCCATTCCATACATATATATGGGGAGGTACAAGCTCCAACTCGGTTTGACAGTGAAAACTGCAGGAACTTCAAACCGGCACTAGGAAACAGACTGAGAAAGCAGAGAAAAAGTGTCTCCTGCAACCCGTTCCCTTGTTGCTAGATGAACGAACGTCTCTCCACTTGCTCAGTTCTGAGAGTTAAGTGGGTGTGAAAGCCGTCCTTCACCTAGCTTGTTGGGAACACAAAGTTTCTTTTCAGTTGCAAACTCCATTCCATACATATATATGGGGAGGTACAAGTTCCAAATCGGTTTGACAGTGAAAACTGCAGGAACTTCAAACCGGCACTAGGAAAAAGACTGAGAAAGCAGAGAAAAAGTGTCTCCTGCAACCCGTTCCCTTGGTGCTAGATGAACGAACGTCTCTCCACTTGCTCAGTTCTGAGAGATAAGTGTGTGTGAAAGCCATCCTTCACCTAGATTTTGGGGAACACAAAGTTTCTTTTCAGTTGCAAACTCCATTCCATACATATATATGGGGAGGTACTAGCTCCAACTCGGTTTTACAGTGAAAACTGCAGGAACTTCAAACCGGCACTAGGAAACAGACTGAGAAAGCAGAGAAAAAGTGTCTCCTGCAACCCGTTCCCTTGGTGCTAGATGAACGAACGTCTCTCCACTTGCTCAGTTCTGAGAGATAAGTGTGTGTGAAAGCCGTCCTTCACCTAGCTTGTTGGGAACACAAAGTTTCTTTTCAGTTGCAAACTCCATTCCATACATATATATGGGGAGGTACTAGCTCCAACTCGGTTTGACAGTGAAAACTGAAGGAACTTCAAACCGGCAGTAGGAATCAGACTGAGAAACAGAGAAAAAGTGTCTCCTGCAACCCGTTCCCTTGGTGCTAGATGAACGAACGTCTCTCCACTTGCTCAGTTCTGAGAGATAAGTGTGTGTGAAAGCCGTCCTTCACCTAGCTTGTTGGGAACACAAAGTTTCTTTTCAGTTGCAAACTCAATTCCATACATATATATGGGGAGGTACAAGCTCCAACTCGGTTTGACAGTGAAAACTGCAGGAACTTCAAACCGGCCCTAGGAAACAGACTGAGAAAGCAGAGAAAAAGTGTCTCCTGCAACCCGTTCCCTTGGTGCTAGATGAACGAACGTCTCTGCACTTTCTCAGTTCTGAGAGATAAGTGGGTGTGAAAGCCGTCCTTCACCTAGCTTGTTGGGAACAAAAAGCTTCTTTTCAGTTGCAAACTCCATTCCATACATATATATGGGGAGGTACTAGCTCCAACTCGGTTTGACAGTGAAAACTGCAGGAACTTCAAACCGGCACTAGGAAACAGACTGAGAAAGCAGAGAAAAAGTGTCTCCAGCAACCCGTTCCCTTGGTGCTAGATGAATGAACGTCTCTACATTGCTCAGTTCTGAGAGATAAGTGTGTGTGAAAGCCGTCCTTCACCTAGCTTGTTGGGAACACAAAGCTTCTTTTCAGTTGCAAACTCCATTTCATACATATATATGGGGAGGTACTAGCTCCAACTCTGTTTGACAGTGAAAACTGCAGGAACTTCAAACCGGCACTAGGAAACAGACTGAGAAAGCAGAGAAAAAGTGTCTCCTGCAACCCGTTCCCTTGGTGCTAGATGAACGAACGTCTCTCCACTTTCTCAGTTCTGAGAGATAAGTGTGTGTGAAAGCCGCTCTTCAACTATTTTGTTGGGAACACAAAATTTCTTTTCAGTTGCCAACTCCATTCCATACATATATATGGGGAAGTCCTAGCTCCAACTCGTTTTGACAGTGAAAACTGCAGGAACTTCAAACCGGCACTAGGAATCAGACTGAGAAAGCAGTGAAAAAGTGTCTCCTGCAACCCGTTCCCTTTGTGCTAGATGAAAGAACATCTCTCCACTTGCTCAGTTCCGAGAGATACGTGTGTGTGAAAGCCGTCCTTCACCTAGCTTGTTGGGAACACAAAGTTTCTTTTCAGTTGCAAACTCCATTCCATACATATATATGGGGAGGTACAAGTTCCAAATCGGTTTGACAGTGAAAACTGCAGGAACTTCAAACCGGCACTAGGAAAAAGACTGAGAAAGCAGAGAAAAAGTGTCCCCTGCAACCCGTTCCCTTGGTGCTAGATGAACGAACGTCTCTCCACTTGCTCAGTTCTGAGAGATAAGTGTGTGTGAAAGCCATCCTTCACCTAGATTTTGGGGAACACAAAGTTTCTTTTCAGTTGCAAACTCCATTCCATACATATATATGGGGAGCTACTAGCTCCAACTCGGTTTTACAGTGAAAACTGCAGGAACTTCAAACCGGCACTAGGAAACAGACTGAGAAAGCAGAGAAAAGTGTCTCCTGCAACCCGTTCCCTTGGTGCTAGATGAACGAACGTCTCTCCACTTGCTCAGTTCTGAGAGATAAGTGTGTGTGAAAGCCGTCCTTCACCTAGCTTGTTGGGAACACAAAGTTTCTTTTCAGATGCAAACTCCATTCCATACATATATATGGGGAGGTACTAGCTCCAACTCGGTTTGACAGTGAAAACTGCAGGAACTTCAAACCGGCAGTAGGAATCAGACTGAGAAACAGAGAAAAAGTGTCTCCTGCAACCCGTTCCCTTGGTGCTAGATGAACGAACGTCTCTCCACTTTCTCAGTTCTGAGAGATAAGTGGGTGTGAAAGCCGTCCTTCACCTAGCTTGTTGGGAACAAAAAGCTTCTTTTCAGTTGCAAACTCCATTCCATACATATATATGGGGAGGTACTAGCTACAACTCGGTTTGACAGTGAAAACTGCAGGAACTTCAAACCGGCACTAGGAAACAGACTGAGAAAGCAGAGAAAAAGTGTCTCCAGCAACCCGTTCCCTTGGTGCTAGATGAACGAACGTCTCTCCACTTGCTCAGTTCTGAGAGATAAGTGTGTGTGAAAGCCGTCCTTCACCTAGCTTGTTGGGAACACAAAGCTTCTTTTCAGTTGCAAACTCCATTTCATACATATATATGGGGAGGTACTAGCTCCAACTCGGTTTGACAGTGAAAACTGCAGGAACTTCAAACCGGCCCTAGGAAACAGACTGAGAAAGCAGAGAAAAAGTGTCTCCTGCAACCCGTTCCCTTGGTGCTAGATGAACGAACGTCTCTGCACTTTCTCAGTTCTGAGAGATAAGTGGGTGTGAAAGCCGTCCTTCACCTAGCTTGTTGGGAACAAAAAGCTTCTTTTCAGTTGCAAACTCCATTCCATACATATATATGGGGAGGTACTAGCTCCAACTCGGTTTGACAGTGAAAACTGCAGGAACTTCAAACCGGCACTAGGAAACAGACTGAGAAAGCAGAGAAAAAGTGTCTCCAGCAACCCGTTCCCTTGGTGCTAGATGAACGAACGTCTCTCCACTTGCTCAGTTCTGAGAGATAAGTGTGTGTGAAAGCCGTCCTTCACCTAGCTTGTTGGGAACACAAAGCTTCTTTTCAGTTGCAAACTCCATTTCATACATATATATGGGGAGGTACTAGCTCCAACTCTGTTTGACAGTGAAAACTGCAGGAACTTCAAACCGGCACTAGGAAACAGACTGAGAAAGCAGAGAAAATGTGTCTCCTGCAACCCGTTCCCTTGGTGCAAGATGAACGAACGTCTCTCCACTTTCTCAGTTCTGAGAGATAAGTGTGTGTGAAAGCCGCTCTTCACCTATTTTGTTGGGAACACAAAATTTCTTTTCAGTTGCCAACTCCATTCCATACATATATATGGGGAAGTCCTAGCTCCAACTCGTTTTGACAGTGAAAACTGCAGGAACTTCAAACCGGCACTAGGAATCAGACTGAGAAAGCAGTGAAAAAGTGTCTCCTGCAACCCGTTCCCTTTGTGCTAGATGAACGAACGTCTCTCCACTTGCTCAGTCCTGAGAGATAAGTGTGTGTGAAAGCCGTCCTTCACATAGCTTGTTGGGAACACAAAGTTTCTTTTCAGTTGCAAACTCCATTCCATACATATATATGGGGAGGTACAAGCTCCAACACGGTTTTACAGTAAAAACTGCAGGAACTTCAAACCGGCACTAGGAAACAGACTGAGAAAGCAGAGAAAAGTGTCTCCTGCAACCCGTTCCCTTGGTGCTAGATGAAAGAACATCTCTCCACTTGCTCAGTTCCGAGAGATACGTGTGTGTGAAAGCCGTCCTTCACTTAGCTTGTTGGGAACACAAAGTTTATTTTCAGTTGCAAACTCCATTCCATACATATATATGGGGAGGTACAAGCTCCATCTCTGTTTGACAGTGAAAACTGCAGGAACTTCAAACAGGCACTAGGAAACAGACTGAGAAACAGAGAATAAGTGTCTCCCGCAACCCGTTCCCTTGGTGCTAGATGAACGAACGTCTCTCCACTTGCTCAGTTCTGAGAGATAAGTGTGTGTGAAAGCCGTCCTTCACCTAGCTTGTTGGGAACACAAAGTTTCTTTTCAGTTGCAAACTCCATTCCATACATATATATGGGGAGGTACAAGCTCCAACTCGGTTTGACAGTGAAAACTGCAGGAACTTCAAACCGGCACTAGGAAACAGACTGAGAAAGCAGAGAAAAAGTGTCTCCTGCAACCCGTTCCCTTGGTGCTAGATGAACGAACGTCTCTCCACTTGCTCAGTTCTGAGAGTTAAGTGGGTGTGAAAGCCGTCCTTCACCTAGCTTGTTGGGAATACAAAGTTTCTTTTCAGTTGCAAACTCCATTCCATACATATATATGGGGAGGTACAAGTTCCAAAACGGTTTGACAGTGAAAACTGCAGGAACTTCAAACCGGCACTAGGAAAAAGACTGAGAAAGCAGAGAAAAAGTGTCTCCTGCAACCCGTTCCCTTGGTGCTAGATGAACGAACGTCTCTCCACTTGCTCAGTTCTGAGAGATAAGTGTGTGTGAAAGCCGTTCTTCACCTAGATTGTTGGGAACACAAAGCTTCTTTTTAGTTGCAAACTCCATTCCATACATATATATGGGGAGGTACTAGCTCCAACTCTGTTTGACAGTGAAAACTGCAGGAACTTCAAACCGGCACTAGTAAACAGACTGAGAAGGCAGAGAAAAATGTCTCCTGCAACCCGTTCCCTTGGTGCTAGATGAACGAACGTCTCTCCACTTGCTCAGTTCTGAGAGATAAGTGTGTTGAAAGCCATCCTTCACCTAGATTGTGGGGAACACAAAGTTTCTTTTCAGTTGCAAACTCCATTCCATACATATATATGGTGAGGTACTAGCTCCAACTCGGTTTGACAGTGAAAACTGCAGGAACTTCAAACCGGCACTAGGAAACAGACTGAGAAAGCAGAGAAAAAGTGTCTCCTGCATCCCGTTCCCTTGGTGCTAGATGAACGAACGTCTCTCCACTTGCTCAGTTCAGAGACATAATTGTGTGTGAAAGCTGCTCTTCACCAAGCTTGTTGGGAACACAAAGTTTCTTTTCAGTTGCAAACTCCATTCCATACATATATATGGGGAGGTACTAGCTCCAACTCGGGTTGACAGTGAAAACTGCAGGAATATCAAACCGGCACTAGGAATCAGACTGAGAAAGCAGAGAAAAAGTGTCTCCTGCAACCCGTTCCCTTGGTGCTAGATGAACGAACGTCTCTCCACTTGCTCAGTTCTGAGAGATAAGAGTGTGTGAAAGCCGTCCTTCACCTTACTTGTTGGGAACACAAAGTTTCTTTTCAGTTGCAAACTCCATTCCATACATATATATGGGGAGGTACAAGCTCCAACTCGGTTTTACAGTGAAAACTGCAGGAACTTCAAACCGGCCCTAGGAAACAGACTGAGAAAGCAGAGAAAATGTGTCTCCTGCAACCCATTCCCTTGGTGCTAGATGAACGAACGTCTCTCCACTTGCTCAGTTCTGAGAGATAATTGTGTGTGAAAGCCGCACTTCATCCTAGCTTGTTGGGAACACAAAGTTTCTTTTCAGTTGCAATCTTCATTCAATACATATATATGGGGAGGTACTAGCTCCAACTCGGTTTGACAGTGAAAATTGCAGGAACTTCAAACAGGCACTAGGAAAGAGACTGAGAAAGCAGAGAAAAAGTGTCTCCTGCAACCCGTTCCCTTGGTGCTAGATGAACGAAAGTCTCTCCACTTGCTGAGTTCTGAGAGATAAGTGTGTGTGAAAGCCATCCTTCACCTAGATTGTGGGGAACACAAAGTTTCTTTTCAGTTGCAAACTCCATTCCATATATATATATGGGGAGGTACTAGCTCCAACTCGGTTTTACAGTGAAAACTGCAGGAACTTCAAACCGGCACTAGGAAACAGACTGAGAAAGCAGAGAAAAAGTGTCTCCTGCAACCC